>NC_073692.1:182412558-183012558 GCF_029784155.1 Uranotaenia lowii | reverse complement strand
GATTGATTTGAACCTTTTTATTTTAAATTTTTTTAAATGTTAAACAGTTTTTTAAAGCATAAATTTCTTAATTCATTTTTAACCTAATGTCAAAAGTTATTGAAAAAAAGCAGACTGCACATTAAGATTCATGGCCCAAATTAATCAGAATTAGCTCTTGAATAAATAGAAACTTGTAAAAATGAGAATTTTGTGGAGTGATGTGGAGTGATCAAAATCCTTTTGAAAGTGGAGTTTTGTTGAGTAAAACAAAAAACACAGCATGAAATTTAGGCTGAAATAGTTTTTTCGAAGAATCATTCACATGAGCATAAAACTTTTAATGACATCAACGATTTTGTGACTAGTAATAAAGTATTGGATAGATATCTACTAAAGACTTGTAAAATTTTTAAAATGACTTTGGATAATTTATAAAATATTGAGATCGTACAGGAGAATGCTAATAAGTATCGCTTTATTCTTTGATTTTAGTTAATTCCACATTTTCTGAATATATTCAGGCTTGCCCATAAATCCAGTGAAGATTCCAGATAAGTCAAATATGTCCGGGATGTCCAGATGTTGTTTTAAACGTCCCGAATTTTGTCAGATTTTTTGATAAATCAAATAAAATACTCAAATTTCTTCAAATTTTTAAAATTTCTAAATAAACATAAATTTTGCCATTTTTATTTTTTTTTTTTCGAAAATCGTCTCGAATGCCTGATAATGTGGATACGTGTGATTGAAAGTAGGGGAGAATGAGGATACTTGATCCCTGGGGATACTTGATTCCTTAGCTATATCTCGAAGCTGGAATGTCTTACAAAGATCGAATGTTCTAGAAAAATGTGCCAAAATGAGCAAAATAACAATGCTTGCAGTTTAAATTTTTTTAACAAAATAATTGTTTGAGTAATTGAACTTTGTTTGAAAAATTTCACTAAATGTAACTTGAAGATCTTTTTTCATCACTTTAAAATGTTCCTTACATGGGAAAGTCATGAAAAAAATATTTGTTCCAATGTATCAATCGTTCGAGCGTAAAATGAACTTCATAATGTCATTTTTTCAAAACAATTGAAAACTCTCAACTTTTTTCAGAAAAAGTTTTCTAAAATGTTGATTATGGGTACAATTGATCCCCTAGAGTTGGGTACAATTGATCCCCCTTCCAAACGGCATATTCTTCTTCTGAATTGATCGTTATGATTGCTGATTACGAAATTACTAATATTTATCCAAAAAACTAATATTTATCAAACAATTGTCTTAAGAAAAGAGCAAAAATAATTAATTTTTTCATAACTATAAAAAATAGCGCCTTTAAGTATGCAATGTTATTAGCGTTCAGACAAAGTTATGGAATTTTCTTCTTATGTCTGCTATAAATTGTGAAATGAGAACAAACATGACCAAAATAGTCAATTAACATTCTATCTTGAGGTTTTGTTTGTTTTTTATACAAGGATTAGGGCTTCCTGAATAAAAGATCAAGTCTCCTTCAATTGGGGATCAAGTCTCCCCTAACTTCAGAAAAATCGCAATTTTTTTACTCCCACGAAAATGCTTCTAGTTCTTAAACGGGTTCAAGTATCGTTCTAATTTTCGGAGCATAGAAACTTGAAGTTACAAGCTGTCAGAAAATGTAAAAGACGACGAGTTGCTTAATTTTTCCAAAAAGATATGGTGAAAATAAGAAAAGGGGATCAAGTATCCCCACTCTCCCCTATAGTTTGCTTAAGATTAAAGATCATCTATCTTTTCAACAACTATTTTGAAGATATCTTGTTCAAATTTGGCCTTCATCTAATTCAATTAGCTTGGCACCTGTTTCGATATTTTTATCCCAGACTTTAAAAGAACGCAATCTCTTTGGGGATAAACGCCCTAGAAGCGACTAGTCATCTGATGTCTTTTTAGTTATTGGTGACATTTAAAAAATCAGAAAGACCCCTACTTAAAAATATCTTGTAATTCATTATCCGACATTTTCATCCGTTTGAAAGTAATCGACTAAAAAACATGAGGGCCTTCATAGCCTTAAGTTTTTTTTTTCATTAAAAACTCAATAGAATATTCGACCGAATATTCGTTTGGCCGAATAGTTGAAAAGGTCAATATTTGAATTTGTTTGGTTACACATTTTTAAAGAAAACCCATCCTAAAACCAGTTAGGATTTTGTAGAGTCAAGATTTGAATTTTGTGAATAAATTAACAATTAAGAATAAGTTTCAATTTTTGAACGTCTAGAGTGAACGCCTAGAGTGATATAGAATTAAATTCCAGCGGAGGCGAGCTAATTTTCTGATATTTATTTTTGACCATAATAAGTAAGTTTTTTCGTGATTGTGGAAAACTTATTTTGGACACTGGAAATTTTACATGAAAATCATCTTCATGAGAGGGAGGGGACTAAACCCTAACTCCACCCCTGTTTTCATGGCCTTGCTTGGATTTGATTGGATATTCTAAATATCCATTTTTTTTATTTTTTCTTCATAAAGCGTTGGGAACTTTATTTATTTTTATTTTCGATTTTTTTTTAAACCTGAGGAGGGGTGAAGTCTACAAAAGAAAATTTATATATTTTTTCAGCCTTGCTGTAAATATGTTAAACAAATTGTTTTTAAAATCTAATAAAATTTAAAATGAACAAAACAAAATCTTTCTACTATAACACCAATAAGAAAAGTTTTATCAAAGACACGAGTGAAGTTTTAAACAGCTCTTATTTTATCATCTGTTATGATATTTTCATAATAGTCATTTTTTTAACAAATGTGTGTCATTAGCAAATCGAAAATGTGATATTGGATTTCATGTTGCTGCGTTTAAATATAAACATGATGTCTTCCACTTTGCTCTGCATTAAGTAAGAAAAACTTGAAAATTTAAAGGTCATTTCTTAGCTTGTAAGAGTAGAAAACTCTAATTTCACATTTAATTCTACCAATGACCTCGTATTTTTATGCAAGGGTGTTTCAAATATTGGAGTTTTTTTTTACCAATTTTACCAAAAGCAATCATGAATATGAAGGCATAGAATTGAATCAGTTTATAGTCAGGTTGCCAGAATTTGTTCAGCACGTATCCGGGCCGGACAAACTGGGCGAACGGACCAGGCCGGACCGAACTGTTCTTAAATTTAGTATTGAATATCCGGGCAAACCCGGAAAAAACCGTGCAATCTGGCAACCTTAGTTTAAAGGAACTAGTACGATTTGTAAATACGGGTTCATGTATCGAGAAAAAAAAATAATAAAAAAAAAAATTGCAAAAATTTTCAGAGATTTGACAAAAAACGAATTTTTTAAAAGGGTTTTATTTTGTGAAAAAGGTAAAAAAAATGAAGAAAAAACTGTTTGATTATTTCGACATAAATTGCTCAAACATGATGCCAAAACGAAAAAAGTTTGCTTACGAAAACGTCTGTCTGTCTCAGGAACTTTTAATAATTTTATAACTCGAATTGAAAAAATCTTTTGTGCTTCTCTTCTGCACTACAGAGCTCGACAGCCTAGAATACTGCATTTAAAAAAAAAGTGTCGAAAAATTTAAGAAAATTCAACATGTCGCTTCAGCGTGTTTTCCGTTATTGCAGAAATTTTTATGAGCAAATCATTTCAAACCTTGATTTTTTGAAAACTTGACGTTTTTATCTAATCTGGCTATCCACTTCGACTCGTGCTGGAAACACATATACACCAACGCACCAACGTTTTGGCATTATAAACATTACAAAAACGAAACAGCAATAATAAATCAATCATTTGCATCCCAATCAATTTCACTGTTTGAATAATTCAAAGAAAGGAAGAAGTCCTGCTGGCGAATGCACTTAGCCAAGAACTTTTAGAAAACAGCTAATTAAAATCGCCTGAAAGTTGAATTCTTTCTTTTCCCTCTTACTTTTCATTACTACCCCAATCGAAATTAAACTTTCCTCCTTCATTTGACGCAAATCAACCTGAATTCACACTAAAACGGTTTTAATTAGTTTCGTCATAAACTTTGCAACGGGACGAGCTGCGATGAAATAAAACTTCCTTGTTGATGTGCCGCCGTTCATTCATTTTCTTTCCCTTTGACCCGGAAAAATTGTCCTCTCTCTCTAGGTTTTGTCGTTGATAGTTGTGCACGTGCAGCCTTCCTTTTGCTAGGCGATCCGTGTCCTTTGGGTGTTTCCAAGAAGTGTCCCATCTTCAATTAGCAGCCGCCATCAAGCGTAACGAAGATGGGAAAACTGCTCTCACCCATTTGGTCGTCCCCCTAAGTTGTAGAGGGAGAGGAGGAGAGAAACGAGGCTTTCATTATCCAGCCGTGTTTTTGTCAAGAATTTCCATTCCACTGACTGGGCTCGATCCTAAGAGAAAATAGCCAAGAAACAAAAAAACCCTGTCGAGCACTTTGCCGTGGCCAACACCTTACCTTTTAAAGGGGTCGAAATGGAAATAGGTTGCCGGTTAGTGCAAAGGAGTGGGTGGTGGGACGACGAAGAAAATATTTCCTTTGCTGCATTCACAACCTTGGCGAGGAATTTTCCGTTGAATGCAGGTGTAAGTATGAGAAAAGCTCGGGATGAAATGAATGCTTCCAACAGCAAGGTATTCCACCAATTGCCACCCTCACTGCTAACGGTCATGCAAAAGGGGTGATAAACATTTTTCTTCCTTATTCTATGTTTAGAAGGTAGAGAAAATTAAGGATCACAATAATTCACTACTAACGCGTTTCCTTAAAAACTCGCTGAATGGGATCTTTGCTGATTTGTTGAATTTAAACGGTTACGTCAACAAAGTTACGAATAAAAATCTAAATTTAAAGTTTTTTTCTCTAATTTCTCTCTTTAACCAAACTAAACAACATGTTGGCAAGGTGCAAACTTATCCAAGATTTTTTGCGTCAAACGGGGCATCATGCAACAGCAGGTTTAACAACATTTGTACCTCACACAAGGACTAATAAAATCGTGTACACGAGTGGCGATTCCCGCTCGTCTTCGATTTTTACCCGAAAAGGTTCGTCAAAGCGCGAGCAGGCTGTGAAAAAAAATCCCTTAGGTTCGCGAACCATAGGAAACACGAGCGAGGCAGTCCAACCAACAGACGATTCTTTTGGATTTTGAATCCTGTCTCGCTCGTGGAAATCGTAACATACATGAAAATTTTTCCCCGCGATTTTGGCTCACGAACCATTTAGCGAAACGGTTCATGAACTTTTTTTTTGGAAGGGAACGCGTGGTTATTCGATTTTCTTCCGTAGGCAGGCTGTGCGTCTCTTTAGGTACGCGTACGGGTAATAAATTGTGCTTCAAGCAGCAGAAGGAAGTTCTTCATTTTCCACTGTTCTTTCAATTATTGTATGGAAAATTTCTGTTTTATTTTTAAGTTTATTAAAAAAAATTTTTTTTTTGATAACTCACAGCGTTTTAAGATTAACGAAACTCTAAATATTGAATCAAATTCATTCTGCCATGTCAACTCCTGGGTGGTCAATTGAATTAAACAAAGCTTTTTGACAAAATTATGGATTGAAATGGACACAAGAAGGCCCTAATAATGATCTTTTACAACCGTTTAAGGAATAAATAATCAAATCAAATCTTAGAGCCTTACAATTTCATCCAAATCACTACATTTCTGTAGTAGAGGTTGAGTGTAAAATTCCATAACTGTTTTTTAAATTTGGAAAAGACAACCACGATTCCATATGTAAAGTTTCAATAAGAAAACACATGCAAACGTATCAATGATTATTTTGGATTATAGTCAATATCATTAAAAATTGATAAATTAATTCAATAATAATAAAAATAAAGAAGAGTTTTCAAGTAATTTTTCTTTAAAAAAAAACTTTCTTCAGGGGTTTTGGCTTGAGGGATACAAATATATACGGAAACTTGCTTTTTCATCACCTTATTCACATAAATAATGAAACCCTTAGTTCCAACGGCTTTTGCAAAGAATTGAATTCCTTTTAACTTATTAGAAGACGAAACAATTTTCCAAGAAGAGAAAAAAACCCGAATTATAAGAGTGCGTACTTTATTTTGTCAAAGCGAAATCGGACTTTGACCACAATAACGGGACGGTAGTTTTTAAATATTACAATAAATTCATGTTATTCTCAATTCAAATCTTTTTAAATAAAAAAATGAGTATGATACTCAATCAATGATAAAAACCGAAAGAATTAATGATACGTCGGAAAATAAATTACAAATTTGCATTGTTATTTTTAAATTATAATAATCTCTAACATTAACTCTGAATCCGATCTTGATCTTACTACTGGATTTGAAATCACCGTTTATTGTCTGAATTTCGTTCGATTGAGCTTCTTGAATTGATTTCTGCAATTTTTTTATCTACCATTTTTTCGACATTTTTGTCTTCTTATAATCTTAAGATTATTTTTCGATCATCAAAATTCACAACGCAACTTTAAAATGAATAACTCCAAATTAATTATTCATTATTTATGATTCAAAACTATCAATATTCTTTTAATGGGTTCATCACTCTATGTTTCGAACTGTTAGTAAGTACGGAGTTTGTTGTTTTTCAGATTTTATTTTAACATTTCTGAATCCGCTCATACGAATTTTGCTATTAAAATTTATATTTTCTCATTCTTTGCATAGAGTTTGGAATGGACAAATTAATGATTGAAAACTGCTTATTCCAAATTCAAAAATATTCAGTTGAAATTCATTTTGGAATAGGGAATCCTGATTTAGGAATTGTGATCTTCTGATGACTCAATTCTGAATGAAAAAGTCACACTTTAGTATTTGAATTGAGAATTCTTAATCCACAAATTAGATTCAAATATTCGTAGAACTTATTTCATAACCCAGAATTCGAATTTAAATTGTACAGTTTCAAATTTAGTATCACGAATATGAAATTAAGAATTTATGAGAAAGAATTTTCAATCCTAATTTTTTAAATCAATTGTATAATTTTGAATCCAGAAAAGGAATTTAAAAAAATGAATTTTGAATCGTGAACATTGAATTATTTGTTTTCAAATTTAGTTCATCATTCGGATTTTCAGCTGAAATTGAGAATTTGAAATATCAATCGCAAATCGAATAAAATATTGAATATTGAAATATTTCTGAACTAGATATGGCTCTGTAACTTTGAAAAACTGAATAACATCAAAAATGTTGAAGACAATGACTAAGCTATGAATCACATCAAAATATTCTTTTATATCTGTACAAACCATCCTACTTACCTACTATTTTTGTATTGTTTCATATTAAAGTTTTATGTGAAAAATTATATGAAAAATACGAAAATAAAAATGGGATCGTTATGCGAGAAACGGCAATATAGAAGCCATAAAAACATACAGCAAAAAAAAAAACTTCTCAATAACTTATAACTCAAATCTATCTTATCTAAAAAGTAAGTCCCTAATTTGTCATAAGTGAGTTTCATAAATCAAAGATTATGTCAATATAAAGCCTGAGAAATATAGAAATTCAACTGAGATCATATACTCCCTATTGCTATAGTTTATTGCAATACACCAATATTTCGTTGCATCCAAAATCGGTTGAATTAAAAAAAGATCTTTTTTTGTTCAAAACAGAAGTAAAAAAGCAGTTTTCAAAAATTTAAATGCAAATTTTTCAATTATAGTTATCTTCAACATTAATTTTGAACTTGATCTTGATCAAACTCATGGATTTGAAATCTACGTTTATTGCCTGGATTTCCTTTGATTGAGCTTGTTGAATTTTTTTCCTGCTATTTTTAATTCGTCATTATTATTTGCTCATAAACTGAAAATGATATTAGAGAAATAGCGTTTCTTTCTTATCTAATGTTGTCCGATTTCCCGGTTTTATTCGGGTTCATTGAAAAATGCCCGGATTCTGCCCGGTTATATTTACTTTATTTGGAAAATCAAAATAATAAACTCCTCCAAAACGGAATTTTTTGAGAAAAAATAATCATGAAAGGTGTTTTGGATCTTAAAGTACGATTCAAAACCTGTCGATAAGTTCTGATGAACAAAAAAGTTTTTTTGCCCAGATTTGCTAGGTTTTTATTTAAAATTGCCCGGTTTGTCCGGCTCGGAAACGCGTCAAGCGAAAAAACTAGATATCTTGTATTTGGTCCGCAATGAGTTAACATTGAAATTCCTAATTATCTTAGTGGTTTTCCTCGCTTCCAAAACTTCATCGCAAGGTTAATGCCTCCTTTTTTCTGCCATGACATGAAATTTGAAATTCCAAATTTATATAACTTCCTCAATTTGAACTTCGGAAGAAACTTGAAAATAACAAAGGGGATACAATTAAGATGCCGAAGTAGCACATTTCTAGATTGGACTTGAATTTTTTTTTTATCCTTCCCCCACCCCATACATCTTTTTAGGATGTGGAGGAACTTTTTATCCTTCGGATAATTAAATCAATATTTTTTCTATCTGTTACTGGGCCAGATTGCATCCTTTCGATACTCTATATACAAATTTGCCAAATTTGACGTTGTTTAACATCAGAAAGGACAAACTTCAATTCACAAATTATATACATCGTTTAAATTTACAGCATTGTAAATTGTTTTCAAGAAATTGTTATGAAAACTTTGAAAAATCGATTTATTTCATCTGTCTACGCGTTGCATTTGGCGCAATCAACAACCATGTGGAGACAAAATAACGAAACGGAAAACACGACCATCAAGTGTGCAATGCGTTTTCCAATTTGGTTCACGAACCAGAATCGCGAGGTTCGCGAGGTTTTCTGCCACGGCTCGCTCACGATTTTCTGGCGATCGGATTCCCCTTGAAAAAAATCCTCTACAATCACGTGTTTGCTGAGTCGCGAACCTACTGTGGTCAGAACTTTTGTGAACTACGCGCGGTTTTGTTTCTTGGCTGCTCCGATTTGAATACGATTTTTTTAGTCCTTGACCTCACATCACTTTTTTCCAAATCAATTTTATTTTTCAAATTGCAATTAGATTTTACTTTTGTTGTTTTTGCTTATGGTTAATTATAGTTCCATTACAAATAGCTTAGAAGAAATTCAAATGATTTCTGAAATGCTTTTCAAACAAGTGCGTGGAGTTAAATCACGCGTTTATTACATTTTGTTTAAGCTTTTCCAAATCTTCAGTTCCTTTAGTTTCTATATTGAACGTTATAACTTCAGCTTATAGCCGAAGTCCTGCTTTATGTTTATAATTTTTGACTGAAATATTCAATGATAACAACTCATCCAGCTCAAATACATTTATCTTGAGATTTTGATTTAACGTAATTTTAACCACTTCAAATAAAATAGAATTTGTACAGGGTTTTCATAATATTTATAAATGACTTGTTGTTTGTAATGTTCCGCAGTTCTCGCAGTTTGAAGAATCATTACCGTTTATATTATTACGTAAAAGCTTTACTTTGTTTGGTATAACTAATATCTTTAAACACCCTGAACAATATATCTTTATTTTCAAAGCTGAGAAAATTACTGCCCAACTTATTAATTTTTTTTTAATCTTAAACAATAAAGTTATCATTTAATGTTAATTTAATGATGACGACATGGTTTCTCACATCGTGAGATAGTTTTGTCTTGTGTTTTTGATTCTTATAAAAAATTAAAGAAATCGAACAATAGATTTACATATTTTTACACTTTTCGATACCGTAAAAAAATTTTACCCAGTAAGGCGGTTTCGCTTAATGCTATCACCTACAAACTTTTAATTGCTTTTATTATCCCATACTCACACTGTTGGTGTCAACATATTTTTCGGACAGCCACCAATTTTTTTTGAATTATTATTTTTATAACCAAGTTACCAGTCTGGGCTTAAATGCATCAAACAGCAAATCAAAGATTCACCTTCTAAATCTCTTTTCAATATGCTGGAATATGATTGTATTGCATCCCGCATTTTATATTTAAAAAAAATCATCCATCCAAACATTTATTTTAATGATTTGAGCTAATCGAATTTTTTGTAGTATTTTACCCCTAAATGTATACAGCACCCTTATGCTTTTTTTGAAGAATATTTTTGACAGAAAAAATGAAGAAGAGAAAATGTTTCAATAGGGTTCAAAATAAGAAAAAACAGAGTTTTAGAAATGACCTGCTAATTATACCGATAAACAAATTTGATCCAGAATTAAAGCGAATTTATATTCGCTCTTTTGTTTCAATACCAGCACTGTTGGAACAATTTCTATTTCTAAACAGAGCAAGAATGAAGTTCCTATCAATTTACAACATTCTTTGTAATAAATGTTGGTTTTGTGGAAGAAAAAACCAAGAATACATAGATTACGATGTTTTCCATACAAACATCCGTCCAAAAAAGAATGAAATCGTCTGCTAGGCGATAATGAACCTCATTTTAAATCCGGCACCATTTTTGATCGCGTTCATCGATTTTGACGAAACTTGGCCTAGTATTAGATCAAACATTTTTACATCTTTGGACCAAATTTCAAGATTTTTCGATGAAAATTGTCAAAGATACAGCAAGTTTAGTGAAGCAATTCCAAATTTCCCTTTTTTACGGGAAAAGCTGTATCTTTGTTTCTCGTCATTGTAAAGACTTCAAATTTTGTGGAGAGATAGTTGAATAGTTGAATTATATTGTGTGAAATTTTCGTGTAAAAATATAAACCGAGAGAGAAATGGCAGCTTGTCAAAGTTGGTAGTGGGTGCGCAGCTTCACGCGATTTCATTCTTTTTTGAACGCAACTGTACATTTAACTGTAAGTACTGGATTTTTTTTTACTTACTGGAACCTATTATCTCTCCAGATAACCAAACAATTACATTACTTGAATCATACTTTTTAAAGTGGGAAATCAAGGAATACAAAACAAGAAAATTTTAATAAGAACACAGAAGGGGCCCCCCTAAAACATTACCTCGAATAGTTTCACTGAAATAATAGTTATTTCTGGGTTGAGGGGCTCTAGAATAACTAATGCTGAAATTTTTCCGAATTTAATCGGGCTGAAATTTTTTTAAGACTAAATCGGAACATTTGATTTCAAATTTTCCAACAAAAATTCAAAGCATATTCCATCAATGGTTGAAGAAAATTCAAGATCAAAGTGAAAAAAATCCTTGAGATTTCTATTTTTTTTATCAAACAAGTCAGTAGCGTTTGTATTGTTTTTGATACTCCCTAATCCAATCATTGAGATCGAGCTTAACTGAACTCATTATACTAAACTGATCATAATTTGAATTTCCTGTTTCTTTCCAATGTGAATAAACCCAGAAAATAACGGACATTTTTAACAATGTTCTCTAGCAACCGTCAATTTTTTTACTTGTCCAATTGACTTTGAAAACCTGGACATGTCAAAAAAATCAGGAAAATCTGGAATTCTCCTAATTTTTGAATTGGTAAAAAGAACTGTGTTCGAAAAAATGCATCACTTTCAAACGAATGAATGAACATTAATGAAATTTTTTTACTACCTTATAACGTAATGTTTACATGAGCAAAAATTTGTGGCGATCTGTCAAGTAGTTTGTGATATAGCGGCTCGTGAATAAGTTTATTTGCTAAAATGTTTGGGTAACATATGCGCCAACCAGGGCCGTAGGAAGAACCGACTCATGGGGGGGAGGGGGGGTTTGGTGACTAAATTTTTTTCTATAATTTTTTGTCTAACAACACACGAATAAAAAAAAGTTAAAAACAAATTATGTTTGCAACTCTATGATTATTCATTTATAAGTACTCATTGATAGTTTTCGTATGAAATTGTAACTTAATAGAGGACAAGAATGCCAAAAGTATGGTAAAATGTCATTAATAAAACCTTAAAAAAGCAACTTTAGAAAAGTGGTCCTTAGCCTAAAGGGTGAGCTAAAATTTTTTAATGAAACCTCTAGGAACAATACATGAAATTTACTTTCATCGGCGCGATGGATAAATTTTTTTAATTTGTTTAAAAGTCTGGTAGATCAAAATAATTTGGTTTGAACATAAAATAAGTTCTTTTTAAGCTAGCCTTCAATTTCTTTAAAAAAAACTTATTCTATACTCAAATCAAACAAGCCCAACTCTAAACTCTTTTGCGAATTCCAAGATTCTATCATTTGATGAAAATAAATAAAATTTTCCAAAAAAAAAAAAACAATAAAAAATGAAAAAAAATTCTTATTAAATTTGCTTGATGCAAACTTGAACTAAACTTATGATTTAAGTTTTAAATTTGGCTTTAAAAAAAGCTGCAATATTAATAATGTTGAGTAATACACCGAATAAACTAAACAAAAATGTGCAGATTTTTTAGGTGAAGATCAGGTACATGTTTCTTAAACAGGAAATATTTTTCATAAAGAATTAGTTTTATACTAAAAATCTTGAAGATGATTTTTTATAAATGTAATTTAGGATATTTTGCATGAATCAAAACTTAGAAAGTAAACTCAAATTCTACTTTATATTTGTGATATTCAGCTGAATGGTGTGTACAAACTTATTCTGATTAAAAGCTTTGAAATTTGGAAATTGAATTGACAAGCAAATTTTTAAGTTTATGTTCTCTTGAATTTCTCAACAATTTTATGTTGATTGAAAAACTCATTCACAAACTAAATTTTTTTCTTAATTTTAAATCTGAATTCTAAACTTGAATTCAAAAATTGAACTTTGAATCTGTTTCCGAATTCCTTAACGAATTCCGAAATGTACAAAAAATACGATTACCGAATCTCAATTCCAGATTTTATTTTCATGAATCATCTAAATTATGCAGTGCTGGTTTAATCTAAATTCATTATTTCATTTATTTATTCATAATATGTTTTGTGAATTCGATTTAAAATGTGAATTTCGAATGGTGAATCAAAATCTGGTTTTCAATTTTGGATCGCCACTTAGAAGCTTTAAATGTTTAAATTTTGTGTTAGAATAAAGATTAAGATCTTCGAATTTGAATATAAAACAAATTTCTTCTTTTCAATATTTGGCAAACTATTATCAAAATATTGAAAATGCTTTGATTTTCGAAAAACATGAGGGCTTATTCTGCGACTCACGAAATTTCATATCTTCGTCCGGACTCCAGAAAATGCTTCAGAAAAGAAATTTGTGTATTGATGAGCTCAGCAGACCAAAAATTTCGAGGCAAGAGAGGCTTTTTAAGCCTGCAAAACCATATGAAATTTCGTAAGTAACGTCACTCGAGTCGCAGAATAAGCCCAATGATTCAACAAGGATTTCAAAGCAGCTTTCCATTCCTAATTTCTTATGATTATTCGAACTGAAAATTAAGAATCCTAAACTTCATACAAAATCATAAATACGAAAATATGTAGAAATACAATTTTGTTTATAGAAATATGGAACCAGAACCTCCAAAATGGGTTTAATTTAAAATAGAATATTCAGACCTAAATTTCTATGATAAGGTTGCCAAATTGCCCGGTTTTAACTGTATGTTCAATATAAAATTTGGGAAAAGTCTGGTCCGACCCGTTTGCCCAGATTTCATTGGAAAAGCTCGAATTTTGCCCGGGTTTGTTTTCATTCTTATTCTCAAATGAAATTTGTGTTGTAATTTTTTTTTATGTATGCGTCCAAAATTTTGGCAGCAAGTTTAAAAAATTATCATGAAAGGTTTTTAAAGTTTTTTTTTCTAGATTTTTGATGAGCAATTCCTAGGATTTGACCAAAATTGCCCGGTTTTGCCTGGATTTGATCGACAATTTTGAAATACCCGGATTTCTTCAGGATTTTATATAAAACAACGCAGATAAGTGCCGAAAAAAAATCTGACAACTTGACAACTTGAACTTGAAATGGGTTTTTGATGTTTTTGGTTTTAGTTTTTAATTCAGATAGTTACTCTTGAATATCTTTGCTCTATTAATTAACATAAATTTATTATGAATTTAATATTTTGAGTGTAGAGTAGAATACCTCGCTTCCTTTTTTGGACCCTCATGGGGGAGGGGGTTTAACCCTCAACCCCCCCCCCCCCCCCCGTTCCTACGGCCATGGCGCCAACTATATGTCAGACTGTGAACTACCGTTTTTCCAAATCAAGATAATATTTGTTGACGTTCTTCATTACCTTGAGTTTGACCTTCAAAATAACTCAAAATTTTCTTTTTTATCGAAGTTATGAAAAGTTTAGCAGGTAGTCCACCTTCTGCCAGAAAACAACGATAAAACCTTTTCATCACTCCATCTCAGTTTTCGCTTAATGACACCAATTCAGATCCAAACAAAATAGAGTTCCAACTTTGAAAAATCATTAAAAGTACCTAAAAAGGAAAATGGTCGCTTTTGTATGCATTTTTGGTATATCTGGCCGTTAATTCAGGCAACCACTTATCGATTTGCATCTTCCACAGATCATCAGCCAATTTAAGATTTAGATATGATGTTTTTTTTAAATTTTTCTTCTCGTTCTTTTCCGGATCATTGAGACTGAAAAGCCCAGTCAAAGTGAATAATATTTGACAGTAGATTCTCCAGGTGCCCGCTACAAAGTTTGTATCGATTCCCTTCACGAAGTTTTTTAAAATTTTACCCCACTAACGGGTCTACCATTGTACGCACGATTTAACCACCGAATTTTATTAATTTTATAGGCGGAAAACTTTTTTTTTCTCTAAAACACGATGTTTGGTCTGTTTTCTTGTTTGTTGAGCGAACCAGAAAGGTTATTTAACCTTATTTATCATTTCTCTAATTGAAAGGCTTGGATGGCGATTTGTTTAACTCCTCACTTCCCCTACCTTCATGGAATCAATCATTCCAACATTTATTCAAATTTTAGCTCAAAAATTATTTGACAGACGGCAACGAATCTTTGCAAATTTCAATTTAACGTTATAAGATAGTAGAACTGAAAATTTCATCAATTTCCATCTATCCGTTCAAAAGTTATCCACAAATGAAAGTGTTGCATTTCTTTCGAATATAGCTTTGATATATTGGGAGCTGAAAACTCAATCAAGTATTAGTTTGATTATATTTTGATTTTGAAGTATTTTCTTCACATTAAAAAAAACGGATTATGTCGTGGCTGGAATGACTTTTTCTAAGCTTTGTCGAAACTTGAATTAATAACAGTAATCATTAGTTTTTGGGGAAAGAAGAAGTAGAATTTAAAAAAATAAATTTCTTATTTTCAAAAAGTACAACCGTCAGGTTAAATTATCAAATTACTTAAAACTACCATTACTTGTGATAATTTCTTTAAATAGAAAACTTCATGTTTACTTAAATTTAATTTTAGAATTTTGCAATAAACTCTCCTGAATTTATACTGGGAAATATCCGGGTACACATCAGGTATCATTGAAATTTAAAAAAAAAAACAAAAATAGTGAAAAAAATCATTCATTATTCATAAATCATTCGATTTCATGAGTTTTCTAAAGTATTGGTGGAGAAAATTAATAAAAATTGGCTATTTAGAATGCTTTCATTTAAAAACATAAGATTGAGTATAAATAATGCAAAAGTAATGTATTCACCCTCTTTCCGATAAACATTTTCGAGAAATTTAACAAGAACGAAAAAAAAACTTCAGAAAGTTAGACCAATCGGCAATACTGAGTTTTTCTATTGATTTCTATCTCATTAAAATTGTGAATTTATGTTTCCAACTTTTGTCACATTCAGAATATCTATTTAATAAAAGTTTCTACTTATAATATTTGATCTGATGAGAATCTTCTCCATACTTAATTGTAACTTCCACTACATTAATTTTTGTTGGCACAATACATGAAAAATATTTTTGAGTTTTGAAAATATGAATTAAAAATAAACATTTTGATAAAGAATTGGTAAGATGTCCTACTTTGGATCCTTTAAACGGTGGTTTTCAAATAAACAAGATTTTCTCATTAACGAACGAGAAGTTTATATCTTTCAAGAAATTCGTTTATAGTTCATGATCTTATCAGCAATTAAAAAAATTCAACATTGGTTTCGCCTTTTTGGAAAGATAAGCAAAGATATGGATAATCGAAATTTACATCTTTGAACATACTGTTAGTTTTTTGGTACTGAACTGGTTCCGTTCATTGGACCTAGAACTAAAATTCCTACAAAAAGTAAGATTTTTCGAAAACATCAATCAAATATTATCATTTAAAAGTATTCTAAGTAAAGGCTTTTTAACGATTTTGAACACTCAAATTTCTGTTATGAATATCTCAAACATTTGTACTTATTGTCAACTCTATTAGTAGAACAATAGTTGAAATTTTTTTTTTGTTTATTTACTTGTATTTCATTTGCGTAAAGCTCACAAAAATGTGAAAAATGGTAAATATTGGTTCTGAATTATGCCCCAAATGAAAATTCGCAATTTTGTTGATTTGTTGGTATTGAAAACAAAGTTTTGGTGATGTAAGGTCCAAAAATGGAACGTCAAAATCAAAAGCTATCTTTTTTTGGACCCATTAGAAATTCTCCAGGTATTCCATTGATTTTCATTTATTTTAGGAAAAAATAGGTTATATGGTTCATAATCTTACAGTGAGACTAATTTCCCTTCAAAATTAGGCTTGGACAGTAAAAAAACGTGATTTTTCCTTATTCACTCGAATTTCTCAAAACGCGCCCTACTAATTGAGCTGTCTGATTTTACACTGATGAGGAGGTACATTTTTCAAAGCGTTGAAAATTTTATCAGAAAAACTTTTTATGACAAAAAGCTAAACTAAAGGACTAAAGTAGGCTCAAGGTTCAAATTTGGAGCACTCACTCCAATTTGCAATTCTTGTTTTGGCTGTGATTTTCAATTTTGAATCTGATTTTTTTTTTAAATTTGTTTCTTAATCAATTTTTTTTAAATAACGAAACTTTTTTATCATTCGTGTCTGATTTTTTATCTCGAAATTATGATTTGAATTTGAGACACTGAGTAATAATTCTAGATAAAATCTGATTCATTTTTTTTTCTTTTTGATAGGAGTTTAACCCGTTAGGGTCATTCTTCCTCGAACCTGATTTATGGTTTTGATTTTTACTGTTTTAATTTGTTATTTCTTCATTTAAAACGGTTCAGAAGAATTTTACTTTTAAACTTTAATATCTGGAATGGAATGTAAGTTGTTTTCTTTTGTTAAATTTTTTAAATTTTGGATTCTTAGTCTCAAATATTAATGTTACTTCTCAATTGTCATGAGGAAAATGTTTATTCTACTTTCAATGAAGCACTTACAATGATACACAATGATAAAATGAAAAACATTCGTTAGTTTATCTTAGATTTTTTTTTTCCAAAACAGAGAATTTCAGTTGGTGATAGAGTTATAAAAATTGCGAAATTGCGAATTGAAATTTACATTTAACAGCTCCAATCAGAATTTACATTTTCGATTATTTAATTAATTAATTGCACGTGATGGTTTAATATTTATTGTTTCAAGGTACCAGAAACTGCCTTCTACGCAGACATAATGGTTATTTAAAGGCAATATGTTGAGCTCATTTTCAGTTCCTGGTCAATAATTTCAAACTTAAAACTTTTTGAGACTGAACATAAGTTATTAAACGAAATTTAATTCAGGGATTTGATGGTTTTGGAACTTCAAAGTTTAAAAAATATTTCCAAAGGCTATGAAAAAGAAATTAAGATTGCAGCATAAGCATAAGTTTTTACTAAAATTATTTCAAAGTAAAGGTTGTGTAAGAAGTTTAGTTTCGAACATATTGTTCATCCAGAATTCCAGCATTTAAAAAACAACAACATCCACCAAAAGATACCCACTCAACAACCCTAAAGATCACACTTCAAGAAACAGTTTTGCTAGTCTCCCGCAGGGGTGCTCTGAAATCTTATATATCTATCACAATTTTAACCAGGTAGCTGATGCAATTTCGCATTCACCCCGCGCTGCAAGAATCCCGTTGCGGCTGTAAAGTGGTTAACGAAATACCGTCCTTAGGCAGTATTCCAGGTGGAGGCTGCAAATGAAAATTTTTTGCGCTGCAAATCATCCCCCCTTACCTTAGCTCAAATTTAGCTAGACTGCAGCTGCTTCTCGCGTGGAACATGTTCCGGGGAAATTTTATTTTCCCGTTTTGGTTCACCTTCCAGACAGGCAGGCTCCCGGTTGCTTCTGGGTCATATTATCATCATCTTTGAGCTTCCCGGCAGATGCAGAGACGAGCCGCCCCAAAAGCCCTTAACAGGAGCATACTTTTTATACTTCCCTGCAGCAATTGGGGAATTTTTCGTATCCATCTTTGAGTTTATACACCGGTGCAGGTTAAAAGGTGTTCTTGATTGTGAGGAGAAAACGTCGACACGGTGCAGACTTCCTGTATCTTTTGCTTTGCTGCTAACGTTTTTCGTGATACCAGGGACAGGCGAAAAAGAGGATCGTTAAATAAAATTATAAGAAACGGTTGAAATTAAAACACCATCAAGAGACTCGCGTGAGGGAGACAGTGTTTCATTATGGCTGGTTAAATTAATTTGATGTATGATGATGTTCTGCTACGTGAACTGGGAGAATGAGTGATAAAATTCAGAAAGAATGAATTTTTGAGCATGTTCTTCAATGTGGTGAGTTCTTTTATCAACTTATGAATTTGCCCAGAAAATGAAAAGTTTGTTAAGAACTGCACAATCAAATTCTGATAAAGTTCATTCCGTAAGAAACTAACAAATTCCTGCAGGAACTAACGAGTTCATAGATTCTTGAAGGCACTCATTAGATTGTTCAGAAGCAAATGAGCTCTCTTAGGAGCTGGCAGGTCAACACATCATTTTCAAACCAATTAGTACCTTCAGGAGCTGTAGGTTCTCAGATACTGATGTGTTCCTTCACCGAACAAAACAAACATCAGTCACTGAAGGATCTCATAAGCTTCTGAACAGTTCAGGAAACGATGATTTTTTTCATGAACTAAAGAGTTCCTTCAAGAACAGATAAGCTTCTTTAGGAGATGATGAGTTCCTTCCAGTAACTTGTGAGTTTCTTCAGGAACCGATGTGTTTTTTTGAGTACTCGATAAGTTACTACAGTAACTGATGAGCTTCTTCAGGAGCTGATGAGTGCGTTCAGAAGATGAAGAGTTTCTTAAGGTATGATGAATTTTTGCAGGTATTAATGAGTTTCTACAAAAAGAAATGAGTTTCTTCAGAAGAGGATGAGCTCCTTCAAGAAATGATGGGTTCCCTTCAAGTGTTCCAGAATTCCTTCGAGTTTCTTCAGGAGTCGATTAATTTTTTAAGTACTTGATAAGTTATTACAGTAACTGATGAGCATCTTCAGGAGTTGTCGGATTCATAAGCTAATGAGTTCCTAGGAACTGATTAAATCCTCCAGGAACCGATGAATTTCTTCAGGAGCTGCTGAATACTTTCTGGAACTGATGAATTCATTCAGGCACTAAAGAGTTTCTAATAAACTGATGGTTTCCTTCAGGAATTGAGAAGTTCTTTCAGGTACCAAATAACTCCTTTAGAAACTGATGGATCTACAGGATCTGATCGTTTTTCTTTGTTTCTCTTCTCATGTAACAGAATCTAAATATATTTTCCTTAAAAAATAGCAAATCAGAAATAATTCAAGCATTAAAAATTGTTTTCGATGTATACTTTAACATCACTGAAATTCCTGTTCAAAGAAAGTATATTTTTTGAAAAAAAAACTTCATTTTCATTCTTTCTTCTAGGCAGTCTTCCTGCTAAACTTACCGATTTTCTCTCCGCTCCCTTCAGAGATCTAAAAAACACCTTCACAAAGAATGGTAAAAGGTTAACTGTGGATGAATTACTTTCCCCATCATCTCATTTTCTAGGCTGTTATCCGGATGCCAAAAGAAGATAGTGAAAAAAAAAATCTCCCACCTCAACGTCGTATAATGGGCTTTTAGATTAGTTTGCATCTTCCTTCCTTCTTTTTTTTGCTCGTCATTTGATCTTCCAGAAGCCGCCAACCGGCTCTTCATTTTTCACCTTCAGCTGCTGCCATTTTGAGAAGCATCGTCGTTTTCCGGCAGGTTGACAATTGTTTTGCGAGGTGAATGTTTCACCTTTTTTCATTACTTTTTTTTTGCTCCTCATTCTTGCAACAGTTTCTTCATTTTTCTCGGTCGTTTTTCCGTCTTTCGTTTAGAGGATGTCACAATTGATGTCTCTGTTCTTTTTGTCAATGGGCCTGCCGTTGTCGTCGTTGTTTTGTTCTTCCCATTAGGCTCTGGCTGTGTGAAGTAGCCGTGTTGTTTGATGTCAGGCATCCGCAAAGTGGGTCCCATTTTTTACTTTGTTTCATTAGGAACTGCGCCGTTTGTTGCTGTTTGAATGGGACCGGAAGATATGAATATTAATGAACGATGGGCCACTTTTGTTTTTGGTTTTCTCTTTCTCTCTCCCTCTTTTCAAGACCAGCCAATTGAGTCGAGCCATCGAGTATCTCGTTGAGATAATGGCTGGACCATTCATTGTTATGAGCTGAAAATGGCTAGTAATTTGGCGTGAAATGTGCGAGTGGACAATTGGGTTGTTTAAATGGTTTATTTGAAGACGATATCCAAATTTGAAAAAAATCTACTTAAACTCAGAAGCGAGGATTTAGAAGTCTTGGAAACAAAGTCAAAATTTTTTTATAGGCTTCAAATTTGGGAAAAAGTTAAAATTAGTCAATGTAAAAAGGCACTCATAACTGATAGGATACTTATACTTATACTTATACTTATACTTATACTTATACTTATACTTATACTTATACTTATACTTATACTTATACTTATACTTATACTTATACTTATACTTATACTTATACTTATACTTATACTTATACTTATACTTATACTTATACTTATACTTATACTTATAAAGCTTAGTTCTTTTAGAAATGGGACAGTTACGAATGCCTGTATCTCAAAAACCATTCTTTTGAACCAAATACTTTCTATGAAGAAAATGAAGGTAATGTTATGATATTTCATGAAAAAATTTGAAAAAAAATATTTACCGTTTTTTGTTAAAGAAATTTCTACTTTATTCTTGGTATCTCCCATTGGCCGGCGCACACTTTTTTCAGTCATGGTATTGATCAGTTTCTCCAACTTATACTTCGTAAAATCTATATTTTAGGTGGCTTCACCCTCCTTCTTCAATTTCTGATAATTTTTGGTCCAATACTTCTCTGGAAACTGGAAACTGGAAGCATTTAAGTGGATACAGTTGTTTCGAAATGAACAAATTTGATTATTTTTGACCACATTTTTGAACGTTTTTTTTTCGGTACCGGTTTTACAGCTTAAGAGCTTTGGAACTATCAAAAAATGGTCGTTTGAGGTTGGATTTCTATGAGTCATCACTAGGCAACACTTTCAGCTTATCGGAGAAAATTGTTTTGGATATTTCAGCGGTCTACCCTTAGTTTTTCGTTTATTGAAAATTAAAAATGCTGGTATGAGACTTGACTTCCCTGATGATCCTTAACCGTTGTTGCCGATCATTTTCTTCACTACAATGCTTGATTTGAACTTTGTGGACATTATTGACAGTGTTTGCATACTTATCCACCACAAAAACTCAGTAATTCTTTGAATAATCAACGGTTTTGTCAGCTATCAATTTGATAATGACGAACTTTAAAGGAAACTGTGCAAAATTATTTTTTTCTTTTTCTCTTACATCGTACATATCTCAAAAATGCGTAAATTTTAAATTTTGAAAAAAATAGGTCGAATAGTACTTTTTACAGGCAACAAAATGCTGTCAAAATTTTTAATATCCAATAACTAGTTAACGAGCTATTAGCAAATGAAAGTGTCCCATTTCTAAAAGAACTAAGCTTTACTTATACTTATACTTATACTTATACTTATACTTATACTTATACTTATACTTATACTTATACTTATACTTATACTTATACTTATACTTATACTTATACTTATACTTATACTTATACTTATACTTATACTTATACTTATACTTATACTTATACTTATACTTATACTTATACTTATACTTATACTTATACTTATACTTATACTTATACTTATACTTATACTTATACTTATACTTATACTTATACTTATACTTATACTTATACTTATACTTATACTTATACTTATACTTATACTTATACTTATACTTATACTTATTCTTATACTTATACTTATACTTATACTTATACTTATACTTATACTTATACTTATACTTATACTTATACTTATACTTATACTTATACTTATACTTATACTTATACTTATACTTATACTTTAATCATTTATTTATTTATTCTTCACGGTCTACGATAACTCAATATCACACTGACTTATATACTCTTTATCTACGCTTCAAACTATCGATACTTATATTTAAATCGAAACATGACTTATACTTATACTTATACTCAGAGTTGCAAGATTTCCGATCATCATTTCATCATTCAGCAGCACAATGAATTTCGTTGTGACGTTGAATGATTTCGACATCTAACGAAATTCGCTTAAACATCACATCTAAGAAAAAAACAAGAATTCAGATTTTATTTTGTCTTCTCACTAGATAAATCTTCAGCATTACTCCCCACTTTTTTCTCTACTATTTTTCACGTCATATTTAGGGGAGAATGAGAATACTTGATCACTAAGTATATTTGATTCCTCTGCTATATCTCGAAACTGGAATGTCTTTCATAGATAAAATGGTCTCGGAAAATTCGACTAATAGAACAAAACAACAAACCTGTTATCTCATCACTATTTAAAGGTATTCTTTGTGTTATTTCACTTTGTTTGAAGAATCAAACAAAATGGGATTTTAAGATCTTGCTTTCATCATTTTTGATTATTTTCTACCCGAAAAATTTATAATTCAAATATTTGTTTCAATATGTCAATCGCTAGAATATGATACGAAATAAAAGTAAGCTTTCAATTTTTTCAAGAATTTTTTTCCAAAATGTATGTTTTGGGTTCCTTGAGTTCAAAACTACATAACAATGATAGTTTAAAACTGTGGAAAATATGATTTCATAAATTAAACAATTACTTAAATATTATTGAGAAAAATTTTTGAAAATGAAATCTAACATCCATAATCAACATTGTTTGAAAACGTTTTAAGCGATTCAAATTTTTCTTTACTGGAAGTTTGTTAAAGTGGTAAATTGTATTAATAAGTTTATTACCTTGTGGGTGAAAATAATGTCTTTTTTGGTAAGATCATTTTAAAATTATGATATTTTTTAGACGGATAGCAAATTGGAGAGAAAAATGGAAAAATTTGGCATCTCTGCTCTCACAAAATAAGTTTTTCTGTTAGTGACCAGGGATGCCAGATCGGTACTAAAAAAGTTGAATTTTCGCGTAATTTTTCAATAAATTTGACTATTAAAATTCGAGAAAATGGAGGATTTACCCAACTGAAATTTAGCAAACATTAGAATAAGTTCAAAATATTCCATGAACATTTTTACGTAAGTTCAGTTTAAACTCCTTATTACAAAACAGTAATCATTTAACAATTCTTAAAAGCATAATCACAATCTTTTACTGGAATTTTAGTAAAATCAGTTAACAATCATTTATCGATGTTAATTGTTCTTCATAAGAATGGTATATGATAAACCGGTTGGATAAAAATCACGCCAATTATTTAAACACTCAATAATTACAAGCAAGGTCCTTTTAAAGATGATTTTTATTCATTTTTGCACGTTTTAGCTTCAAGAATACACTTCATTCCATAATCAAATAAAAAAAAAATCATAACGCAATGTTCAAAAAACAAGTAACAAAACCAATTAGAGGCAGTACAAAATACTGAAAATGAAATCGGAATTAATTTCCGTTTTGAACATGTTTTTCTTTAAAATTTCCGACAGTCTCACATGAATTTTCGATATATTTGTTTTTAAGACGTCACATAAAAATTGCAATATGGCTCTCGGTACTACCTTATTAAAATAATGCTTGATTTGAACCAAAGATTATCATTGGTTTAATTGGTCGGACTATTTTATTTCAGATTTGTTCGATGTCTTGTTCATTTAAATTTAAATTCATTCATAATTTGGATATTTTTTTGTAAATCAGGACAATTTAGTGCACTATGAAGACCATTTAAAAAAAAAAAATCAGGGTAAATCAGGACAGTTAACCCTTCATTTAATGATTTTTTTATTTTTCCTTTAAAATCATTTCTAAGAGTTGGAAATGATGAGAACATCAAGAAAAAAATTAAAATATAATAAGATTTATCACTTTTCCATACATTAATTGTTGCAAATTTGTTACTTTATGAAATAAAGGGTTAAAAATATCAGGACAGTCTTTCAAAAACAAGAACAAATTCTTAAAAATCAGGAAACTTGGCACCTCTGTTTGTGACTTTCAGACTAAGCACCAGGGGTGTCAGGCAGAGGTTCCAGGTCGTTTTGTCAGAAATCAGGACACCTTGAATAAAAAAAACAGGATTTTTTTGGAACCCACTAAATTGGTGAAAATTACACTCAGTTTTATTAAATTGCATAACTTAAGGCGAAATATAGTTGCTGAAGACGCCTCGAATTAGGCAACTGAAACGAGAATAACCTTGGCTAGCCTGCAGTAATATTGAAAAACACCATTTAAATATCATTAAGTTATAATTTATATATCTTTTAAAAAAAAAACAGAACAAATCAGGACAGTTTAAGGACCATTGTTTAAAAAATCAGGACAATTCAAGTGTTTTGAAAAACAAGACGGCGTCTCAAAAATCAGGACAAATCCTGAAAAATCATGACACCTGACACCCCTGGTGAAAAATCCTGATTTTTTTCTGGGGGTGGCCTGATTTTTGACAAAACGACCTGCTGAGCACTCTCGCCAACTTTCAGCTGCTCAGTTCAGAGAGACGGTTACTCAGTTGTTGCCAAAACCGCATTTACTCAGTTCTGACTAAACGACCTTTACTCAGATCTGACTAACTGCCCTTTTTGTGACTTTTGAGTCTGGGTTACTCAGAATGCGTGAATGATTGCGGGACGGTTTTTGACCGGATTTTTTAAGCTGGGAAAGTAAAAACCTGTATTATTGTTAGAAATTATGATGGATTTGTTGATTCAATATGTTTTACCTTGGATTTGACAAAAATCATTGCTATTTCCTGTAAATGATCAAAACGCGTTACTATTATTAGATAATCGTTAAAAATGTACATTTTTCTCGAAAACAGACAAAGTCAATTGCCTCGCAGAATTGATCCAAATTTACTTAGCTGTCGCCTTCGAGCACTCGAATTTGCTGAGTGCCAATTTTCGAGTTGTCTGAGTAGTCGTTAGTTGGAAAAATTGAGTCGTTTTAGATCAAGTGATAGCGAGCTGAGGAAACGTCAACATTCAAGCAGAAGTGCCAGGTGGTATTGTCCAGGGATGCCAGGTGTTGAGGAGTAAAAATCTGGGCAATTTTGAAAAAAAGTCTGCGTGTGTCTGTGCACAGAGAAGATCACAAATTTGGTACAAAACAAGAAATTTGACGATGTGTTTAAGGGAGGGGGGTGGGGGGATGATTGGTTGTTGGTTATCCTGTGGTATTCGGGTTATTTTCGAGTTCAGAACTATATAAAAAACACTGTTTCATACCACGTACCATGCCGATGTAATTTAAAAAAAAACAATTGTTTAATGAATGATTGGTCAAATACCAATGAATAGAAGCGAGATTTCAGTCTTATCTGGCACGGATCAAATCCGATGCATAAATATTGATTTTATCACTCAATTTTGAAAGTCTGTAAAATCTGGGCCCTCTCAGCAAAAATCTGGGCAAAATCTGTGTCGGACCAAAATTTGGACGAAGGGTCAAAAGTCTTGGTTTTACAGACAAATCTGGGCATTTTGAACAAAAAAATAAGGATTTCTCAGGACATCATTGAATTGATGTAAATATTATGCAGCCCTTCTTCGATTGCATAAATACAGGCGAAATTCAGGAATTACTGATATTTTTTTTACGCAACTGAAGAGAGAAGAA
The DNA here is from genome assembly GCF_029784155.1 of Uranotaenia lowii. Classification (NCBI taxonomy): domain Eukaryota; kingdom Metazoa; phylum Arthropoda; class Insecta; order Diptera; family Culicidae; genus Uranotaenia; species Uranotaenia lowii. The sequence continues at coordinate 182,986,608 of NC_073692.1, read as the reverse complement.
TTATGACGAGCCTGCAGATTATATTGAAAAACAACATTACAATATACTCTGAACCAAAGATTATCATCCGATAAATGGATATAGGGGGAAGTCGTCTACTACCGGACACTTAAGGTTTTTAAGCAATAACTTCAAAAATAGATTTTTGTAAATATTGGTTCCTCTACTGATTTGAAGAGTATCAATATTATGATCACTTAACTATATTAGAAAAAAATCAATTTACAACACATTCATGCGGTAAGAGAAATCATTTCATGTTAATTTTCACTCATTTCCAAAAGTGTTGTCTATGGCCGGACACTACAAAATACTTCATTAAAGTTGTCACCAATGGCACAAAAACGTAGCAAAATGACTAAATTCACTTGCACAGGTCTTGTGAATATATGTTTTCCAATACTGAACGTTCTATGAAGCCGGTCATAAAAGTTTTTTTTTTGACAAACCAGAATTAAACATTTGTTAGGAAAAAAAACAAGAGAAAAATTGTCTATGACCGGACAGCAAAATCTTAAGTTTCTCAGAGGACCAAAATAGGTTCGTTATTGAACCCTTATCTTCTGCTAACCATTTGGGGGTGCTATAGAGATGAAAAAATGAAATTTTCAAGTTAAAAACATCTATCATTTTGAATATTTTCTTGTCCGGTCATAGACAACAATTTGGTGTCCGGTCATAGAGAAATCGCACTTTTTTTTTCATTTTCCTAATATTTCGTTTGAACTTCCGTTTTGTTATCTTATATCTACTGTGGTCGAAAGATAACCAATCAACGTTGTCATTCACGTGCAGTTCAAATTTTACAAGCCGAAAAAACTGACCTCAATACAAATGCAAAGTTTAGGCGATCCTCTCCGTACTACTAGGCAAAAGCTTTAGATGCCTATCATTGGTTTACCTTTTCAGATTGGATTACCATATTTCTAACACCATATCCGGCTACCATTTACTTTATTTTCATGGCGTTAAAACATTTTTAGGATATTCTGTTTTCGAAAAATCTATGTTGTCCGGCCATAGGCGATGTCCGGCCATAGACGACTTCCCCCTACCTATCTTAATACCGATTTGTTTGATGTTCTCATCATTAACTGTACAAATTCAATTAAAATTAAGACATTTTTAGCAAAATCAGGACACCCGACACCTCTGCTTCCGAGGCAGTTACTGCTTGTAATGCTTACGATGAGATTAATTATCATTACAGCAGAGTAGCCAATTTTTTTTCATAAATTCAGCATGCTTGAAAATAAAAATCGGGGAAAATCAGGCTAATATAATATGATCGAGCTGAGGGCCTCCTTTTTTGGTCGCTTTTTGTAAAATAATATGGAGATGATACACAGTACCGTTCATAATTTTTTTAAAATTTGCTCCATACTCAATGTTACTTCAATCTTTAAGTACGATATTTTTTTTATTTCATGCCTTTGATTCATGTTACCTATCAGAGACTGACCAGCTTTTGGACATTTGCTTAAGCTTAAATGTGACAGATTTCAGAAGTTTTGGAGCAAAACATACACAAGAACATTTTAAGAAAATTCAAATAAAAATTCCGATTTCTAATGAAATGTTAATTCTTGTTAATCCTCTTGTCAGTTAATTTTGATACATAGTACATTTGCATTAGTTGCTGAGTTTGAAACATAAATCAATCATTAATACCGTTTACATACCTACTTATTATTTTTAAAATAACGCAATTGGCTGATTGTTGGGTGAAAACGTGACATGTTTAACAGAGAAACGTCCAGTTTTTTTTTATTAGGAGTTTCATAATATCAAAGATAAAATGCAACTGTAGAATAAAATATGATTTTAAAATTTAAAGTTTTTAAAGTTCAACTTTCCCGAAGAATGTAAGTTATTTTGACTTTGAAGTTAAAGAAATTTTATTAATTTTTCCTTCTGTTGAAACGAAATTCTGAAGATAGTACAAATCGAAATGAATTATGAATATTTTTCAAAGTATAAGTAAAAACGCTCTACAATCTTCAACAAATAAGTTAAAATTATTAAAATATATTAATGATTGATTTATCATAAAACTGTTTTTTAACCCTTTATCAGTAAAACTGGATGCAATAGACAAAATCTGACAAAAAATCGTCTTCAGGACGCCAAAACCTTAAAAAACCAGTTATAAAAAATTTATAGAAGATTTGAATCAACATAGTGTGAAGTTATTGAGTTCAGGTTGGAATTAAGACGAGCAAGCACGAGTAACCAAAAAATCAGGCAACATCAGGCTTATTTCCAAAAGTCTGGGAAAAACAAGGCTTATCAGATTATCAGAGTAGACTTTAAAAAATTAGGCAAATTCTGAAAAATCAGGCACATTAGCAGCTCTGTATCACAGTAAAATTTAGAAAGGGACAATCTCACTGATCAAAATTTAAATTTCATGAGATTTTGCTAGTTTGCTGATACGTTTATCTCCATTTGTAACTGGGTATTTCACTAAAAAGACATAGGCCTTTACAGGTTTTTTAAGCTGGCATTTAAATGATTTTTTTTAAATTTTTATTGAAATTTGCGAAAACGATTTCTACAATCTTCTGTAATCAATTTATTATGTAGTAGATATATATTGGATAATCGGATTAAGAAAAAGAAGTATCAAAACCCTCTACAATTTGGCACATTTCAAGTAAAATTGAATCAGAATAAGCTGTTTATTTCAATGGGACTATTCCAAACCTACATAGATATAATCGAAAAAAGCCCTTCAGCCTCAAACGAGCTTTTAATGTGATTGTAATTTTTCTTCCCCCTGCTTTTCTCTATCTCTCGTTGGCATTTCATTTGAAGCACCCTCCAGGGCTGTGTTTTGTCAAAAACAGTTCCTAAATATACAAACCGATAAGAATGGAGAAGGATGCACAATGGCCGACGAACGACTCCCACAACAAACAATACCTGCCTCGGCCGGCATTTACCTGAAAGCGAACGAACGAAAAATCCCTGTTTGTTTGGCCAGGATTTTCCGATTCAAACCAAGCTTCTGGGTTCTGTTGAATGTGTTCAGGGTAGGGGAAAAAAACTGTTCCCACGATAAACACCCACTCAAAAAGATGACTAGAAAGGGAAAAATCAAAAAAGAAAAAAATGAACAAAACAACATAACATCCGAATCTATACTTTCACGTTAAACCGAAAGAAAGCAACGGATGGGAAAAAACTCATTCAAAAGAAAGCATTTTCCTGTTGTTTGCCTATCCTGGATTGCAAAGATTTTCCCACTCTAAAAATACCTTCCATTGTGCAGACGGATCTCTGGTCTGGTTAGATGTGAAAAATAGGTGTTCCTTCAAGTCGTTGACGAAAACGCCTTTTGCATCAGGCAGGATTCCTCATCATTTTCCGTCGATTTTCACGCTGTCCTACATTTGCCATCATCAGACCATACATAATGATGGGTATATGAATAGAAGGGAAAGTTTCCATGAAAAATAACGGCAGCAGCAAAAATCTGAAAGGAAAATGAGAACACGCTTTACGGAAGGCGCCTAGGATGAGGAGAAACCTTTCAACTCATTCACCTCGATTTTCCCCCCGCTTGTTTCTCACGTCTCGAAGGCCTTTCTGATAGAACTATTCACGTGTGAAGTTCGGACTTTTTTTTTCATTCTTCACCTCAACCGCCCATCACATTTCATCAACCGAAGTAGGAACAAGGATGTCGATAGAGAACATGTGGGTGGCAGACTCGCTCGTTTGTCCAGATTTTACAAGCTGAAGCACGTAAGCAGCGCTATCAGGGTAATTTCTTGTGTAAGTTTTCTAATGGAAGAAAGTTGAAAACTTTTGAAGACGCTTGCTAATTAAAACTTTACAGACATTAATTTATTTGGTAATTCAATCATTGGTAGAGAATTTTTTTTTCTTTTTATGATTTGTTTGGAAAAATGAGGTTAAACATGAACTTCGTGTCTTTGTCATAAAATACCGAGCCACTGTGAGTCAAAGATTGTACATAACCATAGCTACGAGCAAGCTTACGAAATCCTTCAAAAAGAAGGGTGGTTTCGAAGACTAAAAAGCACATGAAAACCCCTGAGAAAAGAAAACGACCATGATTACGTGAAAGTTTCCCTCATTTGGTTTTTCTCTTCCCCCGAAGCTTCATGTGGGCTTTGATATGTGACTTAGTACTTACGATGGATTTTTTTTTTACCTTGACGTGTGATCATGTTTTGGGTTTTGTGCTGTTCAATCTTAGAAGGATCCTTACTTAGAAAGTGTAACAGATTTTTCTCGTTTCAATTTTGTTCTCCTGTTAATATTTGACGTGGAGGTGTACACTACAAATTTTAAGTCTTTTTTTTTTTACAAAATATTCAAAACGGTCACTCAAAAAATCTTGCATTCGATGGATAGTTTGTATATAGATATTTTTTAATTATCAATTCTTACCTCTGACAGCATCAAATCTCGCGTGAGCTTCATTACGTCTTATGGAACATCTAAAGAATTCCCAGAAAACTGCTGTAAAAGTTATCAAAACATCTTTAAATTTTTATCTCACATATTGAGTATCTTGTCCTGGCTACAAATAATCTAAATAGAAAGACGTTGTGACTAGTCAATGTCAGTTTTTGTATATTTTCGTAATAAAACTCCTCGTTTACATTTTTATTCATACGACGTAATGAAAGCATACGCGAGTAATTAACAACATGAAAACAAAAGTAGATATTTCTTCAATCATTCTAAAACTCTATCTAATCTTATCTTAACTATCTGAAAAACATTAAAAAATGTTCAATAAGATGGCTGCAAAACGTTCGTGTCAAATCAAAATATCGACAATATACACTGTATGGATTTGCCTTAAATTAATTTATTTTGTAATCCAATTTTTCCCTCATAAATCACCTAATAGTGAGCCGAACGAAAAAAGGCATGAAGCCAAATTATTTAGAAACGTATAAAACATCGAATCTAATGTTATTTTTAAAAATTGCCGAAGATCGACCATCTGGGACTCCGAAAAACCGATGACTTTTGATGAACCATCTTAAAAAGTTAAATAAGCATTTCCACCTATTTTTTCACTATTGGTAATATTTGAGGGTAAAAAATTAGAAATTTTGAGCGGATTAAGTCATCTCTAAATGAAGTCCGATTTAGCTTCAATTTTGTACACGTCAGTATTTTTTAAGGTCAAATCAATATTATATAATATGTTTGGTTTTCGAATTCGTTTTTGATTTTTTTTTTTCGTTTAATACTCCTTGCAAAACTATATATTTCATTCAAATAGTAGTAGCTGAATATTGTGCCTCAAGATTTAATGATCATATGGTACATGATATATTTTTCATAAAAATTAATATTACAAATTTAAATTTCATATTCAATAGCAACAGCGTTGCCAGATTGAAAACCGCTCAAGTCCGTAGATTTAACAAAAATCAAAAAATGTACTGATTTCGGCAAAACACAACTTGATGACCTTTTTTTTGGTCGTCCGGTAGAATTTTCATTTATCCGCAGAACCCCTTGAATTTATTCGATTATCCGTAGAAAATGCTGAAAACCCGTAGATTTTGAACATCGATCCGTAGCTCCGTAGAAATACGGAGAAATCTGTAGATCTGGCAAGGCTGAATACCAATCAATAAGAGATTGAAAATTACATATTTTGAAGAACCGTAAGTGGATATTTAGCCCTTAATTCTTATATGTTTTCTTGAAAACTTTCTCAACATAGAATAATGTCATTATTAATGGAAAAAAGGAAATAAAACAGTAATTTTTTCTTAAATTTTTAAACGTTATCTAAAGGAATTACTTAAAAAAAGGACGATTTTTCGTAGCCTAGAAGAAAAAATTATGGTTAACTTCATATCAAGAATTTTTGCGCAGTTTGAAGTCTACTAGGTACATATAAGCTTTATTATATAAATATTTCCTTTCAAACGAAGTGTTGATTTGCGGGAACTGTGTAAAAAATAGTGAATATGGCAAACAACCGTCTAAAAAGACTGTGCGAAATATATAAGCGTACAAAAACTTATTTTAGTAACATTCTTGGTGTTTTGAATATTAATTTTTTTAAATGACCAAAAATTGAGTTTTCTTCCAACAGTAGATTGCGTTCAATGTAGTTTTATTTTTAATTGGATTTGTAAGTCTTTAAAGCCCTCCCCCTTCCCAATGCAGATTTTATCTTATTTAAATTTTCGGTTCAGATATGAATTTACCGCAATAACGAGAAACTAATTGACTCCAAAAGGTATTTTAAAATAAGTGTCAATAATCACGTCTAAAAATTAGTTCGCCTCCGGCAGAATTAAGACTTCTACCATTCTAGGCCAAAAACATTTAAAGAAATTTTCTTTTCATCACACTACATATATAGTTTACAAATTGGAACTTATTTCTAATCATAGATTACGAAATTCAATTTTACAAACTTTTAGTATTTAAACACAAATCTTGAAAATTTAAAATATAACCGATAACTCATCTTTAGAATGGTTTTTTAAGGAAGTGAGACTGAACTGTCTTAGACCATTTAAACTTCAAAATTCATTCATTAAATACTAATTCAACAAAAGCTGGTAGCCAAATGATAGTTGTTTACTTCTCACGAGTCAACAGAATAAGTTTCTCAAACTTCTTTGATTTTATAATTCTAATTAAACTTATATGTACGTCATAATAATTTGAAAGTTTCATCAAAACCCAATATTATCCCCAACTTTGTTTTTTTATTTGGTTTTCAATACTAAAAGGATTCAAAAAGATTTTAAAAACTACAAAAGATCACCAAATTAACATTTTTCGAATTGCAAATAATAAGCTAATTTTGATTAATTTGAGCGCCCTCAATCCAAATATGTATTTTTTTTCTATCAGCGTTTGTTTTTGAAATAATTTTTGAAAGTAAATTGATAATCATTAAAGACATTCTTGCCGTATTTTTTACAATTAAAACAATACAAAAATTTAGATATTTATTTTTTTAAATCACTGCTCAACTTTTTCAATCATTACAAGTAATATTAACTTCTGCGAACAAAGTAACAAATTTTTTTGTTTACTTATCATCACTCTATATGTAACGGGAGTTTATAAGAATTTTTAAGGAAGTGGAATCAAATCGTTTTGCAGTTTTCAACCAATTTGTTGCAAGAAACGAAACCTTTTTTAAACTTTTTCTAGTAATGTCAGAAATAATTGTAATGATATCATTTAAAATTTCTTCTTATATTAAAACTGAACTTTTTAAACAGTTGTTTCTTTGAAATAAGAATATAAAGATTATTGTTTGATTAAATGGATGAGAATGAACAAGCTCTGAATCAGTGTTTGTCTTTCATGTAAGTTTGCTGGTTAATTATTTGTCAATTATTGATTTCACTCAAATCTGATTCATTTTTTAACTTATAAACGCCATAACACGAAAACTAGAAGGGAAAGACCATTTTGACAAAAGATTTGAATTTTTCAAATCATATAAAAATACTGTTCCTTAGAGTTGGTTATAAAATTGTTTAAAAAAGTTTTTTTTATTTCAAAAACAATTCTATTTAATCTTTATATTTTGTTAAAACAATAAAAAATAGGCCGACTTCTACTTTTTAGATTTTTAAATTTTTTAAAAATGTTTTTGTCTTCGGTTTTCAATTTTGAATGTTAGTGTTCTGGAAAATGAATTTTACCGGGAAGTCTATTCATCTAGAACAATTTTGCCCTTGGGATAAAAATGATTAATTAACGGTGACAAAATGTTCAGAGCTTGATATTTTTTAACTATAAAAACCTTATTTTCTAAATTTATATCCGTTTCACATATCAAATTTAATTTAATTTAATTTTTTAAAATCTTATAATGATTTTTCAATTGATCTTAAAATTTGAAAATGGTATGAAGAAGCAATTGGAGCTAAATTTGAATGCTCAATGTTAACTTATTTTGTATTCAATATTGAAATTTTATGTGATGTATGTAATTTTGTGCCTTCAATATTGAAATATCTTATTTTGGTTTTTATCTGTTTCTAAGTAATCCTTTAAAAAAATATTGTTTCAAAAGCTACAATTTTTTAATTTTAAGCTTTCATTGATGAATTAAATATTTGTAAAATTCATTGTTGTGAACATCAAAAATTAACTTTTTTAGACTTTTTTTTACAACTTGCAGAATCTTGATTCAATTTTATGTCTTACTTTGATCGCTGGTGCTTTTAAAACGAAACTAAATATTTTCTTCATTTTATCAAATTAAATTCAATCATAAACTCCGTGTATGAAACATATTCTCTCGCGTTCAAAATTGATATTCATTATTTTTCTAATCACAAATTCATATTTTTAATCGTGTTTAAATATAATTTTTTCATATTTAAAATATACCAGAGGAGTTTTTCAAAGAATTAATTTTAAAAGACGGCCTGAAACGTATTTTCAAGAAAATTTCTTATTCAGAATAAGTACCGCCATTTTGAATCATTTATTGATGTATTTCCGAAAAAAAGTAAAGAAAACAGGGGAGAAAAAAATCTGTTCCTTGGAGTTTTGTATAAAATTTTACAAAAAAGTTTTTTAAATGGCAAAAGTTTTTATAAATTATTTTCTAAATGTTACAAAAATATTCTATCTTATCTTCATGTTTTTTTTAATTTTTGAACAAATTTACCGAATTTTTAGTTCTATTTATAAGATTTTTTGAAATTTTGATTTCGTTCAATTTTGAATCGTGACAGTAGAAGTTATCATTTTTCCGAGTTTGAGTTATGGTCATTAGTAGGAAAATTGTTGGAGAAATCAATAATATCCTTATTAATTGTTTATTTTTGAGATTTTTATTTTTTGTAGCTTAATTTGAATTTCGGAAACCTTCATGGACCTCAAATGGATGGGTCTTTTGCACGGGCCTGATGGAAACCCAAGCAACCAAAAGTCTCATATCTACTTAAACTCGTGCTTCCAAAGTTCGAATTTCGCTGAACATAGGTTCCAAAGGGAATTGTTACCGAATTTTCTCGAATGTGAGCATGAAAGTTTCATAAGGTTCCTCAAATAGCCTTCTATGGACTTGAAGTTCCAAAAAGTTCCTCAAATCGCTTTTTTGTGACATGCCAATCGTTTCCACATATTACAAAAGTTACAAGTCAGGTCTCAAATAGCCTTCTGTGAACTTCAAGTTTCAAGAAGTTTCTCAAATAGCCTTCTGTGAACTTCAAGATCCAAGAAGTTCCACAAATAGCCTTCTGTGAACTTCAAGTTCCAAGAAGTTTCTCAAATAGCTTTTTTGGGACATGTCAATCGCATCCACAGAGTATAAAAGTAACAAATTAGGTCTCAAATAGCCTTCTGTGGACTTCAAGTTCCAAGAAGTTCCTCAAGTAGCCTTTTTTTAGGACATGTCCCCCATTATATGAATATGAAATAAGAACGAACAACACAAAAGGGCATATAATAAATAAATCATTTTTTGGAGCATGGAAATTGTTGAAATTTTAATTCATATTGAAACTTCAACTCAAAACAACTTAAAGCTAACTCGCAAATGATTAATTTTGAAAAAAGTAAATATTTGACTTTATAAAGTTTCGTCCAGCTGTATTTACTTACCACGAATTTATCACACATTGAAAGTCAGTTGAAGCAATTCATTGATTAAATATCAAGATAAACTCAAAGATTTGTATAATTTTTTGCTTAACAGTTATAAACATGGAATTCCATTTTTTTTAAACCAGTATAATTTTAGCAGATGATTGATTTAAACGCCGTTTCGTAATGTTTCTTAGTAATAATCAACATGCGTCTTTGCTGCTGGCCGCTGGCTGCATTTGAGGGTATTCCAGGAAGCTTATAATCACATCTAATTTTTGCTACCGGTAAGGCATCATCTAGGCGTGGCGTCGTGGCAGCGTGTTTGGCTATCATCTCGGAGGATCAGGTTCAAATCTGATACCAGGACTTATTTTTTCCATTAGGTTGTTTAATCGCTTGAGTAAGCGAATCAAATAATTGTGTAGCAGAACTGGCGTGCGTGCTGGCATGTATCGAACATAGTTAAAAACAAATCAATTAAGTAAAATCAATTGAGGGAGGTGATGGGAGGAATAAAGATGGATGCCGAGAAACCAGCAGCACCACATGGGCTGGTGGTGACCAAAGTAAGAGAAGAGAAGGGTTTTTTTTTTCACTGATTAAACGTTTACTTGTGGGCTGAATAGAAGGCCGTTCATTTTTTTTAAATTCTGCTCAAAACAAACAAAATTTAAAAAAAAGTACTAATACTTAGATTTATATACATTCTTCTTCTGACATCAACATGGCCAAAACTTGTATGCATCCTGGAAAATGAAAAACTTGCGTCCCTCATTTTTCTTTTCAACATAGTATCTGATACGTAGAACATGCATTGCAGATGTTACTACGGCCAGGCCAACCATGTGATGATAAACGCAAAAGATACAGGGACAAGGGAGGAATAAAGCGTGGAGTTCCCTGCCAAACGCTTCATATGATTATATAGGGCTTTGGTTATAACAATAATACAGAACGGGCTCACCAAATCAAAGGGAAACTATAATTATGGATGATTCAGGAATTTAGCCACCAAACAGCCTCCATTTCCGAATATTTTACATATATCACAAATTACAGCAAATTTTCCTGTCAAAAAATAAACTCGTCCGCCATTTTCGCAAACAGCCTACTCTAATACTTAGATTTCTTGTACTTAGATTAGAGATACTTAGATATCTTGAACTGCATAATATTAATTTGAAATTTTTCTCACATATTTAAGGTGAATAAATGTGATACCTATCATTTGATCTTAACTTTTGAGTATGATCAACAGAATTTTTGATATAAGTGAATTGATGATAGGAACTATGCTTTTTTCGAGAAAATTTTGTTTTATTGACAGTTTTAAAATCGATGGTATCATATTAAGAATCTGGTTTTCTTTTGATCATAAATTTCAATTCAAATTAAAAATTTTATGTGATTTTTTCTAAAAATCGGTTGAAAATTTAAGAAGGTATTGTTTTTTTGTTAAATAGGTAATTTTTGCATATTTGTATAGTTTTAAATTCGCATGTACTCATCTAAGTATAGGAAGAATTGAATATAATCAATCTCACTCGCTCCAAGTTTTAATTGATCTTACCAGAAGGTCGAATGCTGAATTTTGGTAAGATCTGATCATGGGCTTATTGCTTATTCTGAATTTTTTAAAAGCCTTTATTGAGACAAATATTCAATACGAAGATTGCAACAAAATTGGTCTTAGAACAAAAAAAAAATTGTAGTTTAATGATTGTATTTTGGCCGCGAATTGTCGTCTAACACACAATAAGTACATTTTACGTTTGATAAATCATTGCGTTACGAACAAAATTTTAAAGGTTTTACTAATTTTACCACATTACGGTTCTGATTCTCGAAATTAATCTGAAAATGCAACTCAACCAAGTGCCTATAGACATTGCTAAAGCAGAACTCCAGCTATTCCTCAAGTCTGTTCTGCATTTAGCGAATCAAAGTAAAGAGAAAGACTTTCTGCTTCTGATGAAACTTCCTTCATCCTATTAGCTCGCCTGGAAAGCCACAACTTTTGATGCCATTTTGGGTGCTGGGTGGAAGCAGGGCTGAGGAGGGGAAGTCATGTGTCAGGTAGAACATCTCGTTAAGTCAATCTTTTCGTTTCTTTTCTTTTTTTTTTTTGGTTCGAAATTTTTGTGTAGATGGATATGTGAACACGTGTATGTTTTCGTAATAGTTTGCTTTCTCCTCTCTGAGCTACAAAGTAGCAAAGGTCTTTTTGGCACCGAGTCGCGTGCCTTGCTTCGTTCAACGGTGGTAATGAAATTCCTCTTTTTTGCATTCGATAAAGAAAAAACTAACACAAAAATCGTTACGATGTACGGACCCAGTTTTTTTGTTACAGGAAAAACTTTCAAAGGTGTTCATATCGGTGAAGGAGACTCGAACGTAGCTTGTTTACTAGTTTTGACGATACATGGCAAGATTGCTGAAAATTAGCATGTTATTTTTACATTTTGTTTTGTTTCCTCCCAACAACAGCTTGTTAGGTTGTTAGTGAGTTAGTTAGTTGGTTGGTGTGATTAAATTACACACAAAGCAACACACATTCATTCATTGGTGTTCGGGCGATGCAAAAGAAAAAACACAGGGATCGATTTGCATAATTTCAATTACAAACTATCTGAAACATTTTGTTGCTCTCATGTCGTGTTAAATGTCAACTACTTTGTGGTAGGTGGTGGTTCAATGTTACTAAATTGGTTACTAATTGGTGTTGACGTATTTTGTTGCTCGTTGACACGGAATGTCGAAAGATTTGATTTGTCAACGTTGTAACATTGTTGCATAAATGAATAATTTGTTGTTTTTTTTAAGGCATTCAAATAGTTTTTCCATTTCGTAGTAGAGAAAAAATTTAAAAGGTATTGATGAAAAATCATAAAAATTAAAGAAAGTATTTTTAAAATAATCAAAAGAATAATAAACTCAACTTTAGAAAAAGTATTCAAATAGGGTTTTTTTCTGTCTATTTCAGAACCTCAAATCATCTCCTGAGGTTTTCATCTCATCAAAAGGATTATTTTTAAAGGTAAGGATCGTTAAAATAAGTATCTGTTTGTATTATGAATGATTTGCAATCAATTTTATGAGCCTGTCTTAAAAACTAATCTAATGTTACAACTGAAAAAAAAAATTAACAAGTAACATTCATCAGCGTTGTTCAAAACCAATCCCTTGACACATTCATAACTTAAAAAAAATCTGTAACCAATGTAAGTTTATTCAACTATAGAATGTTATCCACATAAAAACAGCATTTCGAAATATAAATGACTTATCTGAAAAAGGAGAAAAGTTTTTTTGAAAGACACAACATCATCATTTTGTAAGCTTTATGAGGATATATGATAAGCGTTAAAGAACTTTAAATAACTTTATGCGTTTGCAATATTTTGTCTTATTAGCTGGAATTCATCTGCAAGTGTAATGAAAATCGATACCTTCACTTCAAAACCCTTAAAATCTCCTAGTTAGAGTTCATGATTGACTTTTCCATCGTGTAACTTCAATACACATATGGATACGCATTCGAATGAAATAGAGCTGAAAACAAACACTTGAAAGGTATTTTCAGTGTGCTGCCTTCGAAAATTCTGTTCCCTTCGCATCTGGCTGGCATCGAGTTGAATCAAATCGAAACGATTCCCTGTGAAAGTATGCTACTGGTTCGGTCAATATCAGCATGGGATTGATTTTGCGAAATGCAACGTCTGATATCCTTCTTGCCAACAGCCTTTTCTCCTAGTCACGTTTGCTTCTTTTTTGTGACTGAGGGTGGCTCCAGAGAGATTTTAAAATCTAGGAAAAGCACTCTAATAAAACAACAGCTCAGAAACTGTCAACTTGGCTGAATGACAATGTTTTTAAGAAATCAACTCTATTTATAATGAAACTAAAAAAAAGAGTTTAAATTTAAAAAAAATAAACGTTGCTCAGCAACATTTCCAAATTATTTTGAGGCACCCTGAAAGAGATCCAAAAAAAAAAAAAAAGATATACAAACTAAGCTTCGAGAGCTTTCAGATATCGATCTGTTGCATTTACGTACGTTTGAATCCTGAAAAGAGAAGCACTCAATGTCAATTCCATCCAGGATATGAATATTTTGATGATGTTTTGCTCCTGGGTTTCGATTTTGAAAGAGGATACAAACGCAATCGATTAAATTTCGATGGGGAAGCTGTTTTGGATTTTTTTTGAGCTGCATTTAATCAATAAAATTCTTCAAATCATAAAATTTGAATTTTTTGAAGCGTACCTGAATTTCAAAGTCAAAATTGTGTCTTATTTGTTATATTCAATGTTATTTTATAAATTTTCGGCTGATAAATTTACTTTCTTAAATACGTGTAATCCGTTTGAAAAACTTTTATTTTCTAGGCACATATTTATGGTTATTAATTTTAAACTAAGTATAAGTAAGGACTTCTTTATTCTTACTATAAGTTAGAAGTAGGAGTTTTAATTCTCTTATTTTAATTAAACTATATATTTTGTAGTTTTTGGTAAGGAGATTAAAGAATCTAAAGGACGTCACTAGTATCATGTGTTACCGAGTTTGATTTCATATCTAACTGAAAATCATTTCAGACAAGTTTGTCCAACACTGTTTTTGCAATTTTGACTTGTTTTTGATTCACAGCCTTTTTTTTCGTGATCCACACTTCATCGGACTGACTCAATATTCGAACGAGACGGAAATCATAACAAACCGGATTTTTCATTTCAGGTCACCTGATTTGAACAAACTCTCAAACGCGTTAGTCATTTCGGCTTCGGTCTTGTTGGTTTTTCATTCCGTCTAGGACAGTTTCAAGCAACGAGAAGGACTACGCGATGTCAACAGTCTACGTCGTCGTTCTTCTGACGACGCTGATGATGTTGGAGACGAATTTTACGAACTTTGCGAAACGGTAGCAAAAAATCAATCCTCTACGGCTAGATGAATGGAAGATACTTACTTTTTTCTGGAGGTTTTGTATGCCGAACAGCTGTTGCGTTTTGATGATTTTCTGTTGATTTTGGGCAGATGCAACGTTCGAGTGCTATCGTTCGGCCCCATCGTCATCGTCTATCGTCCTTGGGAGTCGATTGGCATTTTTTTTCGTCCTTCTTCTAGCTAAGTCCGATCTGTCTGATTTTATGTCAATCAGTTTTCAGGGTTGTATTCAGAACGGTGAAATCTATAACTTCAAATTGGCTGAAAGTTTGGAAAGATTCATAGAAAATTTGTCCTTCATTTACGAAAGCAATGAAGCCTTTTTGAGTTTAAACTTTCTTTCAAACTCAGTTTTTATCCATGCTACTCTTCTCCATGAAATTTAAAAACCATTCTTCAATCTACTCTTTAACGCTTAACTCTACTCTACTCTACTCTACTCTATTCTGCAGTACTCTACTCTACTGTACTCAACTCTACAATAATCTACTCTACTCTTCTCTGCTCTACTCTACTATATACTCTACTCTACTCTTCTCTTCTCTATTCATCTCTTCTCTTCTCTACTCTTCTCTACTCTACTCTACTCTACTCTACTCTACTCTACTCTACTCTACTCTACTCTACTCTACTCTACTCTTCTCTACTCTACTCTACTCTACTCTACTCTACTCTACTCTAATCTAATCTACTCTACTCTACTCTACTCTACTCTACTCTACTCTACTCTACTCTACTCTACTCTACTCTACTCTACTCTACTCTACTCTACTCTACTCTACTCTACTCTACTCTACTCTACTCTACTCTACTCTACACTACTCTACTCTACTCTACTCTACTCTACTCAACTCTACTCTACTCTATTCTGCTCTACTCTTCTCTACTCTACTCTACTCTACTCTACTCTACTCTTCTCTACTCTACTCTACTCTACTCTACTCTACTCTACTCTACTCTTCTCTACTCTACTCTACTCTACTCTACTCTACTCTACTCTACTCTACTCTAATCTAATCTACTCTACTCTACTCTACTCTACTCTACTCTACTCTACTCTACTCAACTCTACTCTACTCTACTCTACTCTACTCTACTCTACTCTACTCTACTCTGCTCTACTCTACTCTACTCTACACTACTCTACTCTACTCTACTGTACTCTACTCTACTCAATTCTACTCTACTCTATTCTGCTCAACTCTTCTCTACTCTACTCTACTCTACTCTACTCTACTCTACTCTACTCTATTCCACTCTACCTTACTCTACTCTACTCTTCTTTACTCTACTCAGCTCAACTCAACTCAACACTACTCTGCTCGACTCTACTTTACTCTACTCTACTCTACTCTTCTCTACTCTACTCTACTCTACTCCACTCTACTCTACTCTAATCTACTCTACTCTTATCTATTCTACTCTTCTCTACTCTTCTCTACTCTAAACTATTCAACTCTTCTCTACTCTTCTCTTCTTTTATCTAAACTAATCTTCTCTACTCTTCTCTACTCGACTCTACTCTACTCTTCTCTACTCTACTCTAATCTACTCTTCTCTACTCTACTCTACTCTACTCTACGGAGGTCCGCAGACTGAGGTCTCAGGACTGAGGTCTCAGGACTGAGGTCTCAAAACTGAGGTTCTCGGACTGAAGTCTTAGGACTGAGGTCTCAGGACTGAGGTCTCAGTACTAAGACCTCAGGACTGAGGTCTCAGGACTGAGGTCTCAAGACTGAGGTCCCAGGACTGAGGTCTCAAGTCTCAGGTATCAGGACTGAGGTCTCAGGACCGAGGTCCCAGGACTGAGGTCCCAGGACTGAGTTCCCAGGACTGAGGTCTTAGGACTGAAATCTCAGGACTGATGTCTCAGGACAGAAATCTCAGGACTGAGGTCTTACACCTAAGGTCTCAGGACTTAACTCTCAGGGCTGAGGTTTCAGGACTGAGGTCTCAAGGCTGAGGTCTCAAGACTGAGGTGTCAGGACTAAAATGTCAGGACTGAAGTCTCACAGCTGAGTTCTCAGGACTGAGGTCTCAGAACTGAGGTCCCAGGACCAAGGTCTTAGGACTGAAATCTAGGAATTAGGTATCAGGACTGAGGTCTCAGGACTGATGTCTAAGGGCTGAGGTGTCACGACTGAGGTCTCACGTCTTAGGTCTCAGGACTGAGGTCTCTGGACTGAAGTCTCAGGACTGAGGTCTCAGGACTGAGGTTTCATGACTAAGGTCTCTGGACTGAGGTCTCAGGACTGAAGTCTCAGGACTGAGCTTAAAGAGCTGAGGTCTCAGGATTGAGGACTCAGAACTGAGGTCTCAGGACTGAGGTCTCAGGACTGAGGTCTCAGGACTGAGGTCTCAGGACTGAGGTCTCAGGACTGAGGTCTCTGGATTGAGGTCTCAGGACTGTTGTTCCTAGACTGAGGTCTCAGTTGAGTGGCTCTCGACACCGGGTAAGTCATTCGAGTCGGAGTAGAATGACGTCTTCGTCGGGAATCATCCGAGTCGTTGTGTTAAGTCCCGCGCGTGTGCCGTGACAGGCGTGAGTCTAGGATAAGCTGCTCTCGATCAGGCACACGACGGGCAAAGTGGCAAACCTCGAACCCTGAAGATAAGAGGTCGGGCCTCGAGTCGTTAGAGGAACGGTCAGGCCTCAAACCTTCAGGCGGAGAGGTTTGTGTGGTCAACCCCGAGTCTTTATGATAAGGAGTCGGGTCTCGAGTCGTAAGAGGAGGGATCAGGCCCCTTACCAACAAGACGAGGGGTACAAGTGGTCACCTCTAGTCATTACGAGGAGAGGTCAGATTTCAAGTCGTTAGAGGAGAGATCGAGCCTTGAATCATGCAGAGGAGAGGTAAACCTCGAGTCGATGCGAGGAGGGATCAGATCTCAAGTCGTTAGAGGAGAGATCAGGCCTCAAGTCGCGAAGAGGAGAGGTTTGTGTGGGAATCTCGAGTCATTGCGAGGAGATGTCGGTTTTGAAGTCGTTAGAGGAGAGTTCAGGCGTCGACTCGTAAGGATGAGAGGTTTTGCTGAAGGTGGTCTCGTTAATGAGTATTGCCTTGGAGCGCATTAGCGTGAATAGACCTCCCACTATTGAAGCAAAGTGTACTAAACAGTTCGAGGGGGGAACCAGGTCTGCGGCCCCAGGTAGAGTTTAGGGAGTAGGGGGTATACACGGAATATATCATGAGTCTTCCCATTGTACCCATGGACCCAGAGTAGCAAACACGGGGAACGCGGTGGCTCGCCGTGCCTTGGAATACAATCCGTAAACCGGGATTTACCTGTGGTTACCATCTAAAAAAAAAGACTGAGGTCTAAGGACTGAGGTCTAAGGACTGAGGTCTAAGGACTGAGGTCTCAGGACTGAGGTCTCAGGACTGAGGTCACAGGACTGAGGTCTCAGGACTGAGGTCTCAGGATTTAGGTCTCAGGACTGAGGTCCCAGGACTGAGATCTCAGGAGTGAGATCTCAGGACTGAGGTCTCAGGAATGAAGTCCCAGGACTGAAGTCTCAGGACTGAGGTCTCAGAACTGAGGTCCCAGGACTGAGGTCTCAGGACTGAGGTCTAAGAACTATGTTCTAAGGTCTCAAGTTTAAAGTCCCTGGTCTCAGGTCTCAGGTCTCGTATCTCATGTTTTTTTTGAATATAAAGATTTTTAACAATTTAGTTGTTAAATATCTTTATAGAATACTAAAAATTAAAAAAAAAACTCAGGGAATAATCTCGTTATATCTTCCTCGAATGTGTAACCCTTCTGTTGCATGCAATTTTCCTGTGAGAGCATTCAAAGCTTCAACCCTGCTGGAAAAAGTTTCCCAGACAGACAGATGATTGAATCTTTTCCAATATGTGAGCAGGGACCCTGCTCAACAACCCACACTTCTCCCAGCACATAACCGCTCGTCTTCATCAGAAAATAAGCCAAATTTTCAATCCGTTCGATTTCCCTTCGAAGCAGCAGAAGCAGACAGCAGCAGCAAAAGCCTCCCGGTGTTTCGCTAGAAAAGATTCAACAGAAAAAAAAAAATCCGAAAATCTGCGAACAGATCGAGCGTTTCGTGTCTGATGACTGTATTTTTTTTTCTCGTAGAATGGAAGCGAGATGAGATTGGAAAATCCATCTAGTCGATGGCGATTCGAAACGGGTGTCCTTAAGGCCAAAGACAGGTTCCACTGGCTCTATTCAATCATGTTGGTCCATTTTGTTCATCAGTCGTAGCCGCCGAAATGAAACGGACCCGCCTCCGGAAATCAGAAGCTACTGCATGAAGCAACAGCAACGGCTTCTAATTCAGTTTGATAGCCGGTAAGGGATGATACTTCAAAAGTAGCACAACTCTAATTGGATCAGGAGAGATGCTCGTTTTTTTTTTCTATTTTTGCTTAAATTTACTTCCACAAAATGACAGGGTACCTAAACCGAAAATGTCCACTCCTTGCATAATTTTAAATCATTTTACTTTGAAATAAAAGAAAATGGCAAACTGCTCTCCAGAATTCAACAGAAGACTCTCGAAAGTTTTCACTTTCTATTTTTTCACCTCCAGAGTGAGGAAATCGCTTAAAACAGGCCCAGGGAAAGCCATCAGACCAAAGACGAAGTCCGGTCCAAGCAAATTTGTAGGCTGAGAAGACGGAAAACCTTATTCCTGATGATGCTAATCCGAAAAGTTTTCTTTTATCACTTTAGACACGTTTAATTTTTGGCACTCCCTCTTTCGTTCTTAATCTTCGTCGAAAAAAAGGAGTTGGGGAAAAAGTTTCTCTTTCTCGAAAATTTCGAGAAAGTTGGGTTTTTTCTTCGCCTTTTTTCCACCTACTTTAGTGTTTGCCCTCGAGAAACGATAACAATTTTCATAATGAAAGCAAACAGTTGTTTGACTTTCACCTGGCAATTTCTTCTTTAACCTTTTCCCTCGGCCCATCGCCAACCCAAAAAAAGGCCTTCAAGCTCCTTTTCCCACCACCAAAAAAGGAAGAAAAATGCCCAAACCAGTTAAAAATAATGGTCCACTTAAGGAAGATGTTGATGTAAGTTATTTTTTAGCACCTTTTTCTTCTTTGGCTGAAAGTTGAAGCTTTCTGCCATTCTGATTTTGCATCGTTGAAAGAGTACCTCATCAACAGCAACAACCCGGACCAAGTTTGACTCTTTTTTTTTCGGGTTAAACTCTCGTCGAGAAACATAGGCTGTCAATTAGGGCTAAGTGGCAAGAGTGATGGTCAACATTTCGGCGAAAGGTTTTCGTCAATTTAAGATTGTGATGTGCGATGGGTTGGAAAAATTGTATCGGACGCGGCCGGGAAATGAGCTAGAGTTTACTTGACAGCTTTTAGTTGAAAAATGTTTTTCTAAGCCATATCAATAAACTGTTTCTATTTGATTGTTTCATTAACGAATTCAGGCAGAAAAAATTAAAAAAAGAAACTAAAATTATTTCAAATGTTTTGAAACAAACTTGAAAATCTTAAATAGACGATTCAAGTTTGTAGCAACTGGAAAATCATCAAAAGAAAAAAAAACTCAAAAATCTATGAGAATCTTAATCTGATTTAAGAAGCGTTTTCAAGATTCTTTTCTTAATCAGGAATATTTGAATTTGTAAATGTATTGCATTCTTACCTTTATATTCGAAAAGGAAACAATATCTTAATTGACAGTAAAAGATAATAACAAAATTGTTTTTTTTTTCGTTCATACAAATTTATTGTAAAGAGTTGGACTCGAAGTTTGGTTTGAATAAGAAAAAAGAAGATAGATTCATATAAAACAGGTTCTCTAAAGTAAAAAAAAAACAGAAACTTCAGTTGAGGCAAATGTAGCACCAACGAGTTAGAAATTTACAAATAGACAAAGAAAATTCATGTTATGTAATTTAAAGTACCGAAATGCGGTTTTTCAAATTCAAATTGTAGGTTATGAACATGGTTTGTCGAGATATTTCGTCAGATTTAAATCAAATTTAGAAAACAAGATAAATTATTTTCAAAAACTAAGCTTCAAGATATAAAATTTATCAAACCTTCAACGAAAACGAAAATTGTAATATTTTTATTTTTTTTATTTTTTAAAGTTTTTTTAGAAGAAAATATCTTAATGAACTCATTCTTAGTTTTGAATAATTTATTATTATTTTAATATTATAATAAAATGAATTTTTAAAGTAATAATTTAAAACAATAGTTCCCCTGCTGAATTCTGAAATTTCAATAAATTTAACAGGAGAAACTTAAAACAAAAAAACCACTTAAAAAAAATCATCCAAGAGCCAAAAATTTTGTTTAAACAAAATGCTAACAGCCATCATTAAGAAATTTTTCTGGAAAATTTAATCATGAGTGATTTATACCAACAAAGTTCTTAAAATCCTTCTAAAAAGTACAATGGATAGCCTAAAATGGAATGGCTTTCGTAAGAAAGTTTTCACATTTTCCAGTAAAAATAAACATATCCAGATTGAAAACAAATGCAATCAAAACTTCCAAAAACAAAAATTTGGTATAAAATACTAGGATATTTGAAATGTGAGTCAACTGGTTTTACTGATTTACAAAAATGTACAGTAAGATGTGTCGTTTTGCAACTTTTTTTGAATTTCAAAAGACCAGTTGTTTTTAAAATTTTATTTTTGGTCAAAACGAACGACGGAGTTTTTGCAGATTTTTATAAATTGGATTAAGGTTCCGCTTGTTTTGATTTGAATTTAAGCATGGAAAATAGTGAAAATTTGTTCGGAGAATGTCACCTTTTTTGGTTCTCTTGAATATTTTGCTCTCACGCAGCGCAAATGAAATTTTAATATATGAAGTTTTCTGGAAAACTCCCTTGCTTCAATTTAACTGAAAACAACAAAACGGTAGGAGTAGCGAGAAAAATGTTATTACTCTCCAAACAGAGTATTCTTGTTTTCATGAAAAGAGTTCCGTTCAATTTTCAGAAATATTATTTTCACAAGAAAGTTATCGATTTTAGAGCACTGAAAAGTTTTGCTGAAATGAACTTCATTAGATATTCTTTCATTTGCAAAAAAAACAACATCAAGAGTAACCAGATGCCATGGTTTTAATAAAATTAAACTCAAATCAAGTAGAACTGTTTTTTTTTTCACATTTTGATTTTGAACTAATTTTTCAATTAATTATTTTTAAATTATTTGTATAGAACGCATTTTATATAAATTTAAGGAATTCAAGAAAAAAAACATGTCATTACATTCACCAAACAAGTCTTCGCGTTAATCCATACAAAAAAATCTGACGATCGTTTTGACCAAACAAGAAACTCTTGAGACTACAGGGATTTTTAAATTCTAAGAAAGTATCGAAACGACACACCCTAATTTAAAGACCATCGTAATGGACTTTCTCAAAAGAATACAAATGTTTGATAAAACTTAAAATGATCTACTAAATAAGACATATTATCTAAGTTCGTTATTCGAATATTAGAAACAATTATCCTTCAGTTCCGAATGTATTACAAAGGGTCTTTAAATAAAAAAATCACAATCACTTTCCATAAATTTTTATCAAAATCCTCAAATTTGTAGAAAGTTGAATGATCCACTATTTTATAAAATATTTCATTTTTCTGTAGAAAAATACCTTTTTTCACAACTTCAGAATTCAAGACTAAACTTTTCCACTTCGCAATTTATTCATGAAATCTAATTGAATAACTAGGGGATTATAAAGTTGACATAGTTTAACACATTTTGGCGTCATTAGATTCTCAAAACACGAAACTCAGAATTTGTGACGAATTTTCAAAGAAGTTGTTTTTTTTACTTTCAGTCAATTTGAAATTTTTGAGATTTTCTTACTCCCAAATTCAACTGTGCACTGGAATTTAAGTATATGAACGTAAAACTTTCTCAACAAAGTTAATTTCAAACTATAAATCGGTTTAGCCATCAGAGAGATATAGCGATTTTTAGCGAGGAGTGTCAAATTGACACTCCAGATCTCAAACGGAAATTTTTGTCTGTGTTTCAGGGAGCGTCCATGAGAAAGTAATGAAACAAAACGTATCATGAATTCATTGGGATCCCAGATAATTTTTTGTTTATTTTGATGTGTTCAAATAAAGTAATAAGCCCCCAGAATTCTGAATGTGTCATATTTACACTTTAGAGTGGATGAAGGTTCAAATCTAGCATCAAGTTAAAGGAAAATTTGAGCTCTGAAAACGCAACATCAGGACGATGTAACACTCTAAATACACGCCATCCCTTACATTGAAGACAGACGCGTAGTAACGGTGGGTGCGGTGCCTGAAATTAATTTTTAAGCAATTATCAATCTTAAAACAAGAAACATTTTTTAAACAAATTTGAAAATAAACACTTTTTTTATCATTGAATCTGTATTATTTGTATTTTGTTTTCATTTATTTACTTAATATTTTGAAAAATTATTTTTGATTGTTACAGAATTTGTATGGCATCATGTTCTTTCATTGAAAAAATTTCATGATTTGGAAAATCATAGGATGAAGAAGTTTTTTTAGAAAATATTAGGTAAATTACAAAACGAACAAATGATAATCAAGGTGACGATTTTTTCATTTATTCAAATAATTTGTAACATTTTCCATCTCTCCATTGAAAAATATCTTTTTTCAAACTTGAGTGATAGTCATATTAAGAAAAAGAAAAGTTTTGGGAAGCATTTTCCATATTCATTGAGCATTTTTGTAATAGCCATAGCTTTAGAGGGGGGGGGTGGTGGTTTTTGGAGTCAATCCCCCTCATATGAGAGCAAAAATGTTCTTCTCAAAATTCAACATTTTAAATTCTCAATCAAATTTTGACGAACGACTAAAGTGAATCAAAAGTAACAATCTCGAATCAGAATAAAGGTCAAATCTTCGCAATCCTAACGTAGGTCTAGAATTCTACCACAGTTTTAAAAATTTCTCACTTGTTGATAGATATCTAAAGACTCTACTTGTAAATTGCTATCAAAAGTTGTTCACAAAAAAAGTTGTAGAATGAAATTTGGGAACATTTTCATTTAGATTAGACTCACAAAGGTTGCCAGATTGTACAGATTTTGCCCGAATGTTTTTACTTTATTTGCAAAATCAGAGAAAAATAAAATTGCGTGATTTCAATTTTGCTTTTTTTTGTGTCTAAAACATATGTTTGTTATGTTTTATCAGCAATTTGGTTGATGTGTTTCGTTGATAAAATCAAGTTTTTTTTCTTGATTTAGATTGCAAAATTTGAAATCTAATGCCCAGATTTTCCAACCAAAAACCATAAAAAGCCCGGATTTTCCCAGCCTGGATAATTGCGGAAAAATATCTGGTTTGCTTAGGTTTGAATCATTTCCGATGGTCTGGTTCCAATTTTTTTTTGTAGAAATCAAAATTTGTTGACTGTGATCGGATTGTGGGATCTGTTTGTAGATAATTATTTTTGATTTTCAGTTCATTAGAAAAAAAAAATCCTGATTTGATTTTGGTGATTTTGGGTTTAGAAATTTGAATTTGCCTAGCAATAATAACTATACCAAAAATACACAATAAAAGGAAATTGATTTCTAAAACCATTTTTATATTCATCACACAAACTCGAAAAAAAGCAATTTCCCTGAAACGATACAAAATATATCAGAATCAAAGTTTCAATTCAATGTAATTTCCGGTAAGTTATCAATAAATTATTCAAAATGATGATCTTATTCTGATCTACAAATTTCAAGTAATTTTTTTTTGAAACATGAGAAACTGAATGCAAATTAAAATTTCAAATAAACCAGAATATTAAGTTTTGGACTATTAAAAACCAGTGCAAAGAAATAGAATATATAAAATAGAACAACAAATTTTCAAAAGTTATTTAATTCTTAATTTGAAATGTGATTTTCGATAAGGAAAAAATGACTTCTATGAACTTAAAAGATTTTATTCAAAACATATAAGTGATGATAAGTGATTCGATGATTTGCTGTAAATATTGAAAGCACAAAGCAAATACGAACTATGTTTAAATTGCGCATTAAAATTAATCTTGCTACCTCGAAATATTTTTCAATCATTCCATAGATTCCATTAAAAATGAATTAAAAAATTAAAGCTCAAAATTTCAAGCTTTGAATAGTTTGTCGCTGTCATTGGGATTAAAAGGATAGGTTTTTGTGATCTGGAAACATAAACTTCTATTTGTTCAAGAACTCAAAAATTCAGTGTTGACGATTTTTTAAAAAATATTTTTAATAGTTGTACCAAATGGACTTTAAAATTTTGAAAATTAAATTTAAAATTAAAATATCAATACAATGAAATTAAGTCAAAACATTTGAAAATTTAAATAAAATGGTAATTTAATTTATCGGTCAAATTTATATTATTTTATTTAAGTATTTTAAAATAATGAAAATAAAAATTGCATTAGGAAGATATTGATGACATGTGATGAAAATGCTTCTTATCAATTTCGACTCGCTCATTTTAAAAATCTGTTCATTTATTCTAACTTTCCATCCGCCTATAATTTTAACAGTCCTTTAATGCTGTTACTCAATGAACATAACTTTTGCCGATGGGTCGATAAATTGAATGAATAAACAATACTATTGGTGATTAAACTCAACATAAATTGAAATATTACATGAAAAAGATAAATTTTTAATATTTTTTATAGACTTTTTTTTCCAAAAAAAAACGTTTTTAACCATTTCAAAATCTCATTAAAAGAATTTGATGGATAACTCAAGTGACAGAATTTAATGATGGATTTTGTAGATTTTGGCACCCTGAGCCCGAAATTTTGTCACATTTTGTCTATCACATCTCGTTTTGGTGATACGTAGTTTATAAGTTTAAAAATGAATCAGTTTTGAGGGAAATCAATCATTGATAACTGATGAACTTACAAATCTATGCAAAAGAAAAAATAACTGATTCTGAATTTATCGAATTAACGAATAATATTTTGATGATGATGATAAAATGATTATGATGATGATTTAAAAAAAATTCTACAGTTTTTTTAACGACAATTTTTTTTCAGTACTGAAGAAAGTTGAAAACAAAGGTTTTATTTCATTCGACAAATTTGTTAAAATCTGCAAAACGATTTGATTTTTTCTATGAAAAATATATTTTATTCAATTTAGTTGAAACTTCATTTAAAATTCGTTACAAAATATTTTTTTTGAAAAAGTCGATGAAAACGTTAATTTTAAATTTGTTGTAATGTTTCAAAATTTTGTCAGAAAAACGCAGAATTTTTAAAAATAATTTTCACATTTTCTTCAAAAGTTAATGGGGGTCCAATTTAAAAAAAAAAAAAGCTCTTAAATTCCTTGCACCTTCGAATAATGTAAATTGGGGGCCTTGTGTAACTTATCAAAATAAAACTAAGGCTGAAATTGGTTTTTTGGAAAATATTTCATATCAGTTTATAATCCAAGAAACACATCCGGTTTTCCGGTCTCGCATATGAATAACATGGGTTTCAAAACCTGCAATTAAAAAGTTTTCTCATGGCATTCAGTTCGGTCTGGTCGAAGCAAGGCTAAATTTCACATGAACAGTTAAACGGAGTTACAGAATTCTGATAAACAAATATCACAAACGATAAGTTCAAAAAAAAAGTTTCAGTGGTTGTATATATGAAACGACCGAGAAGTTCACGTAGAATTACTACAGCCTATCCCGAGTCAATGTGTTTTTCGTTTCAAATAAGCATTCTAGAATAAAGTATGTCGAATTTTTTAAAGGAACTTAACTTCGAAAAAAATCATTCTTCCATAAATTGTCGTTTTAATAACTATTAATGGTCTAAATCGACCCATTAAGATAGTATGCAGCTTTTTCAACTGCATAACAAAAGGCGAATTAAATATAAGTATAAGCAGAAACAAGGCCGATGTCGTCGAAATTATGCGCCCGGCAGTTATGCAAATAATGTGATAAACACATGAGCTTTGTATCAAACGCTTGCGAGAAAAGCCTACAATGACTGCTTTGATCTAAACGCTTGACTCAGGGCAAAAGCTCTCAAACTGTTTTTAGTCTCATGCGTCTCGTTGGATTGGAATCAGTATCATGTTTTCATTTCCCTTAAGATCACATAGCAATCACTAGCTTAAACTGTTGCTTAAACACGAGATTCCCGAGGAAGCGTTAGATTGACCATGTTTTCATATCTACAAATAACAAAAAAAAAGGCCCTTTTCAGGACCAAAATCTTAAAGAGAGTTGCGCTTGACTTTTCTTTTACAATAGGTGGATGACGAGTGCGTTGTGTTGGTGGTGCGTGATGGGTGGGTTGTGTGTGATGGGTGGGTGGGAAATAACAAAACTCATGAAGGGGCGGGGCGTCTAATTTTTTTTTTCCATTTTCGAATAGCCAATCAACGTTGAGCTGGCTTGGTATGTCTTTTAAGAGAGATGTCTTTGAAAGAGGCGTTTTTCGTAACACGAGACCGGTTCGCGAATTTCAATTTGCCCCCCTATAGTGTTGCCGTAAGACGTAATTCTACGTCAAAAAGTTGTTATAACATTAGTTCAGGAATGAAAAATATTAAATAAAATATTAAATAAAACTCTTCATAAAAATCAATGATTCTGCTTTTTATCTGGATTCGATATTCATATTTTTTTCATGTTGAAAAATGTACTTTCATATACTTTTAATAATGAAATGCAAAATAACCTTAAATCTCTAGTGAATTTAATCGATTACAATCAATAAATGTACGAAATTATAAGTTGAAGTTAGGAAATCTTTAAGAAATTGAAATTAAATTTAACTTTTGGAACGGCTGTCTGAATACGTAGATAAAAAAAATAATAAAATAGAGAAAAAAATCAACCCTCAAGTTAATTGAAATTGAATTTATCGGAAAAATAACCATCAACATAAATTAATAAAGGCAAATTACTAATTGAAAGTTTTATCATTGATCTCAATGAAGTTAAATTCATTTCAAATATTCATTAACTTAACAAATTGTACAAATATGGCATTTCTCTGGCTGGAATTTAGTTTGTCAAAAAGAATCAATGATTAAAATTCAAAGACATAATTTCAATATGAGAAACAGCCATAACAAGTAAATTGATAAAATCATAAGTATGAAAAATTTTTTATTAACTTTATGTGAATAAAATTTCATCAAAATATCGGTATAATTTCAAATTTATTCATGGTTAACGTATTATTCCAATCATGAATACAATAAAAAATACTCCATTGCTAATCTCAATCGTGTGTTAAAGTATTATACCTTTGAAACTGTATTCTACAAGCTTTTAAGACATTATCGCAGAATGTCAGCACGGTTTTCGCAAAAAGAGGTCAACTTTATCCAATTTGATGGTGTATGTTCCCTTCGTCAGCAGCTGTCTTGCAATTAAAAAGCAAGTGGATGCAATATACGTGGATTTTGCCAAGGCGTTCGATCGGCTTCCCCACAACCTCTTAATCGACAAACTTGATAGAATGGGTTTCCCAACTTGGCTGGTTAAATGGCTCGAGTCATATCTTCGAGGCAGAATTGCCTTCGTCAGACAGGGTCACATCAAATCCCAACATTTCACTGTTCCTTCTGGGGTCCCCCAAGGTAGTCATCTAGGTCCTCTCCTGTTTAACCTATTCATGAATGACCTTTGTCAATTAATTGGTTCTGAATTAGTGTTTTATGCAGACGATCTGAAAATGTACCGCTCAATTACGCATTACTCAGACTGTTTGCTTCTTCAGCGAGACCTCGATAATCTAATGCTCTGGTGCCAAGTGAATGCGATGGAAGTCAACCTAAAAAAATGTAAGATTCTTACGTTCACCAGAAGCAGGGTTGAGATTACCCATCTGTACACAGCTGATAGCGTCTTTCTTGAAAAAGTTGAGTCTATTAGGGATCTTGGTGTAATTATGGATAAATCTCTGACATTCAAAGAGCAGTTAGCTGTAACCGTGGCCAAAGCTAAAACTGTGCTGGGATTTCTGGTAAGGAACACCAAAGGATTCAGTGACATTACCACTCTCAAAGCATTATACTGCTCACTCGTTCGCAGCGGTTTGGAGTACAATATCCAAATATGGGCACCTAATTCAATTGGAGGGCTGAAACTACTTGAGTCAGTTCAGAGGCGGTTCCTGCGATACGCGCTTCCAAATTTACCATGGAATGAACCTCAGCGACTTCCCTCCTACCATGAGCGATATGGAATCTTGAATATCGAACCAATCGGCTCACGTGTTGTGCTGCTTCGTCGTTTGTTTATATTCGACGTCATATCCGGGAATATAGATAGTGCCAGTCTCATCGAAAAGATACCGTATCATATCCCATCTCGTTCCCTAAGAAATTTTGAGCCGCTAAGATTAAACAATTATGGAAGAAATGAATTTTATAATCCATTTGACATCTCTTGTAGATTGTTCAACCAAGTGTATGTGTATTTTGATTTTAATATAAGTAAGGATAGTTTTAAGCGTAGTTTAAGTAACCAGTCTGTATGATATTAAGTTATCGAAGACCATGAACAATAAATAAATCAATAATAATACAAATGGAGCAATTTAAAAAGTATTAAAGTTTGTTTGTTTCGCTGTCCATTTTTTTTTGCAAAACCATGGTGAGGGTACCTAAAATATTTACGCCAAATTAATCTCCTATGCTAGATTTTTATCTCTAGTATAAACAAAAAACTGCCACCATTCATCTCACCGCCTACAACATAAAAATCAGTGATCCATTTTTTCCGATAGCAAATCTGATTAGCTATCAACATTGTGCGCTGCTACATTGCCAACAGCCTCATAAATCATACCTTCCTACTGCTACCGGGAGCCCATGAAGTTCCTAAATCACCCATCCTCCGACCCTCGGAACAGGGCTAATACGCGAAGGCTTCGAAGCTACATGTATCTTGTTATCGCTGCCTTCCCTAACATTACCTTACACTTCTAACAGAAGCAAAACAACTCCCGTCAGACTAACTGTTCATCATTCTCGAGTCATTACCGTAGCGAGCCTCCGTCTTGCCTTCTATTAATGGGGGAAAACTCCCTCGGGGATCTTTCATTCAGGGCTGAAAATCTTGGCCTGCGTTTTCATCATCGTCGTCCTTCGTCGTCTTTGAGTAATGTCTTCCGAGTGTGCCGACGTATCCTGCCAATTCACACCGTATTATTATTTGTTCTGAAACAACAGCAACAGCACCTCAGAAACAGAACGCAAGGGAATTAATTTAATATTTCCCCCCCTCCCTACTGTCTTGTTTTCCTTCTTTCTCTCGCCTACTCTCTGGAGCCACCTTTCTGGCTCCATCCACTGAGCTTGAGCTGGAATTGAACTGCCTTTTTGGGTGGGAAGCAGTTCTTCCCATTATACCTGGTCGGTGTGATACTCTGGCAAATAGGATTTAACTTAAACCTTGAGGTGTTTGCGGGAGCTGCCTGGAAGAAGCCAGCCCATCAACGGGAATCCCGGGAAAGGTTTCTCCCAACATCATTAGCACAGAGAAACTTCACGGCGGCTCCAGTTTCTGCTAGTACTTCTCTTCAGCTTTGTAGACTGATGGAACAGCTCCGACTGGTGGAGAGAAGGAGCAGGACTTCGTTACAAACGGCTTTTCGCTTATTGGATCATAAATCAAAAATTGTGGAAAATAATTTACGGTGGTTTTCTTCCGGCATTCGTCCTTCGGCAATGGGGATCATTTTACAAAACGAAGGAAAGGAAGGCACGAAAATGGGAAAGTGTATGACTTCCGGGCTACCTTCAGAACAATTCGAGAAGGTGTTTGGAGTGGCCACCGCGAATATAAGCCCGGGCTGGATTCAAAGTTTTGAACGAAGAAGTGAGAATGGTGGTGTGAAATGGCAAAGTCTGGCTTTGGCGAAAGATTTACGATGTAATAATTCCAGTCGACCATGGCCGCCGTTGTCTTTCGCTCGGCTTGAACTTTGATTAAAATTAAACTTATTTAGAAAAAAAATCAGTATTTATAAGTTCTACAATGAAAGAGTTCTGTTTAAAGATTCATCTCAAAAGGGCATTCCAAAACATCAACCGAAACCTCATCACAATCAATTCGTTCCCACTTCATCACAACACAGAACAGAACAAGACAGGGGACAGTGAAAAATTGACTTCACTTCATATTGCTTTGTCTGGTTGCCAAACATTCCCTCATTTTTTCCTCCTCCACGATTGCTTCAAATACTAGGGACCTGCTTCGACTTGTGCTCTGTCATATTCGAATGTCAAGGAAAGAAATTCCATTATGAATGTCTTCATTTCGTTCGACGTTCTCCTTGGAGCAAAATCCAGCTTCGAACTTTTCGTTGAAGTTGTGAAGAAGGAATAGAAATGTCAGAGTAGTCAGAAGTTGAGAGGCTGGGGTAAACTTGGGATTTGTATCGGATATATTTCTTCCATTTCAACAGTTCAACAGTAATAACTGTCAGTTTCAGTCCGGCTGTAGACAAACAACACCATGGGCAACAAAAAATGAAACGAAATGAAACGAAACACACACATCAACTACCGCACCGCACCGCATATCCTTGTGGAACATTTGAAAGCATCGATGTGTGATGGGAATGAAGTTGACTGTTTGGGAATTGGGAATTGTTTCTTTTATTTTCTCTGGACAAATAGTGAAATTGGGTTCAATGTTCGGTGTGTCAAAAAATGAACGAAATTTTGATTGCTTTTTTTTTAATATTTTTTTTTAATTTACAGCTGCTTTGAAAAAATCATTGACGAAATATAAAAACAACATTTATCAGCAACCAAAAATGTGCCAACCCAGTTTTAGGGAAGAATTACCCTGGTTGTTAAATTCCCTCAAAATAAAAAAATACAAATCAGTTAGAATTAATAAAATTGTGTTTTTAATCTCTTCCATTTTTTCGAACAAATGAATCAGGCTTAAATTAAAAATGTCACGAGATACACAGTTATTTTACTAATGAGAAATTTCTTAAAGCTTAATAGCAGCTTTCAATTCAATAATTATTTATTCAGACAGGAAAATTTGTCTAAAGTCCATGCAAATTCACGATTTAATTTCACAAAACTTCTGAAAATGTTTAGAATTTAAGTAGAAAAGAGTGTGTTAAGCCTACTTTTTGTTTGTTCTATTACTTCTTTAAAATATTAAAAAATAATTAAAACGACAATTGTAATTTTTATACAATCAAATTTTTTATCTGCTCCCGAACCAACTCAATTGTGCCTTGATTTAAAGATTAAATCTCAACCAAGGACATTTATACTTTTTGTGCAAAATTTTACTTAAAAAATCACAAGAATTTACAATTTTATGCTGCCCGTGGGCGATGTTTATCGTCCCTTATCTTTGCATGGAAATGTCGTTAAAATGACCTGTTTTTATAGGGGACCACAAGACTGGCCAATTTTGCACCGAAAAAATGTCTCAAATGTTTTGGGATACCTTTTGGACCAAAATTACAACTGATCAAATTTTGTGATTCTTTAGGAATTGACATGTGCGGTATCAAAAAAAAAAAAGTTTGTGAAGGATTTAGTACGGGAAAAGTGACTTTTTAGTAAGTCTGTAAAATTTGGTTGACAGAATTTTTTCAGTATGTACTCAGGCTGGACAAATCCAGATTATTTAATTTTAAAACTTGGCACAATCCAGGAATTCGATTCCAAAATGTCAACCAACAATCCGGGCAGTTTCCGGGAAAGTTTGGTAAAAACCCAAGAATCACTCAACACAAATCAAAAATACAAATTTGTTTTTTTTTTGTTTTCATCAGCAGTTTTTAAATCTTATTTAAGGCTTTCAAAAAACTTTTTATGAATATTTCCATTACACTTGCTCAAAAAAAAGTCGTTTTGGGAACATATATAAAAACATTTACTACACAATAGTTTTTTTGTTTGTTTTGAGAGCTTTTTCCACTACAATCCGGGCCGGACCAAACTTTTGTCAAATTTTGTAATAAATACCCGGGCAAAACCGGAGAAAACTGAGCAATCTGGCAACCTTACTGTAGAAGGCTTTAAAAGGAAGTTAAGGCAATTTCAATATTGAGTATAGAAAAATTGATAATGAAGATATAAATTCAAAAGACACCAAGGCCGCATCCAGAGAGAGGCAAAGGGAAGCAATAGTTTAGGGTCCCCCGAGTAAAAAAAAGTTAACATTACTTTAATCATATAAAGAACTAGAAATCTAGCAAAAGGAAAAAAAATTGTAAAATCGGAATCAAAACGTTAAAACATAACAGCTAAGGGGGCTCCCTTGAAATAATATCTCGAAAAGTTTCGAAAAGTTTTCTCGAAAAAGGAGAAGATCAAGAGGAGGATTAGTCAAACTTTAACCGGGTAAGTGAACGGTAGAAGTCGGGGATTTGATTATATAATTTATTAGTATTCGGGAGATTCGGCGGAGTTTTTGGAGTTTCGCGTCACGGAAGAAGGCATATAGTGGCCGTGGTTAAGTTTGAGGGGTCACAGTGAGTATTGCAAAATTTTTCCCGCATTTATAAGGGCTGAGCGAATCATAACCTTTTTTCAAAACTTGGTAAAATCAGAGCATGATATTAAAATTATTTAAAAAAAACCGGTAAAATCTAGGCAGAAACCAATTATTATTGAAAGAAAAAAAAAAAAACAACAATAATACAACAATTTTCATTATTTTGATCGAAACACATTAGCATTGTTAAAATCGTTTTCCAAATTTCCAAATAAAATCTAATTAAGATAAAGTTAGCCCAAATAATTAAGCCCAACTTGAGATATTTGTTTTTTTTTCTGTGTATAAATCCTTGAAAATAAGGATAAGTTTTTTACAACTTGTTCACTAAACTTTGAAAACCCGTGTTTGTCCGAAAAAATCTGGAAAATTTTGAATGTCTACCCACATTAAATAAAACATCAAGTTCTCTAATTTATTAAATAGAGAATGTATAAAAGAAAATTCCAGCGAATGAAGCATTATGTTTTGAATATGAAATATATATTTATTATAAGGCATTTGCGGCTACTGAAATAACTTTTTATTTGCTAAGTCGAGATTTGAACAAATTGAACTAAAAAATTATCACTTTTTGAATGCAGACCTGCAGCACAAAATCGGCTGAACAAAGAAAAACATCTCCCATTTTAATTAAGTAAAAAAATCTTGCACAGTTGCAAGATAAATAGCATTTAATTTAAACTATACTGATATTTGTAAGGAATTTATAATTCATGTTCTCCTAAATTGATTTAAAGAGTTTTAAAAAATATTCCTGAATTTTATCCGGACAATATCTGAGAAGATATCTGTAATTATCGAAATTTAAGAAAAAAAATAAAGAGAACTTGAAGAAAACCATTGTAAATCAATGGAAATGAAATTTATAAAAACGGGCCATCTAGAATGCTTACATTTTGGCATAAGTATGAGTAAGTATAATGCAAAATTATTGTTAGCTTCTTGATAATTATTGAAAAATAGGAAAATGTATTTAAGAAAAATAATTCCAAAACGAAATTCTTTATTGAACTTTCATTCCAGTTTCTATATTTGAAATTTGAACTTAAATTTTTCCAACTGAAGTTCTCAACTTTTGATTCTGGTGTGCTTTTATCTCAAAATTTTTCGTACTGTAGTAATTATCCTGAATTTAGTCTATCATTTTCCTATTGATAATTCACAAATTGTTTTTATTCAATACAAATACAGATCCAATATATTGGCATTTTCGAGTCTGGTGTAGTTTATGAGGTTTCATGGTTTTCTAAATTCAGGAAACTTGAGATCTTTGTTTCAACTTTTATCGTAACTGATTACGTATTTTAAACATCTCTTCAATATTCTGATTATTTGTTTCAAGTTTAATTTTTCTCACTTTGAGAAAAACTATTTGGCAAATTTTTCTGTTTCCGATTTTAAATGTGAAATTTAAAATCCACATCGCATTTTCTTAACTTCAACACTTGACATAAAAACGATTTTTTGTGTTTATGAATATCAAATAAAATTTATATTTTGAACTCTTCTTTAACTCTGATTGTTACTTTGATTCTAAAATTTGTATATGAATTGCATTTTTAATTCATTTCTTATATATTTATTTGAAGATATTATTTGAATATGAAACAGTGAACTGTGAATAAAATCTGACTGAAAGGTTTAAACAATACTTTTGAAGTTGCCTATCGTATTTCCAAAGAATTTTCATATATTTTTATATTTATAAATTTTTAAATTTTGAGTTCCAAGTCTATAATCTCAATGTTCCCAATTTCTTTGAGGGAAATATTCTTTCTGCTTTTGATGAAGCACAAACCAAGCTATCAACGATGAAATGAAAATATTTTCTGTGATTATTTCTTAACCCTTCGTTTCATAAAGTAACCAATTTGCAACAGTTAATATATGAAAAAAGTGAAAAAACCAATTTTTTTAATTTTTTAAATTTTGTTCCTTGCTGTACTCATCATTTCCAACTGTTACAAAT
Source organism: Uranotaenia lowii (assembly GCF_029784155.1). Lineage (NCBI taxonomy): Eukaryota > Metazoa > Arthropoda > Insecta > Diptera > Culicidae > Uranotaenia > Uranotaenia lowii. The sequence goes on along the minus strand of NC_073692.1, from coordinate 182,951,620 downwards.
CATTTTTAAGGACAAAAAAAAATCATGAAATGAAAGGTTAACTACTAAATTTGTGTTGCTGATAGAGTTTTTAAATAACTTACGAATCGAATTTGGAATTTTACAGCTCTTGTAAAAAAATTTCATTTTCGGTTGGTTGGAATATTTAAAAAAAAAAATTCGTAGGGGCCACGGTCGGTTAATCCTGCCCTAGAAGGCACCTGAAAGGCCTTTTTATAGCAAAATCGAGGGCGGTCGCATCCCTTTGCTGAATCTGGAATCGAGAAATGTGTTATTTGTATTTCCACGCTTAATGTATTTTAGGAATTATTCAGAAAACTCAATTTTACGTGTAGAATTTGACGAGAGAACCATATATTTCCTAGTGGAAAAATTAAGTGTTGCTTTAAATGGCAAATGAGTCAATTTTTTTAAAATTCTAAACCTTTTATTTATGATCCATCGTTTCGGTGTTGCTCAACACTTTCATCAGGGATCAAAATAGTTGATTCTGAATTGCTTTAATAAGCGTATTTTATGGATGTGTTGTGGAGGAGTTTAAATTAAAATTTGAAATTCCAAATTTGAATTTTAATTCAAATTTAAAATTGTTAATTTGAAACTTCAAATTTGAATTTGAACTCAACATCAACGCATCCGTAAAAATCGCTTTTACTAAAGCAATTCAGAATCAACTATTTTGATCTCTAATAAAGTTGTTGAAAAACACCAAAACGTTGGATAAAAAATAAAGGTTTTTGGATTCTATAATATTGAACTGATTTGACGTAATTTTAAAGTACCAGGACATATATTTAGTCCAATTTGAAAAATTTGGACTTTAACAGCTTTTTGAATATTTTAGGCGTCTTTCAATGAGACCTTTTCAAATAAGAATTATCTGCAGCATAATTTGTCCGATGAAAGACTCAAAATAGTTTTGTTATGCATAAAAAAGGCTTCAATCATTTTTTATGGAAGATTCGGATCATTATCAAACATTCCAACGATGGACTTGGATAATCCTATAGAAGACTTGGTCCAAAATGGTAATTTGTTAACATTCCGAAGGAGTACTGGACATTTTTGGTGCTGTGCCCACCGAAAAAAGACTCGGATTATTAATTATTTGAAATAATCAAATTCCATAAGAGATTTGGGCAAGCTCATATATACTGATGAAAAGCTGCACTTATGGAATACCAGGTACAAGATTCTCATATTTATCCTAAACAAATGAATCTAATTGAAAGATTGAATGAATGAATGAATAATAGGGGAGAATGGAGATACTTGATACATAGGAAAACTTGATTTCTTTGCTATATCTCGAAATTTTTATATTTATATATTTCTAAAATTTGATATTGAAGTTATTGAATTTGGTCTGAATTTGTAATTTTTTAGCAAAATGTTTCTTGATGATCTTTTTTTTATCGCTTTAAAAATAGTAAAAAATAGCAAAAAAAAAGTAAATATATTTCTTCCAACATATCAATCGTTAGAGTAAAATGTGAACTTCATAATGCCGTATTTTCGAAGTAAATGTCAACTCTCAATTATTTTTTTAGAAAAAGATTTTCAAAGTGTATGTGTTGGGTTCAATTGATCCCTAGAGTCCAAAGAAAAATATTTATAATCCGTATGGAACACGATCATTGTTAAGTACGAGATTATTAATATTTGTGCAATGAATAATATTTATCCAATAATTACCTGATAAATAGGACTCAAAAAACTGTTTTATCCTAAAGTTAGAATAAAGCGCCTTTAAGTATGCAATGAACTTTTTGAATTCTATTTGTCTGACACTGACAAACTGTGAGAACTAATATGACCAAAAATAGTTAACGGACTTTTTGTCTTTGGATTTTGCTTATAATTGCTAAGAGTAAGGGCTCTTTAAACAAAGGATGAAGTTTCCTTTTATAAAGTGTTTATTTCTAGGATTTTAACTCTCTCGAGTTATTCATTCTCAAATTTAGTAATGGATAAAGTCTCCTACTTAAAATAATATCAAAATTTTTTTCGTCTCACGAAAACTTCTAGTTCATATATGGATTCATGTATCGTTCCAACTTTGAAACATATGAACTTGATTTACACGATTTCAGAAAATTCAAAAAACTTATTTTGCCCAAAATGCTATGATGAAAATAATAAAAAGGGATCAAGTATCCCCATTCTACCCTACCGTTTGAGAGTTACAATCCGATGACAAACATGATTTGAAACACAATTTGGAAACAGATGGATAGAGGATAGAAAAAGTCGAATATGTGGCAATAATAAAATAATTAAAAATATCCAAACAAAAAGTGGGAGAGGATAATAAAAAACAAAACAAAAAAAGAATGAAGAAAAAAACAAGAAGAACCGATTATATCAAACGAAAATGGATGGAAATAAAGTCCGATGCCAGCAAAAATAAAAGGAGAAAAATAAAACATGATAAAGGAAACTGAGAAAATTAAATGAAAAAAGAAGTTGAGATGAAACGAGATAACGGAAAGACAATTAAAAAAAAAACAATAATTGAAGAAACAAAGGAAGAGAGAATGATAGTTTTAAAGAGAAAAATACTTAAGGTAAGAGGTTCACAGAAACGGGAAAGGCATGATTGTAGCAGAGAAAATGAAAGTAAAGAGGAGGTAAGAATCAACCACAAAAGCAAACAAGACCTACAAGAAAGTTACTTTAACAATAAATTAATTGAAAAGCAAAAAGTTAAGAGAAGAAAAAAACTCAGCAAAAGACAAGAGAATATGAAAAACAGGTTAAGTGTAACCAGAACAAAAATATAGAACAGAGAAGTAAAAAACGTAGAAAAACTTAAAAAATCAAGAAAATGAGAAAAACAATGAAAAAGTAAAGAAAGAAAAATAAAGGAAAGCTGAAGTAAAGAGGAAAGAAGACTGGAAGAATTTAGAAGAAGGAAAGAGGGAAGACTTGAAAAAAGCTTGATCTGTAGAGTTGTGTTATGTAGAGTTCTCATGTAGAAAAATGTAAATAAAATACGATTAAATAAGAAGCAGAAAAAAGAGAATAAAGAAAAAAATGACGAAGAAAAGATAGTAGCGAGAATATAAGCGTGGATCATGTAGCCAAGGATCAAAAACAATTTTCATAGATTTCGATACCTCAGATATTGACATGTATACTAGTGATGATTTGAGTCCCCAAATTTTAAAAATAATGATATGAGGAGATTTTAAGTAGGCCTATTTTTTATTTTCTCTTGCAAAAGGTTTAGCTTATGAGGATTTTTTTATTATCTCATTGCGCTGGGGGTCTTTAAACCTTTCTCAAAATTGAAAATTTCGATCATTTTTGCTGCAAAAAGTCTACAAAGCACGAAACAATACTTTTGTTTACCTGCTGTGATGAGTATTTTTGATCCCACGTTGTCAGAAGCGGATGCTACCAGCATATGTGAGCGCAATGGTTCGGCCATTGCATTAAGTGTTTTCGATGTTAAAAAAATAAATTTTATGTCATTATTTATTTCCGTATTCTTAAAAGAGTTGTTGGCCCACTATGGTGTTTGCAGATGAAAGTTGCATCATAAGTTATCAAGAAAATTGTATTTTTGCAGAATATTCCGTGATGTTAACGGTATTTCTGGACAACATTTATTGCTTATTTTAGAATTTTTCATGTTAAAGGTCATTACGTAAAGGTATTTTAATATAAGGTTTCCAGATTACCTGGTTTATTTATTACTAAATTTGGGAATAGTCCGGCCCAGCCCGATTGCTCGGATTTCATTGAAAAATGCCTGGATTTTGCCCGGATTTATTCACTTTATTTGACAAATCAAACAAAAAAAAAACAAAGAACGCTTCCAGACAAACTTTGGAGCAAGTTTTATAAAAATATCCATAAAAGGTGTTTTGGAAGCCTAAAACACAATTTAAAATCTGTCGATGAGTTTGGATTAAAAAAAAGTTTTTTTTTTAATTTTTCGTCTTGATTTGTGTTGAGTAGTTTCTAGGTTTTGAGAAAATTTGCCCGGATATTGCCCGGATTTGTGGTCGTCACTTTTTAAATCAAACGCCCGGATTTTGCCAGGTTTTTATAAAAAATTGCCGGTTTTTCCGGCCCACATACGTGCTGAAAAAAATTCTTACTTTAATATTTTATTTGAAAAGCTGATTAAAATTCAGTGCGTTTTGATGAGCTATTCTATGATTTCTTTTGAAAATGATCCGAAGACCTCCTGCGCAAACCTGTCAGATAAAAAAACCCATATCTTAATCAAGCAAATTAAGTCATATTTTTATTTATTTCATTTTTGTTTTGAAAGAAAGTCAAGTATTTTAACTTTGCATCTAAGTTTTTTTCAATATGTTTCTCAAAAACTTTAAACTTTAAAAGTTCAAAAAATTTCATCAGAGTATAAATCTTTAGAAGTTAAAATATGCAGAACCCCGGATCCCAGTTGAAATTAAATTGTTAACGGTAATGTGTTTTTTTGATCTCAACAATTTGGCATTCGAGTTATGTCAAAATGATTATTAAAAAAAAAGATCATACTTAATATACGTATTCTCAAGTTCCCCTTTGTTCAGTTGGTCGAAAAATGTAAACGCCAGAGAAAAAACTTTAAAAATTCAAACCATCTTCAATCTTAAATGCCGGGTGCAGGAAAAGTTAATAATCGAAGGATCAAGCGCTGCAGGCATAAGTCAGGATTCCCTCAGATTATGCACAATCTCGGTTAGCTTGATAGCGTGTGATAATTTTCCCCGAGTCACACAAAAGTTATGAGTTTACACGAGAGAACATTTCCTTCCAAGTGACGACTTGGAGTCTGCAACGAGCTGTCATTTTACGTACTATGTTTGTAGTTAGCTACTGGGGTAGTTTTTTCTTGTCGTTTGCCCTCTTCTGAGATCTAATACGCTTCCTCTTTCATAATTCCTCTGGCTTCAATCCTTCAGAAACCTTCTTTGCTACGCTCGTCTCCAGAAGTCTCTGAGAATCGCTGCGGTTCACTGCAGATGACACACAGCTCTTTCTAGGCGAGCAAGCAATAGGACCCCCAACCAAGTCATCTCTCAGCAAATGGTAGCAGCCTCGCCTCGTTTGGATTGGATCTTGGCTCGAGTCGAGAAAAATATGAGATCCATGTTCTGATGGTGGTCGTTTGCCTCTTTTTTTCCTTCTAGCAGCTACCTTCTCGTTTTATTACACTTTTCCTGATGGCGCACAAGACTTGTGTCTCTGTCAGTGTAGGATTGTATGTGTATACATTCTTCCAACTCCTACTCAGTCTGTTTGCACAACTTTGCTCCAGTTATTTTTCATGACATATGATACAATTTTATATTTATGGCTTTTTCTCACCCAGATCCTGTCGGTTTTCTTGGTTTTCGTCCAACCTCAGCCGCTTCTTCTTCCTCAATCGAGTCGGTGAGGGGTTCCGCCTCAACCTTTAACTGAATCAAATCGAGCTGGAGCTTTCCTCCTTTTTTTTTCATTCAGAAGAGGATGGAGAAGAGTTTGAAATCTGACAAACCCCTTCATTTCAACCTGCTGATTCCGGGAGGCCAAACACCAAGGGAGCCAGGAGCTGGGGGAGGAAGTAGCTTAGTTATGTATATGAAAAAGTATTTTACTTAGAGCATGGTTCCAGAGCATCTGACGAATGTTTAAGATAAATTATGCATGGAATCTTTCATGTTTGTCGGGTATCAGTTTTCTTTCTGCTTGATCCTTCGGAGCCGGAGAAAGGTTTATAATAGAGATTTGTTGTTGTTTTGCCACCGAACTCCTGGCTGACTCAACTTGTACCCTGTTGAGCTTACAACAAAAATGGTGTAGGAGGTGGCAAAAGTTGCAAATGAAAACGACAAGACTAAGATGGTACCTTCCGTTACCAAGTCTAATCCACAAGTGACAAAATTATGTTTTGCTAAAGAATAATGAATGGTTCTCATTTGAACTTGGATAAGTTTTCCAATCAACAGCCATAGTTCAATGAGCTCGATCTGAAAATAAACCTAGTTTTATGATATCGCTGAAAAATGAAGCAATTGATCTTATCAGTCTAGTTTGAGGGTTATATGCTCAATAACAAGTCATAAAAAAATCGATTCAAACTTAAAGTGTAAATGAAAGAAATATTCAAACATATTATTGCCATTTTTTTCTATAATTGCCATACAAATTAATTGAAATGATCATTCAATTTGAAAAAATCCGATTTTTCTGAAAAAAAAATTGGTTAACTGAATTAAACTTTTGATCAAAATAGTTTAAAGTTTTCAAATTTAAACGATAGGAAATTCAACCAGCAGAAATCCAAACAATATGTAAATTATTTCCCTATAGTAAACATTTATTGATTTCATCGCACTATCAACTAATGCGACGCCGGTGTGCTCCAATTATTTTCCATGAAATTTTAAATTAATACTTAAATAAATTTCTTTTCTTTCTTTACAGGTAACTAGAACATTTTCGGAAAAAATATGGAAAAATTAAATGGTAAATATTTATCTCGACATACATGAAATAAACTTTGCATAAATCCAAAAGCTGAAAATATTCTTTAGCAACCTCACTTCTAGATAAGGGTTTTTATGACCTCAAACTTCAAATTTTCGATTTTTTCTCCTTAAATATGAATCTTTACTGGTCTCTGAATTTGGAACTTCAGGTCAATTAGATCTGGATTACTATTTTTGTTCTGAAGTTGAAACTTCTTAACTGATTTTCATGTTATGCTATTCGAAAATCGTCTAAACTCTAAACTAAACTAAAAAAAATTGACTTTAATTTATGAGCTCTTCATAGACCAACTTAAAAGTGACATTAGCTGAAAACAAATCCATCAAAGATAACCCATTTTGTAGAAAGAAAACATATGAGTGATATGAATTAAAATACTTGAGAAGCTCATATAAAAAAAATTTAATAATTCAGTAGGTTAAAAAGACCGTAGCTGGAAGTTTGATATTACTCTTAGCAATATCTTTATTATAAATTTATTTTTCTAGGATTTTTAAATATCAACGTTAGCGTAAAGTTCACCCAAAAAAATGTTTTTTTTTTATAATTTTCATTTGCAACTTTACGATTAAAAAAACCAATATTTGAGATAAGTTAGATAATCATTGACATGAATTTAAAATTAATTTTAGATCTATGATATTTAAGTTTTTTTTTTAAACGAACACAAACACACACACGATCTCAATGATACTAAATGTTTCCTCGAAGAGATTCCTTTTTTCTTAACGCTAAGCGTACATCTTACGAGGATATGATGGCTAGCATCTTACAAATGCTAAAACCACCAACCCACCGAAAGTGTACTGTGCATGCCGTGACCGGGATTCGATCTCATACTCCCTGGCTTAGAAGACTTGAAAGCTATCCTCTACGCCACGGGCGGTATTTCGTCAAAAATTTGATTTCCAAATTAAATTTTGAAATAAAATCATTGTTTTTGATTCTGAGGTTGGGAACTTTTGGAACTCAACTTTCTTCAATTTACTCTTGTATTTCAAGCTATCATACAAAATTTTTTAACTTGATTGAATCTTAATGAGTTGAAATTTGAAATCTTCGTTTCGAATAGTGAAAAATTTGCAACAGATAATATATGAATAAAAAGAAAAATTTATGTTTACTCCTTTATGGACTCATTATTTCAATTTCTTTTAAATTTATTTCAAAGATATAATTAAATAATCTTGAAATGACAAACCAATTTCTGATAGCACACGGCAACCAACTCACATTTATCCTAGATGCAAAAAATAAGAGCTGGGTCTTACTGGTTTAGGCCTGCTAATTCCAAACGCATTAAAATGCATTCTACCAACTCTCGTTTCAAAGACACAAGCTAACATTTGAAAATAAGTAAAATTTCATTTAATAAATTTGTGGACTACTTTTTGAAAAAAAATTGAAACTTGACAAATATATTGAAAATAAAGGTTCAATAAAATTTTCTTTCTTTAAGACTGCGAGTAATTTTGACTGCTGAAAAAAGTAACGTAATGATTCTTTTTGATTTTTTTTTCAGTTCTACGAAAATTCAGTAATTTGATTTAATTTCAAAGAAAACCAATATAAATCTTAAATTTTTTAGCGAGCAAAACGATGTGCAGTCTTTGAAAAGTTTTAAAATTATTTTAATTATTTTTTTTTAAATCTTTCAAATATCCTTTTTTGATGTCAGAAATGAATCATTTTTATCAATTCCATTTTTTTTCTTTAAAATTGTATCACCCAAACTAGAAAACCTTGGTAAAGTAGGGATCTTTAATTAAACAAAGGTTAAAAATAAGTTTCGAGTTTCTATATAGCTTTATACATGGCCGTAGGAACGGGGGGGGTTTTGGGGGTTAAACCCCCCCCATGAGTGTCCAAAAAAGCAAGCGAGGTATTCTACTCTACACTCAATATTTCAAATTCATACTCAAATTATGATAGTAGAGCAAAGATATTCAAGAGTAACTATCTGGACTAAAAACTAATACAAAAACCTCAAAAACCCATTTCAAGTACAAAATTCTGCTACAGTTTTTCAAAATTTTCTCACTTGTGCATAGAATAAGATTGTCAGATTTTTTTACAGCATGTATCCGGGCCGAACAAATGTTTTGAATCCGTGTATTCGATTTAAAAATTGTTGTCCAAATCCAGGCAAAACCGGGCAATTTTGGTCAAAACCCAGAAATTACCCATAAAAAATCTAGAATGATTATTCTTTCAAACTTGATGCAAAAATTTTGAACACATAAAAAAAATTACAATACTATTTGTTTTTTTCTAAGTTTCATTTGAGAATGAGAATGAGGACAATCCCGGGCAAAATCCGGGCATTTCCAATGAAATCTGGGCAATCGGGTCGGATCTGGCTTTTCCCAAATTCAATAATAAATATCCGGGCCAATCTTGGCAACCTCATCATAGAAATTCAGGTCTGAATAATAAATTTTAAATTTAACCCATTTTGGAGGTTCTGGTTCCATATTCCTATAACCAGAATTGTATTTCTACATATTTTCGTATTTCTTATGGTGTTTCAAGCTTGGGATTCTTGATTTTCAGTTCGAATAATCATAAGAAAGTAGGAAACCCGTGTTCGATTTCGGTTTTGCATTCATATGAAATTTGAATCATGTTTTTCGAAGATCAAATGCATTTTCAATATTTTGATAATAGTTTTCCGAATGTGGAAAAAGAAGAAATTTGTTCTATATTCAAATTCGAAGTTCTTAAATTTTTTTCTAACACAAAATTTCAACATTAAAAGCTTCTAAGAGGCGATTCAAAATTGAAAACCAGATTCAGATTCATCATGAGAAATTCTCATTTTCAATCAGTTTCATAAAACAGATTAAAAATAAATGATTGAAATAATGAATTAAGATTAAAGTAGGACTAGAGAATTTCAATAATAGATCCATGAATGAGGGCTCTAAGATTTGGCTCATGAAATTCTAATCTGGAATTAAGATTCTTAAATCGTATTTTTTGTACATTTCGAAAATCGTATAGAAATTCAGAAACAGGTTAAAAGTTTAATTTTTGGATTCAGATTTAAAATTCAGAAAAAGATTCAGCTTGTGAATGAGTTTTTCAATCAACATAAAATTGTTGAGAAATTCAAGAGAACATGAACTTAAAAAATTGTTAATTCAATTTCCAGATTTCAAAGTTTTTAATCAGAATTAGTATGTACATACAATTCAGCAGAAAATCACAAATATAAAAAAGAATTTGAATTAATTTTCTAAGGTTTGATTCATGCAAAATATTCCAAATTATATTTAAAAAAAATCAAACATTTATTCTTTATGAAAAATATTTCCTGTTTCAGAAACAAGAACCTGTTGTTTAACATTATTAATATAGTAGCTTTTTTAAAGTCAAATTCCAAACTAAACTTAGTTCAAATTTGCACCAAGCATATTTGATTCGTATTTTTTTTTCTCTTCCTGTTTTTTTTTTTTGGAAAATTGTATTTATTTTCATCAAAGGTTAGAATTTTGGAATTTGCAAAAGAGTTTAGAAGATTGGGCTTGTTTGATTTGAGTATTGAATAAGTTTATTTTTAAGAAATTGAGGGCTACCCTAAAAAGAACTTGTTTTATGATCAAATCATACAACTTTGATCTAAAAGACTTTTAAATAAATTCAAAAAAATTATCCATCGATGGAAGCAAATTTCATATTTTGTTTTTAGAGGTTTAATAAAAAAAATAGTTCACCCTTTAGGCTAAGACCACTTTTCTAAAGCTACTTTTTTTAAAGGTTTTGTCAATGACACTTTTCAATCCTTGTGACGTTCGTGTCTTTTTTCAAGCTACCATTTCATACGTGAAATATTAATGAGTACTTAATAATGAATAATCATATAGTAACAAACATAATTTGTTTTAATTTTTTTTATTCCTGAGTTGTTAAGTAAAAAAATCATAGGTTAACATTAGTCACCAAAACCCCCCCCATGAGTCGGTTCTTCCTACGGCCCTGGCTTTATAAGTCTTTCATCAATCTATTTATTACATTCTTTTGTAGAATTACCGGCATGTTGGCAAATCATAAAATTCAAAGAATAATTATTAGACAGAAATAAAAATATTGATAGGTGAAAAGATCAAAGAAATAGTTCTTCTATTGGTAAAAATGTGAGATAGGGCTTTTGTGGTGTGAACATTTTTGAATTAGTACTTGTGTGATTCTAAAATGTTAATGATTTTTTTGGCTTTCTTACAGAAAGGCATAGCGAACGGTCAGTTGGGAATATCATTAATTAAGGGTCCAAGACCCCACTTTATATATACCAATCGACTCAGCTCGACGAGTTACGATGATGTCCGTGAATTTGTATGTTCCATTGACACGTTCTTACCACATTAACTCCTATTCCAAGTATCACGATTTTGATGAATTTAGTATAAAAAATTTGGATTTTTGAGTCTGCATTGTGCTCCGAACGCGCGCGGTCATGTTTTTTCCTTCTCCCTACGAACGGGGAAAAAGGTTTTGGAATGGGAAATTTCTAAGCGGTTTTCCTGCTAAACAGATTAGGCAGGCAGTGGAACAGGCAGTGAGAAGGTTAAGATTAAAAGAACATCTGTGTAAGACCGATATTAATGCAACTAAATGTTGGAAAAGTGTGGTTTTTATGGAGTTAAATGGCCTGGCATTTGAAGAAGAGTTGAGGTGTAACATGTGCATTGTGTAAACGGAAGAATGTTAAGAAGAAATCAAGTTTAGAGTAGGACCTGAAAGGCTTAAATGATAGAGGAATGTATGAAATGTTGTGATCCGATGGAAAAAGTGAAAAAATTAATGGCTCCATTGACGGTTCTTGTAAATGATGGCTTACTTTCTGTGCGGTGGGCTTGATGCGGAGGAAGTGAGGTGCAAGTGAGGAAGGCAAATCAATCAGCGAATGAACTAAAGGGAGGCCAAGCAAAGATTCGAGCAGATGCAAATTTCAAAATTCCACAGCCTACTACTATGTTCGTTTTCGGGATGGTCTTAGAAATGAATGAACCAGGGGCTTTCTGTTCGATCTGGTGGCGTTTTCAAAGAATGTGCTCACAAAATGGAAGAATTCGAGCAGTGTGACGTGCGCTGAAAAAAAAGTTCTAGTGAAATGGCGATTATTGAGAAATCGATCCACTTAGATGTGTGGGTGTAATGAACGCGGCTGAAGAAAAAGGAGTTAAGTCATGCTGAATTCGTTTGACAAAATATCCTAAATATGATTTTGATGTGTTTTCTTGAATTAAGACATTTTTAGTGTTTTTGGTGGATGACTTATACTGAAAAATCTAGCGTAAATTGTTAATTTTGGCATGGGTTTTTTCGTTTTTGCTTAGCGTGAAATTAAATAAAGGTAAGAGAAGCTGTTTTTGCTGCACAGCATTCTCCCTCAGACCAGACTTGAAAGTCGCCGAAGGGGGCGTAATATGTGAGGAAGAAAGTAGGTGTCCGCGATGTGAAGGTCAACCGCTTAAAAGTATATACGCAAGTTTAAATCCTTTGTTGTTTAATAAAACTTGCGGAAGGAACTTTTTTTTTAATGAAAACAAAGACAGAATACGATTGATTAAAAATAAAAATCGTTGAGTGAAAAATGACTGGGGAAGGAAAAGGGTGGGTGATTATTTCGTTGGTAAAGTTCAATGAATTTGGTTTTACATACTGAATTATTACCACCTGGAACCATGGACTGTCATGTGAAAATCGATTAATCATAAAGACTGTAAAGACATGAAAAAATAGTCGGTAAACGAAATTGAGGGTAAAACAGCAGGTAAGATTTGAGTTGTTTTGAAAGATAAGACGACAGTTTTATTAAAAGGTAAGATGGTCATTATATAACACTTTTCTCGCTAAATGTAAAAATATAAGATCGATCAATCAATTGCCAATTGGGCAGGTATCTAAACGTATGCGTAACTCATACACTTACACGCTAAGCATTCACTACATAACAGTTCACACGAAGCCATGGTGTCGGGTATGTGGTTAATTGCATTGCAGATTTGCCGAACTTATAATCTAAAGAATGTAATTAAGCGCATACGTTTGCGAAACTGCGGTGAATCCGTGCACCCATGGTGGATTACCTACATACATACATACATACATACTTCAAAAATTGTTTATTTTAGATCAGATGGAAATAAATATGGCTATGATACTAGTTAAGGTCGGTTACAGCTAAAGGTAAGCTTAGTGTGTCTTGAGGTAAGTTGGGTATATAGGTGAGATTATGCTGTTGTATAACTATTTCATTTATTGATCATATGATATCAGAACGTTCAATCAGTTGCCAGCTGGGCAGGTATCTACACGTATGCGGAATACCTGTCGAAGATTCATAGCACTGAAAATGTTATGAATTTTATACGGTTGCGAAACTGTTTGCTCGTTCTACAAATAAGACATACACTTACACGAAATTCATTCATTACATGACAGTTCACACGAAGCCATGGTGTCGGGTATGTGCTAATTTGCATTGAAGATTGGCCGAACTTATAATCTAAAGAATGCAATTTAGTGCATACGTTGGCGAAACTGCGGTGAATCCGTGCACCCATGGTGGATTATCTACATACACATACATACACATTTAGTATAAAAAATTTGGATTTTTTTTCCTGTAGGTCATATCTCAAAACCAAAAAAAAACTAATTTGTTTAAAATTTGTCTATTCCATAGTAAATATCATGCTTATGTCGGCTCCAAAAAAGGTAGCCATTTGCTCAGCAGCAGCAGCCAGCAATCGCTAAATTAATTACGGAAGCGATCGAAAATTTGACAAAAAGTTCATCAAGCAGCCGAGAATCGTTCCCACGCCATCTAGCATGAGAGTTTAGGAGGTTAACCCCTTGACCATTAGTGAGCGTCGAGAAATATGGCTCTCAAACTTGAACAATTTTAAATATTTTGATTGTAAATGAACTCCTTGAATATCAGTTCGCTTATCCTTTAAAAAACGTACTGGCCACTTTTTTTATATTGAGTTTAGTAATGTTTGCTATCGATTTTCTTTAATCATAATCTTTTTATAGATTAATAATATATAATTCAGAAATAAGGAATTCATTATTGTGTCATTTATTTCCAAAGATAATTGACATTCTGTAAGAAAGCCTACAATCCACTGATAAGTGTATTAAATCTGGTTTTTTAATTGAAATCCTCTACTCCAGTGGTTTTCTAAGAGATCCCTACCTATCTCAGGAGGGTGTTGAGATCTTCCATGAGGGCTGTGATTCTTATTTTGAATTTTGAGGGGCACTAGGGAGTAGAAGGTTTGACGTTTCGCATGCGAAATTCGAAAATTAACAAACAGTTTAAAATTTGAGTTTTATAAGCTTTTTCAACAGAATAGAGATTATTGTGAATTGTTACTTCATATCATCATTTTTTCAAATTCATTTGTTGCTATACATCTTAAATCATAGATATGAAACTTTTTCTCAACCTGATTTTTTAAGACTCCAGAATGAAACCTTATGGAGAAGCGTAATTATCCAAAAATAAAGATTACAATTCATGATATTAAAGAATGTAGTGATAAGAACGCAAACTCAATTTCGTACCAGTGCCAGCATTTACACTTACTAAATAATTTCTCTGTTGTTTGAAATAATAATCTGAATGATCCAAACTTTGGTGTGATACAGTATCTAACGTGAAACTCTAATAAATTTTATCGATTAAAAAAAAATTGTTCGTTTTTCATATATTTTTTGAAAGTAAATGGAAGAAAATAAATTTGATGATAAAATTTTATAAACTCACACCACCTGAAGGATAAGATATAATTATCAGCATTTTTGCATTTAGGCCGGAACAAATTTCAAATCCTTCTTTTGTCACTCGGAGTTGGAACATCGCGAGGGGGGGGAGGGTCAATAAAAAAAAATGCGAAAAATAAATAAATTGGAATAAATTGCACGAAAACTTGTATGCAACCAAATTTCATACTATATTATTGCATAAAACCTATAAATAAATTTTTGTTTATCAAAAAATTCAATAAAATCAAGAATACAAAATGTGAATTAACTTGCATCTTCCAAAAGTTGGTTCTTTGTCTTGTAATCTTTCGGATATTTGGATTTGTATTTGAAATTTACTTAACTTCAAACTTTATTTATTCCCTCCTTCGGGATTTTTAAAATTTCGAAGGGGAGGTGACAAAAGAAGAAATTGATATTTGTTCCAGCCTTATTCCCCTTTGGCTACAAATGACTTATTTGATTATCTATAAAATTAGTGAAGTTTATGGTTGAATTTCTTTTTAAAGAAGCAGTTGTTTTTTTCCTGAATAATGACAAAATTTTGTATACTTGGACAAGATTTTATCATATTATTGTGTCTTATTCACATTTTTTAATTAAAAAATTATTCCACATTTTTCAATTGAAAGGCCTTGTACCACATACTCTTTAACAGCTCTTCAACAATATCAACGGGTAATTATTGATTTTTCACAACATGTACTTATAGGGAGCGGAAAGCTTGAAAATTCGGCAATTGGGAGCAGTGAGTGAAAAACGTTTAAAAACCACTGGTCTTGTTAGTTTCATAGTTTTTTATTCTAAAAAAGAAAGAGGTTTAAGATGCTAAGATTCAGATTCAGATTCTGTAAAACTCAAGATTAATTAAAATGAAAGTGTATCAAGAAATTTAGAATCAAATGTTTTCAAAGGCTGTCACATCCACATATCAAATTAAGTCCCTTCAAATCAAAGTTTTCATTTTTGATTCAAATTTTCTTAAATAGGTAATAAACATGTACAGAAAAAAAAATTAATTTTTTTTTGCCTGTCTATGCTAAATCTTCATGTCTGTTTTACATTGGGAACTTTATGAAAAAATCTAAATTTTAATTTATCATCTCTTTATAAACCAACCTTCGAACGTGGTAAACCAAAGTGAATCATTATTTAAATTTTTCCGCAAAATGTTCAAAGTCATGTTAAACTTTGAATCCATTTTCAAAGCAATTGTTTGACAAGCAATTGTCAAAACCTACTGCTAAAAAAACGTATATTGACTGGTTATGTCTAAAATATACCAGTATTCTGGAATTATTATTTTAAAGAAAAAGAATTATCATATGTCAGCCAGAAAATTAAAAATATATACTCCGTCTTAAGGCAGGGTTGGGAAAAAACGACAACAAATTGACCATTATGTGCAATATTTGCAACCAAAAAAGTATTGAAAATAAGTTTTTTGGCCCATTGTTATAAAACTTTTGAAAAAATTTTAAAAAATAATTTTTAAATGATAAAGTTTAACGTAGAACTAAAGTTGTACGAAATGATAAAAAAAGCTGGTGTAAATTTTTCACCAAAAGCAAAATAGGGCTTTGAAGGGTTTACATTCAATAATTGTTTCGATTTTAAACGAAGGGTAAGAAAGTTGGACATGGTTAGACTGTAGGTATTAGTACTTTGTTCCTGGAGCACCTTTTGGAAAATTAATAGAACCGTGCATGTATCTGGGTACATTTTTAAACACAGTGATGGTTAATCAAACCTCTTGATATTCATAGTTTTGAGTTCATGGCTATCACAGTTGTATTGATGTATGGGAAAATTGTTTTGTTGATTGGCCCAAAAAACTGACTTTTGAAAAATTTCAGTTCAATCGAATTTGATTCAGAGGTGCTTCAAAGCGCCCAAAGTTTTGGTTTTTTCTGTTCACCTTTCAGATACGAAATTCTTTAACTATATTCTTAACAGAGCTTTTAACTAGTGATACAGAATTAAAAACTGAGAATCAGGTTGATCATTCGAAATTTATTTTTTAACTTAAATTAACAAGTAGAATTAAAAGTGAAAAATTTAGATAATGAATTCAGATTCAAACCCAAAACATTGGAATGTGAATAAAAGATTCATGATTGAATGCCCTAAATATTTAGCAAAAATTCGGACCTGACATTTTGATATAGCAATCGTTTTTGTACATTTCGGCAATTGTGTTGAAATTCGGAATCAAACTAAAAATTCAAAATATGAATTCAGGTTCAAATTTCAAATTCAGAATAGCTGTTCAAATTCAGATTCAGATTAAGCTTAGGAATGAGTTTTGTTGAAACTATCAATATGACGTTAGGGATTCCAAATAGCAGATTGTGGACTTATAATTTGGAAAAAAGGATTTCAATGTTACAAAAATTATCCAAAAATTTTTAAACATGAAATCGATTTTTAATGAAAAGTATTTACCGAAAAAGAAACAAAGGCGCTAAAAATCAAAAGGGACATACATACATATTTTATGGTACAATTTTAATATTGCGATTTTTTTCAAGAGCCAAATTTCGAACTAAAACAAAAAATTGGATCGAATTTGCAGGAATAGAATTTAAACTGTGTAATTTTAACCTCTTTTTTTTAACCTTTAAATATTTACAATTTTTATTTATCGAAAAAATCATAAAATTTGCTCTAGAGTTATGTAGATTTATCATAATTTATTCAAGCATGGAATTTTTTTTTTAAATTTTGGGTTTTTCTGTGAAAAAAAAACTAATTTTTGCCCTTTGATATATCCCAAAACTTCAAGATGCTTGAGCAAATTCAAAGAGTTTAAAAGTCGATGAAAGTGAGTTCCCTGTTTAATCACTGATGGTTGCATTTAAATAACTCATGGAATGTATCATTTTAAAAGCTACCATTTTGTATGAACAACAATAAATAATATTCAACTTAAAAATGAATAATTAAATATTTTAAACTCAAATTAAATGGGTTTTTCAGTACATGCAGTGTTTGAACAAAAATATTATAGAAATAAATGTTTTCACGGTTCTTCCTTTCAACTTTTCTAACATCAAATTGATCTTTGGTGATTTTTGAGGGATAAAAATCTGAAACTTTAAGCGCATTGAGGCACCCTTAAATCAAGTCTTATTGAGCTGAAATTTTGCGCAAGCCAGTTTGCTGGGAAAATCTACCAAATGTTTATGGTTGTAAATTCATCATGGATCATTTGGCTACCACCAATATGACCATGCTTTCAAATTGAAATTAGGTCCTGCATGTTTTTGTGAAGAAGGAAGGAGTTCTTCGTTTAAACGAACAGTTCTTTTAATTTCGTCTTTGAATTAAAGAATATATCAAGTTTAAGATAACCATGGAAAAGTTTTCATGAAGGATTTTTTCAATAACACTGACTTAGGTCGGTGCCATGTTATTTGGCTACAAAAATCAATGTAATATAAGCTTATAATAGACCAGAATACCCGGGGAACCGGGGTAAATTTCCCCAAATGGGGTAAAAGTGAAATTCTTGAGGGTAACAGTGAATATTATGTGAGTGAAAAGTGTATATTTTCATTTTGCAAATTGGTGGTGCATGATATGAAGATGCTGAAAAAATCGATTTCGTTTTTTGCTCTTCATTATGGGGTAATATCACCTTAAATAAAAATATTTTGGAGTAATGATTCAAAAAGTTCCCCGACCCTTGTAATAGACTGAGTCGATTTGGGGTCATTTTAGAATTTCTCAAACCATGGGGTCTAAAAAGCTTCGTTTTGGTTCGAAACTCATCCATGATTTTTTGCAGAATTTTAAGGTAACGTTTGTATGAGTAAATTTAAACTTTTATGTTTGTTTGGGAAAATTGATTGTTTTGTACTGAAATTCATCATCATTTTTGTTTCTTCTGTGGAACCAGGCTTGCTAAAGGTTTTTGTGCCAATTTATTAATTTTAAAAGCGATTTTTTTTGCTAAATTTCCGCTGAACAACTGTGTTGAAGACCGTAACTTCGTTTCTAATTACACAAAAAAGTAATAAGGTGTTTTATGGGACATGTCTTTTTGCATTGACAAACAATAAATTCAATTGACATCACTGCTGGGTGCCTTGCGAGGTATTGCATAGTCATGCACTTTTCCTGCAACGCTTAGTGAGGCACAAGCTGTGATGCCAATTGAATTTATTGTTGATCTATGCCAAAATACATACCCCTGTTAAATATCTAATAACTTTTTTGTGTAATAAGATACATAGTGAGGGTCTTTCACAAAATTGTTCAGCGGAAAATTTCCATTGGAGAATTTATAAATTGGCACAAAAACCATAAGGTTCGGATCCACAGAAGAAACAAAAATGATGATGATTTTTCAGTACAAAATATTCAATTTTCCCATACAATCATAAAAGTTCAAATTTATTCTTGTAAACGTTACTTAATATTCTGCAAAAAATCATGGATGAGTTTTGAATCAAAAGAAAGCGTTTTAGACCCCAGGGTTTGAGAAATTAGAAAATTACCCAAAATCGACTCAGTTTCGTTTATAATCACACTGACATTTTTGCTTTTGTATTAAAATTTCTCAGACATATTATTCCCAAAACTAATTTTTCAGTGATATCTTTCCAGCATTAACCTCTTTTCATACCCTAATCCTAGCATCAAAAGATTATAATGGGAAAACCGCTTATTCGATAGGACAATCCAATCGGACGTTTCTTGAATTTAGAAGACTCGCAAAAGCAAAAAAAATTGTCATATCATTTAAGAAGAATCCAACCGGCATCACAAGGTATGCCCGGGTGCTCAAAAAATCAAGTCACGTTCTGCGTACCTCCATATTTCTGAGCAGCCGGAAAGCTTCAAAGCCCAAAGCCAATTAAGGCCAAATATGTCACGGCATGGCGCTGATGTCAGCTTTTCGTACCGGAGGCTCAGATTCTGTTCTACCTGTGTGCCTTGAAAAATAGAGGAAATTTTCCAATAAAGTCGTGACACAATTTTATAGGAATTTCGCAAGTAAGCTAGAACATCTACCGACACATCAATTCTTTATTTAGAAAACCCATTAGATCAAAATATACTCCTTTATTTCTTTATTTATCATATCCAAAAAAAATATTGACTTTTAAAAACACTTATTAAAGTGGGTTGACTGTTCTATTAATTTCGAAGATGATGATGATTCTTTCGATCAAAAAGGCGCGGTAAGAAAAACCACAGCACGAAGAAAGCTCAGACAGGCGGGAGGAAAATTTTCCCGGAAAAGCTTTCTATCAAATTCGACAGCACGGGTGCCCGGCCCCAGAACGTGCCTAGGCGATGAGAAAGTTGCTCAAATTTTTGTTTCTGATTTCATTCCAATGCGCCCCACCCTCGCTCGATGATTGGGAATCCGAAGTTTTGCTTCAAGTGTAGTCAAAGGATTAAGTTTCTTTTCCAAGTCCAAGCCTTAACGCCTTCAAAGTCATGCGAAATGCGATGGCAGAGTTGTGTGGCACGTGGTTTGATGAAATCTTCTTGGCATTTGGGGGAGGAAATCTTAAGCAGAAGTGGGTGGACGAGAGTGAAAAACTTCTTCGGTTGTTGGTTTTTGCCGAAAGGAGAAAAATTTATGAGATTTGAATTTCAAACAAATTGCTTTTTTCGGAATGAAGCCACTCGACTCGCTCGGGTGGAGCGGGAATTCGAAACTTTCCTTCTGGCTGGCTGGCTGGCAGCGTTCGTGTTGGTGTTGATTGGAAAGTTTTCGTCAAATTTGCATTCATAAGACATGAGCTCCAGTCACCACACCACCAGCAGTCGAGTAACGGCGAAATTATTTGGGTGTGGTTTCGAATTGAAATATGAAGAATGAAACAAATGCTTGACCAAAATTCGTACTGACTGAAATTGTTTGATTGGGAACGTGCATTTAGCAAAACATTTATTAAAACTTTAATAAACTTCATACACACAAACAAAAAATTATGTTGTTTTATGAAATTAATTTGCGGCTTTATCGATGAGGGTTAAAGAGTTGAAATGAAAGACGGATAGAAGATCAGGAGAAAATTCTAAGGTGGTGAAAAGAGCGGAGAGCATTTGAAATAGAAGCTTGACCACATACTAAATTCTTTGTCCCGCACCAATTAACTGTATTGAAGAAGTAGTACCCAATAGAGGAGGCACTACATTTTTCGATACAGTTAATTATGGATGGTTCGACCGCCATGACCGCTCTTTTCACCACCTTAAAATTTTCTTCTGATCTTCTATCCGTCTTTCATTTCAACTTTTTAACCCTCACCGATAAAGCAGCAAATTAATTTCATAACACAAATGCACGGTGATTTCTCTTCTTAAAAAATTATGTTGTTTGTAAGTTAAATAAACATACCAATCAACTATGAGGAATGTATGGATGATTAAATTGATGTTTCATATTTATTAGAAAACTCGTTTTAAAAATGCTTGATGTCAAATTTTCCTGTGGCTGCTCGTTGTGGCTAAAAGTTCTCCTTTTCGACACTGTTTTGATTTTTTTTCTCAGGTACAAAACAAAACAAAAATAATTCATAAGGGTTTATTCCGGCGTTTCGAAAAGGGACAATTAAAATAAAACGTAACGTTTAAAGGGGAGAGAAGGGAGTTTAAGAGCTTGTTACGTAAATTTTTCATATTTTAAAATGCCAGGAATCTTGGAAATTTTCTTAGTAATCAAAATAATCCTGTGTTTTTTCCAGAAATTCTAAATTCAAATTTTGTGTGCAAAACGCAGAAACATGATAATTTTTTTTTCTCCATTATCTTCCCATAAGATGCAAAAACATTGACTTTTTGAAAAAAAATCGCTATTCTTGTTGAGAGCATAAAGGCTCTACATTGAAAACCTTTAAGCTTCCCTCGTTGATAATGAAGAATTTAATTGAAAAACTATTCAAAAATCTGGGCAATATCCGGGAAAATTTTGTCAAATCCCAATTTAGACTCAACAGAGTTAATAAAATAAATTGGAAATTTTTTTATCGAAACTCATCAGTAGATTTCCCATCGTATTTTTGGCTTCCAAAAAACCTTTCATGATTATTTTTATAAAAATTGCTCAAAAAGTTTAGTTGGGGATTCAAAATAAAAAATATTACAGCACATTTTGTTTTTTTATTCTTTTTGATTTCGAAAATAAAGTGAATAAATCCGGTCAAAACATTTCTTAAATTTTATGTTTATCTAGGTCAAAAACTCTATCGTTTTGCCAAAAATTGGCTTGTGATATAGCTCAGTTGACAAGTAAGTTTGCTTCCTGCGTCGATGACTGTTTGTTTGAGCCTAACAGTTGTACCGGATCAGTTTTTATATAACTTTCGGACAATTCCAACGTTGCTATAAAGTCGCGAATGCTATAAAGATGGTAAAACGAATATAACACTAGGCAACAAAATTTACACTTTTCCAACTTGTGAAGAACTTGAAAACTGATTTACAGTAATTTGGGGGCGCTGATTCCAAATATGCAATAAGTTTTTTCTCTAGCAACTCTTGTTCTCGAACTCATTTTGGAAAATGGATAAAAATTCATTCAATCAATTTGTGCACTTTTTTTAGGCAAAACTATTGAAGATTACGAAGATAAGTAAGAATTCTATCGATTGGTTGGGAAATGGATTCCCTACAATTTGGACAATTAAAACGAGAAAAGAACCCCAAATATTGTTACACCTTTTTTTAAACACATTATTTCATAAGGTCATATTAATAGACTCTGTTTAGGCGCCGGAACACTTTTCGGACAGCTTTTAGAAAACTCGCGAATTTTAACTTCAACTCAAAACGACAAGTTTATTTCGGTTTGATTAGGGGTTTATTATTGGGCGATCTTAACACGGCGGTGGTTTCGTTTGGACTGTGTCGAGTCAGCTGTGTTGTGTAAAAAGTGGAGAATATGGTAGAAAAGAATACAATAAAACTTCCCTATTTGCATACAATACACACAACTTCATTTTATATGTGTTGATTCTCATGTTTCTAAAAGCTTCTATTCGAGCAGTGAACAGAGCTTATTATCCATCCGAAAGTCTTTTTAGATCACTTTCGGATGGATCTGACTTTGACATTTGCGATGTTTTCAGCTGTCTAACTACCACTACTGAGCGTTGCGAAATGTGTGAGATTACACTCAAACATACGCCGCCCGCCTTGAAATATCATTTCAATACAATATAACTGCCGCTCACGTTTTTGCAAAGCCTTCAGCGTACTTCTCGACATTGCAACACTTTTTGTAATCTGACACAGGCTTCAAAATTTTGATAAATTCAGACTTGTACCTTCAGACAAGCTCTTAAACTGACACGTTGATTCTGACACAGGCTTAATATCTGACAATGTTTCAGACGATTTGTATTCGGACTCGATTTCTGACAAGATTTCTTCTGACTTAACTTTTGACGATATTTCAGACAAGATTTCTGACAATATTCAGATAAGATTCCTGACTAAATTCAGACAAGAATTCCGATGCAAGCTTATTTTGAGACTCGAGCTTAATTCTGACAAATTTTAGAATAGATTTACGACAATATTCACTTTAGAATTCCGACACAAACTGATCCAGACTTAATTCTGACAAGTTTTCAAACTCAAGCTTAAAATCTTAAACAAACTGGTATTTTCTGAATAATTCAGACTTGATTCTGACAATTTTTCCTACACAAACGATTCAGACTTGATTCTGACAAGTTTCAAACTCAAACTTAGACTCAGTTTCCAATTCTGACACAATCTTAAATTCCTAAACAAACTTGTGATTTTCCGACAAATTCCAACACCTTGGACCCAATCCGTCCAATACTGAATAGTTCTGACCAAAATATCTGACTTGCACCTTCTGTGCTTCTGACTTGCACCTTAATGTGCTTCTGACATGCACCTTATGTGCTTCTGACTTAGGGTACTTGCACTTAAATTTGATCAACTCAAGGTTATATCCGATCGCGACGCGAATTACCGAGACTAGCAACCCAATATTGACAGCAGCGAGTGGGCACAACCAGTGTAAAATATGCAAAGTAAAAAATGCCAATAGAACCAAGACCAATATTAAGTTACGGACAGGGCACACACTTCATGCAACTTAAAGACCAATTCACACTTAAAATCATTATTGATTCGCACTTCTTTGGCCTCATGCACCAAGCCTTCTTCAATACTTCCTTGCTCAACAAATTGCTGGTTGTTAACTGCTTCCTGATGAATCTTGTCCAAACTCAGGCTCAGCTGTTGGGGGTGAATAAGTTGCTGCTTCCCGGATGGCAATCAGAATTCAGCTTTCAGTTGCACTATTGTTCCGTTTTCGCGATGGCTGACACTATGTCCACTGATGCACTTTATTGCACTCAAGCCAAGCTTAGTTAGCGTCCGATTAGATGCACTTTTATTGTTCTGTACAATCACTTCAGTTCGATTGTCATCGAGTGCTATGGCGAATTTGTGAACACAAAATGGTTCACACTTTGGCTTCATGCGCAGTCAGCGGTCTTCACTTAAAGTCCGATATTTGTTCCGGAACCACTTTCCGGACGGTCATCCGGCTCGAAGGACCAAATGTTTAGGCACCGGAACTATTTCGGACGCGATTAGAAAACCGACAAATTGTTTCACTTCAACTTCAATCGAAACAACTTTATTTTCGGCACGAAAGATTAGCGGTTTATTGGACGAGTGTACAAGGCGGCGGTTTGATTTGAACTGTGTCTACACTTGTGTTGTACCAAAAGTGGCGAATGGTGGAACAGAATACAAATCAATAAGATTACACACATCTACATTTTGTGAACGTGTTAAATATAAAATGAGAAAAGAGCATAATTTTTACTCTGTGTGCATATTTCTCCCTGAACTGAACAGAGCATAAGCTCTTTTAGATTGCTTTCGGGTTGTTCTAAATTCCCGTCAAAAGATGTCAATATCTTCCCCTACCACTACTATTGAGCGCACGGTGAGTTTACACTCAAACAGACTCCTTGAAAAAAGTATAATGAATGCCGGAACGTCGGATGATAAAATTAAATTCGTTTAAAGATTTTTTTTGACCAAAATCGCCGAAAATCTATTTAATCGATTACAAAGATTTGCAAATTAAAGGTTTTGATTATACTTTCTCGAAGATGGCGAGTAATTTTGACTTGTGATTAAAATGTAATGGAAAAATTCTTATAGTTTATTTTTACTAATTTTGCATAATCAAGATTTGATGAAACTTTCATGAAATTTTAACCATAATCCAATCTCAGATATTTTTTAAACTATAAATCCAATCGTTTTATTAATTTTAACAAAGTGCTTGAATGAAACGATTTTCTTAAGTGGTATCAGAAAAAGTTGAAATGTTGTTTATTTGAATTTACAAAGGTTTTAGAATTTTTTTTAATGATATATACACCTCCTAATCACTAGTATCTAGAAGAATCTCAATCCTTGGCTGAATGAAGGATAATAAATAGTTTTTGAAATGATATACAAAAAACCCACGTGTTTTTATATGATTATTTGTAACTTAATCGTGATTACTTATTGTTGCATTACGAAAAAAAAAATCACC
Organism: Uranotaenia lowii; assembly: GCF_029784155.1. NCBI lineage: Eukaryota > Metazoa > Arthropoda > Insecta > Diptera > Culicidae > Uranotaenia > Uranotaenia lowii. Next base: position 182,926,785 of record NC_073692.1, on the reverse strand, counting down.
GAAATTTTAAAACAAAAATTTCAAACACAAGTTCACTGGATTAGCTTCTCCTAAGGAATTTGTGATGTTTATTTTTTTTTTTAAATTACGTTATTTTTTCCATTGACCCTGAAACAATTGAATAAAAAATCCTCTGAATTTCAATTACCAGAGTGAACCATATCCTTCAGATTTTTTGTTCACCAGAATAAATCATTTTCTAGATTTTTTTTTTGGCCAAACAACCCAACTACTAAAATTTTTTAACACATTTTTCAAACTGGACTTAAAAAAAACGGTTTGTTTCCAAAAAAAAGGGAAAACTTTTCGGGTTAACGGGAGACATTTTAAAACGTGTTTTATTTTATTCGAAACTGAATCAGATATGCAAAACATTCACTAAAGTTTTCTCTGTCAGCTAAACTTTTAAAAATAATAAAGTTTTCTGGAAAAACTATGGATAGTTTTCAGTTCAATATCTTCAGGATCAAATCTTAAGGATCAAATCTTAAATTATCTTCCTGAGACTTGGAGTAGTTTTTTCTTCTGTGTAGCAAGTTTTTATTCCGATGAATTTTGAGTAGGATGACTTAGTTTTGTTGAACTCAAAAAACACGATCATTCAATTGCTTTCTTCAAGACATCAAAATCCATTTACTGTTCTTGAAGATCCAAAAATCGATACTAAGAGTTTGTTTTCAAAATAAACATTAGGATATTTTAAATAAATTTAATATATTTCGATTGACCGTCACCTTATTTTTAACAATATATAAAACTATTTCATTTACCTTCTGAAATTTTCAATTTTATGAAATGAAACTACCTACTACTGATTGAAAATTTCCCTTTTTATTCATCCGGAGCACACAAAAACCATCTGAACCACTTCCGGTTGCTATAACAATAAATAAAGATTTATCCCAATGGCGGAGATGGTTTGACCTCTGCTGGGTGCCTCGACACCGATCCATTGCCAAGTCACAGACGCCATCATTCGACCTCGTCCTCGCCATCTTCCTAGTCGTTGTTGTATTCTTGAGTTCAATAGAGGATGCGATTTCATCCGGACGAAACCAAACCTATAAAGAAACTAAATAGTATCCTTTCAACCTTCTCGGCCAACTAAACCCACTTCCGTTTCTAGATGGGAACCAAAAAATGTGTATCTGTTTGAATTCACTGCCAACTGATTTGCTGACACACGCTGCTAGACCGGGTCATTTGGGGGCTTCTGGAGATTTAGGATTAAATTGCGATACTGTCTGAAAATGCTGTTCTGGGATTTGTTTAAAACGATCAATTTTGGAAATAATTGTTTCAATTACGGTTATGTTTAAAACAAAACAGGAAACCAACCTTGTTTCGACAAGGTTTAGTGGAATCGAAACCAAAAACTTCCTTGCAGATGAACGATTTTTTGAACCGCAAAGTAATCTTCCAGCAGGGGTTTCATTGTTAGTTTTTCTCCCGGCAGGCTTACCTCATTCCGGCCGAGCTGAAAGAAAGTTATGTGCTCCGGTCAGATGATCCAGAAAAGCAGCAACCATTCTTCGGTTCCTGGCCACCCTATTGAATGGAAGGAATAATGTTGAGCTTTTCCTCGTTTTCCCCACCATTCATCGATTGTATAGTTTGGGGAGAGGTTTGAGTTTCCTTTTTTCCAGCTCAAGTCAACCAAACGGCTGCCTAATGGCTTCATTTCTAATCCGAAAGTCATTAAAGCAAACATAGAACCCCTTTTCCAGTTTCAGTTCCAGTGAATGAGTGGTGAATGAATGAATGGGATGGAGCAAAAGTTGGAGTCGAGTCTTATCATCTCGAACGTGTATGTGTGTGTGGGTGGGATTAAACCACCAATCTATTGTTTGCTCGCCGAAGAACCAACCTTTCTTCCATTCATCCTTCTGGGGGTCAGTCGGAATAATAGTAGAACTCTCGTTCCGGAAGTTTTGCCTGTTATTATTATCAGCAAAGCAATAATCCTTCAGCAGACACACCCACAACGTTTCTTTTCCTCACTTCCTTGTGTTTCCGCCTTACCATTTCTCTCCTCTACTCAAACACAAACTTTATGGGATAAATTAGGCCATAACTTAATGAGATTTGGATTAGTTTTTTTGTTCATCGGTAAGTTGCTCGTATTTTTGGTGCTTTAATTTTTTGACACATGAAAGTGAACACACCGGACAATTTAGTTTGAAAAGATAATCCTTGGAAAAAAGCATTTTAATTCAGAACACTCATAATTATTTTTTTGATGGTCTATAATATATTTTCATTTCTATTTTTCAGATGATCTTCCATTATTTCACAAAACAGCTTCAAGGTAAGTAAAATTTTTTAAGATATATATTTTTTTTTGTTTTGACTCCATTAAAAAGTTCGACAAAAGATTCAAACTACAAATTTTTTTATCACAAATTTCATGTGAAATAGCAACCATAATTTCTTCAATTGTTTTTTGTTAATTACAGATTATCGTTTAAATGTTGATTATTCTGTAAACATAAAAAAAAATATTTTGAATTTAAAAGTTATTGTTCATAGACTAAGCTTGCCAGATTGCCCGGTTTTATCCAGGTTTGCCCGGATATTTGATGCAAAATTTCGAGAAAGTCCGGTCCGGCCCGGTTGCCCGGATATTGTGAAAAAAGGCCGGATATAGCCCGGATTTTTTCACAATTTTCACAAAGAAACAAAAAAAAATCAAAGTTTGTGAGAAAGTTTCAGCAAAATCGATTAACGGTATGGAAATTTTCAACGGTTGTTTCAAATGGTAAGAGGGTGGTAACTTACTGAAGGGTAATTTTCCCGTCAAATACACGAACACGTATATCAGTAAACAAACAAACAAATAATTTCGCTGATTCACTTACTAAATATTTAAGTGTTCCAAAAGGTTTTTGGAAGTTTGCAATTACATTAATGAAATATTAATTTCATTTTTTTGCATTTTTTCTTTGCTTTTATATATAATAACACCTAAATTTTGTCCGGTTTTAGCCTGGTTTTGGGATTTGAAAAATTGAAATCCATGCCCGGATTTTGCCAGGTTTTTTTTTAAAAAATGCCCGGAATTGCTAGGCCCGGATGGGAGTGGAAAAAAAATCTGGCAACCTTATCATAGACGAATTGCAAAAAAAAAAAATTAAGCTTTTAATTAAGTTTCTTAAGTTAAGGAATAACAGTTTTGCTTAAAATTTAGGGGATTATCGGTCTTGAGTAATATTGCTAGAATTTTATCAGCACGTATCTAGGCTATTTTATCAAAAAACCTGACAAAGTCCGGGCGTTCCCCTTAAAAATGGACAACCAGAAATCCGGTCAATATTCGGACAAATTTGGTCAAAACCTAGGAATTACCAAACAAAAATAAAAAAAAAAACAAAAAAAAATTCTTCAACACTTAACAGCAGATTAAAAAACGTATTTTAAACTTACAAAAGTTCTTTCATGACTATTTGCACAAAACTTGCTCAAACAATTCCAATTTGAACGTTTAAATGAAAAAAAATATTTACACTTTTTTTGTTTGATTTGGAAAATAAAGTGAATAAATCCGGGTTTTGAACCTTTCCAATTTTTTTTATTAATATCTAGGTAAACCCGGATAAAGCCGAGCAATCGGGCAACCGGTAGTCGAGAGGCTTTTTTGTCAAATGACTGTTTTTCTTACGTCCACTCTTGCTTTTTCTGGAGTAATAATATTGATAAAGAAATTAATAATCAGTAGATAACTGCATTTTCGAAAATAATAATATTAGTTTCCCGGTTCTGTTTGGAAGATTCGAACGGAAATTTGAATCATTCTATTAAACAAAGTCGTTCATTGTTGGTCCGGGAAATCTGTAAATTTGTTATTTTATTCAGCCACTTTCATTCTATCCAGAATCTGTTGAATATCAACTTTTTACGGAAGCAGTGAAAAAATATTACTTGTTTTAGACAGATAGATAGCGATATAGTAGAATTCATTTCATAATCATTTTGCATTAAATAGTGGAATAATAGAGTATTGTAAAATACCTTTATCCGAAACTAACGGGTTCGAAAGAATAAATTTATGGTTTTTATCATTCAAACTTCGAATACAAGGTCTAATTAACATCTTAAGAGAATTGAAGATCTCAAAAAAGATATGATAAAGTTTTTCGTATGGATGAACTCCCTTCATAATATGGCAACCCTAGTTTTTGTTTTATTTCTTTCAAAACTAAAGCTTTGTGATATAAAAGTTATCAGTTTTAATCATTTTCACGAACGTTTTGCCAGAAAAAAACTGAAAAATTACTCAAAACATAAAATGCGCATTAAACCCGCACGGTTTGAGGTTCGACATTTTAGACAACAGTTAGTATAAAAGTTCGCCGCAGCCCGTGGCGTAGAGGATAGCCTTCAAGTCTTCTAAGCCAGTGAGTATGAGATGGAATCCCGGTCACGGCATAAATAGTACACTTTCTGTGGGTTGGTGGCTTTAGCAATTGAAAGATGCTAGCCATCATATCCTCGAAAGCTGTACGCTAAGTGTTAAGAAAAAGGAATCTCTTCGAGGAGACATCAAATTTCATCGAGATCCTGTATGTGTTTGTGTTGGTTAAAAAAAATTGATCACCTTCAGTTTCTCGAAAACTGAAGGTGATTTCAACATAAAAATTACTGAATAATAATTTTTGGCTTTTTCGGTCTGAGATTTTAATCAAACAACGTTTTATTTGAAATACCCGACGTTTCGACCATTTTTTGTGGTCTTTCTCAAGGGAATTGTCTGTCTGCTGTTATTTGTTCCTTTGAGAAAGACCACAAAAAATGGTCGAAACGTCGGGTATTTCAAATAAAACGTTGTTTGATTAAAATCTCAGATCGTAAAAAGCCAAAAATTATTATTCAAAAACATCTTCCCTGTCAAAAACATAAATCTAAAAATAAAAATTACTCCAGAACCGTTGTCTGCTCATGTGTATATTGCTTTAGAACACCTATTCGATGAAATATTTCATTGAACCAGTTTAATGCTTAAAAGGCGCTTAAAGCCTGCTTCTCCCCTACAACGAAACAAATATAAATAATGAAATGAGCATTAAATGTTAGGGTACTCTTGTTTCTATCTTAAAATGGATGAAATCTGATTGGCAAAAACTAAAATAAACTATAATAACTTTTTTTTAAATGTGTTCTTTAAAAAATATTTCATTACTTCAAATTCATATTTGTGGCTTTTTACAGTCTGAGATTTGAATCAAACAATTTATTATTTAATTATACATTTTAGAAAAGTTCACTTACAATTCTCAAGATTAATAAAATTAAAATGAACTTCCTGTTCCCTTGAAAAAGACCACGAAAATGGTTGAAACGTATTTAGGTATGAAAATAGGGCAATTCTGTAACTTGACCTAAAAACTCTACAGCAGATTTCTGTAAAAATCCGAGCCGAATAATGTGATAACAAATGATTATTTGGAACTATGTCTAACGTTTATCAAATCTGTTAATTTTAATTTCATTTTAGCAAATTTGATAAGCATTCAGAGAAGATATAATTGTAACAATGATAATGGATTTTCGACAAAAAAAACTCTAAAGTCGCATCTGCATCTTCCTGAGTTGAAAATTTTACTGATAAGTTTGCTGCAGTATAGAATCTTTGCATTTCACGCCACTTTATTTATGTATCCAATATTTGAAATTAAAATACCAGAGTCGTCGGTTTCAAAAGTTTTCTCATTTTAAAATACTGTAATAACGGGTTTCCGGTAGAACTAACCTTTCTACTTTAAACTTATCTCTTAATACTCTTAAATTGCGATCCTCATTCAATCTGTAAAATTCACTGATTCGCAACCAAAAAGCTGTTTTTAGATATTTGTTTTTCCAGGTAAAACACTTTTTATGTAAATAATTCTTTTGCTAGATCTTAAAAACAAAATGATTTTTCGACTGGAGGATCCTTCTCTTAAAACAATACTTTTAAATTGAAATAATCAAAGGACTTTTTTCAAAATGGCACAAAAAATCAAATAAATTTTCAATTTCTATTCATTTTTTTAATTAAAAATACAAAAAAATAATTAAAAATACAAAAAAATACAATTTTTCATCAGTTAGTATGTTTCCCATACAATTATTAACTAAAAGTTTTTAATGTTTAATTATATGTTATTTCAACCTCGGTTTTATATTTTCACTTTTCTAAGTTGAAACATAAATCTCTTCCAAAATAGCCGTCTAAATGACGATGATGTGTATAAAATTCTACGATTGCAGTTCAATTTTCAATACTTTTTTGTTCCTGAAAACCATTACAAACAACCGGAAAAAAATTGCAAAATGTGTTCAAAACCATATAATTTAACTAATTTTTCATTCGTTTTCTGTTGCAAATAAGGCTAGAAAAAATATCAATTTCTTCTTTTGTTACTTCTCTCCCGCCCCTTCGAAATTTCCAAAAAACCCAAAGGGAGTAGTAAATAAAGTTTGAAGTATTTAATGTAAATTTTGATAAAAAATTCAGATTTCCGAAAGATTACATGACCAAAAAACAAATAATGAAACATAAGAGTTATAACACCTTTTATATTCTTCATTTTATTGATTTTTTCAAAAATAATTATTTGTTTGATAGGTTTTGTGCAATAATATTGTATGCAATGTTGTAGCATGCAAGCTTTCTTGCAATTTATTTCAATTTATTTCAATTTGTTTGTTTTCCGCATTATTTTTTTTATCCCCCCTCACAACTTCCAGTGACAAAAAGAGGATTTGAAATTTGCTCCGGCTTTAGATAGTTTATGAAACAGAGAGTTCACATTTCCAATTTTTCATTTTCCCTGTTTTAAGTTAAATCTTCAGTTCTCGTTCAAAATCAATTAAAAAAATTACGGTTACTCGTAATATTTTTTTTTTTATAAAGGACCTTTTTGACATTCGGTCCCTCACTATTGCCTTGTTACAATGTTATACTAAATTTTGTTATATAATTGAATGGATTTTAAATATTCTATCACTTTCGTTGCCATTTCTCTGTCGTCTGCCAACGCCTCTCGAAGATTTCCCGGTACTCCGTGGTTGATTCGTTCTTCTTTCAGTTGTGGGCACGTTGCGATAATGTGTTTGACAGTCAAAAATTCATTGCATCTGGGGCAAAGCGGGCGGTCTGTTCTGTCCAAAAGGAAAGCATGTGTGAGCAGTGTGTGTCCGATGCGAAAACGAGCTAGTATAACGTCATCTTTTCGATTTCCCAATATGGCTGCTTTAACACGTTCGTCGCCACGGCACCCATACTCGGGTGACGGGTGTATTTCCTGGGGGGCCCCGTCACATCAAAAAGCGTGTGACGCTCTCTTACTTGAATTTACCGCTCAGCTCCGCCACACTCCCTCTTCGCTTTCTCTCTCTGAAAATTTCTTTGGGCCTGGCTAGTAAAACTAACAAAATGAGCGTGGCGACGAACGTGTTAAAGGGTAGAACGGTGTTTTTTACTTCGCGCAATTTATTGTCCAGACTTGTGTGCCATTGCATCTGCCATCGGTTCGTGAACTGTGACTCGATAACTTTTCGTATTTCCTTGTAGTCGACTACTTGATCGATTTGCTCTGGCAATTCCAAAGCCTTTTTCGCTTCGAAGTCGGCTCTTTCGTTTCCGGGAATCCCGATATGGCTGGGGACCCAACAAAAGACAATTTCGGATCCCATTTCGACGATTCGATTGTGCAGGACTTGTACAGAGTCTTTCCATCTGGTGTTTATCTTGCACTTTTCGAGGTTTATCACAACACTCATCGAGTCTGTACATAATAGGTAAGCCCGAGGTAGGGGAGAGGCAGGTAATATGCGCATATTAAGGAAAACACTCATTTTCTCCCATATTCCGATAGATAGGAGCCTGAAAACTATACGCACATGAGCGGACATCTGTTTTCTATACGTAAGAGCAATTTTTCTGTTAAAATCTCTTACAGTTTTTGTGAAATTAATTTTATAATAAAAGAAGTCAAAATAGCCGATTTCCGAAACCGGCGGGCTAAATGCGCATATTTTTGTTTTAAGCTATATTTCATTTACACTCGCAATATTTTGAAATTATTTAATTGAAAATGGTAGAAACGGATGATCAGCATACGTCAAGGTTGAAATTTTGGTGAAATTTTTTACATCACTAGTTCTTTTGCATTAAACATAGTTAAGTATACCATATGGCTATATTTCATGGTAATATTTTGTTCATATTGTAATTTTATCGGATCAGTATGAAGTTCTTCTTTTTTCGCTGTAAGATCGTGATTTGAGCGTAGATTTAATGTTTAAATGATAGGAAGTAAAAAATTTATAAGAATAATCTATTTTTTTTATATAGGCATTTAACCTGCCTTGATATGGGCATTCAGAACCTGTCTCGTATTCCAATATCTTATCATCTACAACTTTGCCAAAAGCTTCAATTTGTTGAATTTCCGATTTCCAGATGAATAAGAAAGAAAAACCATTAAAATTTTTGTTCACAGAATCTGTACGCACGATAATTAAAATTCAATATATTATATCAAAACTGACAAAAATCTTGTTTGAATTTTTAAATTTTTTCGACTTTATATAACAATTTAATTTTTTCATGACATGTGTTAAAAGCGTACTACCTTCAAACTGCACTGATTAGATATGATGAATCTCTAGCCATATCGTCAATCGGCTGTATGCGCATTAGGGTGTCCCAAAATTGCATAACTTCTGGGAATCTGGGGGCTCACCCTCCAAATGGTAGATTAGGATGTGCCGAACAAACTTTTGTATGGGGCCGACTAAAAAAAATCATGTTTAGAGGTTCCGCAAGCGCGATCTTTAAAAAAAGTCCACTTTCAAAAGATTTGATTTTAAATAAATTCTGGATCCAAAAATTTTCATAAAATTTATATATTTCATATTTTTTTAATTTTGTTTGAGTTAAAAACTACACGTAAAAAATACAAAATGAACCAAATTTGTATCAAAATGTATAACTAGCAACCTATTTTCTAGGAAAAAAAATTTTTTGGTCCAAAAATTTTGAATTCAACTGACCAAAATGTGTACCAAGCGTAGAATATTTTTAATACCAATGCCATCAAAAGATGCGGATTTTTGTGCACTTGAACTTTGCTCAACAAAACATGTAGTTTGTATCAACGTGTGAACAGCTATTCACGATTTAATGCTTAACAAAAATCACAATTTAGGATATTTTTTATTTAATTTATCAAATTTGTCTTAATAAATACCTACTTTAAAATCAAAATACTTGCAAAAAAGGACTTTTATGGTTTAAAGGAGTCATCAGAAGGCCATATGCCGAATTTGAACAGAATCGGACAACAGGAAGGGGTTGCACTGAATCTAAAGTGTGAAAGGGATTCTGAGACATAGTGTTCTAAAGAAGCATAAAAAACTGGTTTTTCATCATACATTTTTGTCTTTATCAATCGATTGCTTGGTTATGTAAATTTTATTAAAACTTCAATTAAGACTAACATTTCACCTGAAGACTGCAACTCGATTGGACTTAAAACAAAAAAGTTATGGCTGTTCAAAGATTGTATTTTGGTTACAAATTGTCCTGTAAAACTCAATGAGTAAAAAGTACTCATTGTGTGTTAAACGACAATTTGCCACAAAAATACAATCTTGGAACAGCCATAACTTTTTTGTTTTAAGTCCAATCGAGATGCAGTCTTCGAGTGAAATGTTAGTCTTAATTGAAATTTTAATAAAACCTTCATAATCAAGCAATCGATTGGTAAAGACAAAAATGCATGATGAAAAACCAGTTTTTTATGCTTCTTTAGAACACTATGTCTCAGAATCCCTTTCACACTTTAGATTCAGTGCAACCCCTTCCTGTTGTCCGATTCTGCTCAAATTCGGCATATGGCCTTCTGATGACTCCTTTAAACGATCAAAGTCTTTTTATGCAAGTATTTTGATTTTAAAGTAGGTATTTATTAAGACAAATTTGATAAATTAAATAAAAAATATCCTAAATTGTTATTTTTGTCAAGCATTAAATCGTGAATAGCTGTGTACACGTTGATACAAACTACATGTTTTGTTCAGCAAAGTTCAAGTGCACAAAAATCCGCATCTTTTGATGGCATTGGTATTAAAAATATTCTACGCTTGGTACACATTTTGGTCAGTTGAATTCAAAATTTTTGGACCAAAAAATTTTTTTTCCTAGAAAATAGGTTGCTAGTTATACATTTTGATACAAATTTGGTTCATTTTGTATTTTTTACGTGTAGTTTTTAACTCAAACAAAATTTAAAAAATATGAAATATATAAATTTAAAAAAAAATTTTTGGGTCTAGAATTTATTTAAAATCAAATCTTTTGAAAGTGGACTTTTTTTAAAGATCGCGCTTGCGGAACCTCTAAACATGATTTTTTTTAGTCGGCCCCATACAAAAGTTTGTTCGGCACATCCTAATCTACCATTTGGAGGATGAGCCCCCAGATTCCCAGAAGTTATGCAATTTTGGGACACCCTAATGCGCATATTACCTAACATGGGCATTTAGGAACACTTCCCCCTACCTGCTGGTCAACTATCCAGGACAGTGCTCGTTCTACTGCTGCGCTTTCCGCTGCGAAAATGCTTCTTATGTTGTTCAGCCGGATCCGAAACACATAATGTTCACTTACTACGCCATAGCCACACTTCAAGTCTTGTTTGGATCCATCTGTGAAGATTGATCTGTAGATGCGATATTTTGTTTGTTGTAATTCATGGAAAATTTGTCTGAGGCCGTTCGATGTTGCGCCTTGCGAAAGTTCGCGATGGAGGCTTTTGTCCACATTAAACTTTAATCTTAGCCATGGCGGGCAATCTGGGATTTTGAATACTGCTGTACTCGGCAAATGGACATCCAATTCGGTCATTAAATTTTGTCCTCTGTTTCTGTAAGAGTTGGGCTGCACTCTTGGTCGTTCTCCCCACCTTTCGTCGGAGCTTGCATTCCCTTCGCTGCTGCTGCTACTGATGCTGGTAACAGTTGCGCCGTCCGTTTCGGTGCTTTCCTCTGTACGATCAAAGCTTACACATCGAGCAGTGTATAGTGTGGTTCGCTGATCGAAAAGTGTTCTCAAACTAGGAATGCAGGTTTCCGCTTGAAGACTGACGACGGGACTCGTTCTAAAAGCACCAATTATCGCTCGAAGTCCTGTGTTGTGTACGGTTTCCAAAGTTTGGAATATTTTACCTTTAATGGCTGATAAGATTGGAGCTGCGTACAAAAGTTTTTCCAGTATTGTTGCCCTGTACAGTTTTAAAAGGGTGTTTCTATCTCCTCCCCAGGTCCTAGCAGCTATACTCCGAATGAACAAGACTCTTTGTTGGCAAGCAGCTTTCACCTCTTCAGCGTGGGCTCGATATTTCAAATGTTGGTCGAAGGTAACGCCTAAACATTTGTGTTGATTTTTACGCGGTATGGAATGGTGTGGTAATTCAGAGTCAGCGTGGTTGGATTTGACGGTTTCTTCTTGTGCGGTGAGCGATAAATAACAGTTGCACTTTTTCCTGCTAATATTTTGAATCCTGTTTTTGTTTCCCAATTTCCTAATTGATTCAATGCTGTCTGGAGTTTTCCTTCGGTTTGATCAGCGTTTTCGCCAATTGCGATCAAAACTACATCGTCAGCATAAATCAAGCACTGGATATTTGTTGGTAGGTAATTGGTTAGTGAATTTATCGCCAGAAGAAACATGGTTACGCTTAACACGGACCCTTGACAGAGTCCTGTTTCCATGGCCTTGTTGCTTGACGATTTTCCATTGATCAAAACCTGGAAAGATCTGTTGCGTAGAATTTCTTGAAGAAAACTAACCATTTTCCGCCGATGGTATTACTAATTAGGTGTTCGAGGCAAAATCTGCGCCAGGTGGTGTCGTAGGCTTTGCTAATATCCAAAAAGGCTACTTGAGCTATTTTGTTTTCGCTGAAAGCAATGCGAATATTTTTCTCCAGAGTGCACAGATGGTCTGCTGTGCTTCTGCCTTTTCGGAAAGCGTATTGGTGGTTGTAGAACAGTCTTTTTGTTTCCAAAAGATGAACAAGGAGATTATTAATCATCCTTTCGAATATCTTTCCAATGCAGTTGTTAAGGCAGATTGGGCGATAGTTGAGAGGATCTGTGCATTGTCCTTTACCTTTGAAGATCGGCACAACGAGCGATGCCGTCCATTTCTGAGGGTATACTGATTCATCCCATAAGCGATTGTATGTTTCTAGGAGCAGAGTTTTTCCATCAAAGGGGAGATGTGAGATCATCGCGTAATGGATATTGTCTGGTCGTGGTGTGGATCCTTTCAAACCTTCAAGGGCTTCGTCGATCTCATACATACTGAAGTTTTGGTTGTGGTAGCCTGAATCGGCGGGAATGGGTAACGGATCGGATTCGATTTGGTGTTTATAGTTGAGGAAATTTTCATTATACGCACTTTCACTAGATACTTTTTCGAATGCTTCGCTTAGCATCTCACTTATAGCCTGAGGGTCATTTGCTGTTTCGCCTTGGTAATGGATCGAGTTTATTTGGTTACTCCTTTTCTTACCTTGAACTTTCCGGTAGTTACTCCACATTTTTTTCAAGGAGGTCTGTGACGAAAAGTTACCCGCAAGTTCTTCCCAGCTTTTTCTTTTCGCTGTCGTAATAGCTTCTTTCGCAGCAGCATTGATATTTCGATAATTACTCACCAATTGGCCGGGGTTTGATCTATTGGCTTTTAGCTGCCTCAAAGCTTTCCTCCGTTTTCTCACGTGTTCCGCAATGTCCTTATTCCACCAAGGGACACACTTCTTCCCGAGAGTTCCATTTGACTTAGGGATTGAAAGCTCTGCTGCTTCCAGGATAGATTCAGTAATATTTTCGACCTGGCGTTCCACGTTATTGTCTCGAAGGAAGTTGAGTGAACCTTGATACTGCTCCCAGTCGGCGTCCTCAATTTTCAACCTAGCTCAACTTTTTGGTGGTGTGATACTTCCAGGAAAAACAACGCTGATAGATAAGTGGTCGCTACTATAGGCATCTGGTGTCCATTTGTTCCATTAGAATGTCCTGTTGGGTTCCTGTCATTTATACCATAATTTCTATTTTCGTTGTCTATATTTCCTTAGTCGTGTCCGTTTTCGAGTGTAATAATTTTTAACATCATATATTTATTCCCAAAACTTTAAATAATATTTGAAAAAAAAAACATTTTTCGGGGATATTTTGATAACTAGTTATTCAGTAATATTTTAGTTTTTTAGGTCCCACTGAAAAAAAAAATTAAAATTATTATCTAATCTTATCTGATTCTTTTTTCAAAGTTCTTTTTTATGCATTTCCTGTTGTCAATTCGATATTTCATAAAGCGAAGGATTAATCAATCACAATTATCTAATACCCGAATTACAAAGAAGGGTAGATGTTTAACCCTTATCCGCTTTTGAGTGTAAATATAACACTATTTGAAGTTTGGCTGCTTGTAATTGTCTTCGGCTGCATCCAGATAACACAATTTCTTCGAGAACCCTCAATGAATTCCTGGAATCTTTAATTTCGCATCCTTACTTTTATTAATGGAGGCACCCTGAAAACCCAGGAAAAATCTCCCTAATCAGGCCTTGAGTGTCAATTTGATACTCCTCGCTTAAAACCGCTATATCTCTCTTGTTATTCAATCGATTTTTACAAAATTTATAGTTTTATTGGAATCTCGTGATGTTGAATTCAAGTTCTAGAAAATCTGAGAAGTTGGAAATTGACAAAAAATTCGAAAAACAGCTTCCCATGAAAATTCATCAAAAATTTGTGTTTCGTATTTAACACTAAACATACCGACACTTTGTATATACCTATTCATACCGCGAGCGGTCAAATGACGGTTTACACTGTTTTCGCTAAAACTTTCTTGTTTCTCAACCGATTTCTTTGAAATTTATAGTTTTGAAAAGTCTATAATGTGACTCAAATATGTTTCTCAGACAATTTTTAGCTACAATCAATAATTTTAAAGTTATGTTAAGTCCAAGATTTTTTTTATGAAAAAACATGCTTCAGGAAAATTGCTATAAATCTGTTCATCAGTGCTCGAAAAAAAATTCACTTAGTGCATGAGAAAGCTGAAGTTAGAAGCTATATGTTGCACATACGGAAATTTTTATCAAATTTTTTTTAAGATCATGGCCACAAAAAATGTAAAAAAGTTGTGTAAAACCCGTACTTTTCAATCAATCAACCGCCAAAGCTGTTCCTGTTACAGTAGAAAAATTTCAAAAAATGTATTGGAAAGTTGAAGTAATTTGTCACATTTTGGCATCTTTAGATTTTTTAAGATACGAAATACGTAATTTATGACGAATTTTCAAAGGTAGCTGTTTTTCAAACATTTCATCAATTCGGATTTTTGATACAATTCCTACATCTAAATTCAGCTTTGCACTGGATTTTGAGTATGTTATCGTAAGGTTTAGGCATAAAAAGTATATGCAAAAGAAAGAAAATTTCATACCGGTTCTAGTGATGTAACTACATTGGCGGTGCGAACTTGACAAAAATATGATAAATATAATTCTGAAAGTAAAACCAGAAAATTTGAGCGAATGCTCGTTTGTTTTTTCGTTTCCTTTCATCCGTCTTCGTGTGCAAAATAGCTTTGAGATATTACCACCCACTGCGCCCGTCTGCTAAGCAAGAATTTGGGCTGACATTTAAAAATTCAGAAACTACCTCACTGTTTTATTTATCACATTTTTGTCAAGCATCGCACCGCCAATGTAGTTACATCACTAGAACCGGTATGACATTTTCTTTCTTTTGCATATAATTTTTCTGCCTAAACCTTACGATAACATACTCAAAATCCAGTGCAAAGATGAATTTAGGTGTGGGAATTGTATTAAAAATCCGAATTGATGAAATGTTTGAAAAACAGCTACCTTTGAAAATTCGTCATAAATTATGTATTTCGTATCTTAAAAAATCTAAAGATGCCAAAATGTGACAAATTACTTCAACTTTCCAATACATTTTTTTAAATTTTTCTACTGTAACAGGAACAGCTTTGGCGGTTGATTGATTGAAAAGTACGGGTTTTACACAACTTTTTTACATTTTTTGTGGCCATGATCTTAAAAAAAATTTGATAAAAATTTCCGTATGTGCAACATATAGCTTCTAACTTCAGCTTTCTCATGCACTAAGTGAATTTTTTTTCGAGCACTGATGAACAGATTTATAGCAATTTTCCTGAAGCATGTTTTTTCATAAAAAAAATCTTGGACTTAACATAACTTTAAAATTATTGATTGTAGCTAAAAAATTGTCTGAGAAACATATTTGAGTCACATTATTATTTATTTATTTACATAGTATTCCGTATCACGACATAACTTGACGAACATACTTCCTAAAATTCACTCGGTCCATGGCAACCGTTCTCCAATTTCTCGGGCACCCCACGTTCGCCAGATCACGCTCCACTTGGTCTAACCACCTCGCTCGTTGCGCCCCCGCTCGTCTTGTGCCTACCGGATTCGTAGCGAACACCTGTTTTGCAGGACAGTCGTCCGGCATTCTCGCAACATGTCCCGCCCAGCGTATCCGGCCAGCTTTCACCACCTTCTGGATACTGGGTTCGCCGTAGAGTCGCGCGAGCTCGTGGTTCATCCTTCGCCTCCACACTCCGTTCTCCTGTACGCCGCCAAAGATGGTTCTTAACACTCGTCGCTCGAATACCCCGAGTGTACGCAGGTCCTCCTCGAGCAATATCCATGTCTCGTGCCCGTAGAGAACAACCGGTCTAATAAGCGTCATATACAGGTTACACTTCGTGCGAGGGCAAAGTCTTCTCGACCGCAGTTGCTTGTGGAGTCCATAGTAGGCACGAGTTCCGCTGATAATTCGCCTCCGGATCTCACGGCTGGTGTCATTGTCTGCCGTCACCAGTGAGCCGAGATAGATAAAGTCTTCGACTATCTCCAGCTCGTCGCCGTCGATCGTGACCTTGTTATTACTGGACAAGCGGGTTCGGTCGGTCTCGGATCCGCAGGCCAGCATGTACTTCGTCTTGGACGTATTAATCATCAACCCAATCCTTCCTGCTTCGCGTTTCAGTTTGCGGTAGATCTCCTCCACCGCCGCAGATGATCTGCCGACTATATCAATGTCATCGGCAAAGCAGATAAGTTGACTGGATCTGTTGAAAATCGTGCCCCGCATTTCGCCCACCGCTCGTCGAATAACACCTTCTAGCGCCACGTTGAACATCATGCAGGATAGACCATCACCTTGTCGAAGCCCCCTGCGCGATTCGAATGAACTCGACAATTCACCCGAAATCCGCACACAGCACTGCGTTCCATCCATCGTCGCCTTGATCAGTCTGATTAGCTTCCCGGAAAAGCCATTCTCGTCCATGATTTTCCATAGCTCGTTACGGTCGATCGTGTCGTATGCGGCTTTGAAGTCGATGAATAGATGATGCGTAGGGACTTGGTGTTCACGGCATTTTTGGAGGATTTGCCGTAATGTGAATATCTGGTCCGTCGTAGACCGTCCCTCCATGAAGCCGGCCTGATGACTTCCCACGAATCTGTTTGCTTGTGGCGTGAGGCGGCGGAGTAGGATTCGGGACAACACTTTGTAGGCGGCATTGAGGACAGTGATCGCTCGGTAGTTCTCACAGTCCAATTTGTCGCCCTTCTTGTAGATGGGGCATATTACCCCTTCCTTCCACTCCTCTGGTAGCTGTTCTATGTCCCAGATCCGGATTATCAACCGGTGTAGGCAATCGGCCAACCTGTCCGGGCCCATTTTGATGAGTTCAGCTGCGATGCCATCCTTCCCAGCCGACTTGTTTCTATTCAGCTGGCGAATGGCTTCCTTAACTTCACTCATCGTTGGGAGTGGCTCCTCTTCGTCGTTGGCTACGCCGGCGATATACCTTCCCCCACCGTCTTGATCTCCTGCATGTGCGCCGTTCAGGTGTTCATCGAAGTGCTGCTTCCACCTTTTGATCACCTCACGATTGTCCGTCAGGATACCCCCGTCCTTATCCCGGCACATTTCGGCTTGCGGCACGAAGCCTTTGCGGGATGCGTTGAGTTTCTGATAGAACTTTCGTGTTTCTTGGGAACGATGCAGCTGCTCCAGCTCCTCGAGCTCCTCCTCCTCCAGGCGGCGCTTTTTCTCCTGGAAAAGTCGAACTCGCTGCCTCTTCCGCTGTCGGTGATTTTCCACATTTCGACGGGTGCCTCTTTGCACTACTGCCGCCCGCGCGGCATTCTCTTCGTCCATCACCCTCCTACACTCCTCGTCGAACCAGTCGTTCCGTCGAGATCGCTCCACATAACCGATGACGTTCTCCGCAGCACTGTTGATGGCTGTTTTGATGGTATCCCAACAGTCCTCGAGAGGGGCTTCGTCAAGCTCGCCCTCTGCCGGCAGCGCTGCTTCGACCGATTGCGCGTAGTCTGCCGCGACCTCAGGTTGCTTCAGTCGCGCGATATTTAACCGAGGCGGGCGCCGGTTTCGCTTGTTGTTCACTACGGAGAGTTTTGGGCGCATCTTCACCATCACCAGATAATGGTCCGACTCGATGTTGGCGCCCCGACAGGATCTGACGTCGATGATGTCTGAGAAGTGCCGGCTGTCTATCAAAACTTGGTCGATCTGTGATTGAGTTTGGTACGGTGATCTCCAGGTGTACTTGTGTGGGAGGCGGTGCTGAAAAAAGGTACTACGTACGGCCATTCGTTTGGAGGCGGCGAAATCAATGAGTCTGAGGCCGTTTTCGTTGGTCAGCTGGTGCGCGCTGAACCTTCCAATTGTCGGTTTAAATTCCTCCTCCTGGCCGACCTGAGCATTGAAATCCCCGATGACGATCTTGATATCATGTTTTGGGCAACGGTCGTATTCACGCTCCAGCTGCGCGTAGAATTCGTCTTTGTCGTCACCGGTACTTCCGAGGTGAGGGCTGTGCACGTTGATGATGCTGATGTTGAAGAACCGGCCCTTGATTCTCAACCGGCACATTCGTGAGTTGATCGGCCACCACCCGATCACGCGCTTTTGCATCTTTCCCATCACTATAAAAGCTGTTCCAAGCTCGTGTGTGTTGCCTCAGCTCTGGTAGATGGCACGACCATCTGGGTACGTTCGTACCGTGGAGCCCTTCCAGCATACCTCCTGCAGCGCTACGATGTCGAATTTGCGGCTCTTCAATTCGTTGGAGAGCACGTGGGTACTGCCCACAAAATTTAGAGATCGGCAGTTCCATGTTCCAAGTTTCCAATCGCTAGTCCCTTTTCGTCGCGTGGGTCTTTGCCGATTTCCATCCGAAATTTGTTGTTCGTTATTCGTTGCTTATGTTTTTTAGTAGTCACAGGCTCGCAAGGCCCGCAGCTAACCCCACTATCTCGCAGGAGGACCGTCGTGATGTTGCTGTTTTGGGTCCCGAACACCACCAGGACGTTGAGTCACATTATAGGCTTTTCAAAACTATAAATTTCAAAGAAATCGGTTGAGAAACAAGAAAGTTTTAGCGAAAACAGTGTAAACCGTCATTTGACTGCTCGCGGTATGAATAGGTATACCACATGCGTTATTCGAAAACCACAACACTTAGAAAAATTTAAAAAAACGCAAAAATACTTGCATTTTGAAAATAAAAATAGTCCTGTCTTTAAATTTGCGAAAAAAAAATTATATAAGGTGTAATCATCATTCAAAGTTCAAAAACCGTCATTTGACCGCCTTCGGTACGTTTAGTGTTAAAAAATCTAAAAACGCAAAAATGTGCCAAATTTAGTCATCTTTCCAATCCTTTTTTCAAAATTTATCTGGTATGACTTAAACAATACTGACGATTCATTGATTGCAAAGTACGATTTCAACACCACTTTTTTAACTTATTTGTAGTCAGGATCTTAAAAAATTTCTGAAGATTATAAACTTTTATCCAACAGAACATTAATAACTTCAGCTTTCTTGGACACTGTATAAAATTTGCTTGCGCATTTCATAGCTGATTTACAGACTTTCTTCTGAAGTATTTTTTTCAGACTTTTTCTTAGACTTTGAATAACGGAAAACAGAAGTGCCGTTGGTGAATATCGTCTAGAATCATATTTGAGTTACATTACGAGGATTCTAAAACTGTAAATTCAGTGAGAATCGGTTGAGAAACAAGAGAGATATATTGGGTTTAGTCAGGAGTGTCAAATTGACACTTCATGGACTGTAACAGTTAAAAATTTCAGGGACAGATGAGGGTTTAAAATTCATATTTGATTAAAATCTTCAACTTGAAATAAATTCAAACTTTAATAAATCATTTTTTTTACAGAAAATAACGTCCTCAAAGTTGTTTGTATTGTTCGAAATAAAAAAAAAATTATATGAGGAAATAGACACTGATAGTTTATTCCAGCATTAAATGGTTGAAAAATTAGTGATGTCAAAGAAAATATAATCAATTTAGTAGAAATTTAACAATTAAAATTTTTTTTCGTTTATTTCAGTTTTACCCTTATTTTGATAAAATGGCCTCTCAGAGATTGATTTCAATATTCATCAGTCTTAAGTATAACTTTAATAAATATTTTTTGTTTCGATCAAATACTTTTTAACATTTTTATGGCATCATATCAACGTTGCAGATGGCGGAAATTTATTGAAAAACTTATCCGGTACAACTGTGTTCGATGTTAAATCTTGGGACCGAACGAGTAGCTACGAAACATATAAGAAAACCAAATAGAAACTGCTTTTGAATAAATTAACTGATAAAAGTTCAGATCTGCTGTATATGCTGATATGTTCTTAAGCTAAGTAAATAACGTATTTAAGAAGTTAATAGTCATACTTTTCCAAGCAGCTATTTTTGAATTATTTTATACACAGTTAAATTTGCATTTTTTTTTTTGAAAAGCTGAAAAAAGTTTGAACTTGCGTTTAATAAAAAACTTTTTGTTTTATTAAATTTTATAAAATCCAAATATTTTCGAAAAGAGGAGAAGGAAAAATACGGTTTCAATATTGGAACCCTTTCTAAAAAAATCAAAGAAATTCTTATTTATTGATTGAAAAATTTATTGGTTTTATATTTCTTGGTAGTAACTTTAAATGAAGCTCATAATACCTTTTTGACCTATTTTTATATTTTGACCTTTTCATCTTTAATTTTCATATTAAATCGCAATATTTAACTTCATGTTTAGATTGAAAACATTCCAATTTGTCAAGATTGGCTCGAAAAAAAGTTGATAATTCAAATCTTTGTGACCATTCGTTGATAATAATATGAACTGCAATCATATGAAAAACAGTTCGTTCACAAAAATCAAATCTAGTATAGCTCCCTTTGCAATGCACAAATATTGTGAATTTTTCTTAAATTTCTGAAACACTAAGTTTGAACACAAAATAAATAATTTCTTTTAAAAACTGAGAACTGCCCCATGATTTTATGGTTAAAAAAAATATTTGTGTTTACAATGACATTATTAAAAACGGAACTTGTGCTTTAAATAAAAATATAAAAAAAATATTAAATATGAAATGCATCAAAACCATTCTACATGATTTTTTTTTCTTAGAAAAAATCTGATGAAATTTAACTGAAGCCTTCCATTAAATTGTTTCATTTTTGATCATTTGAATAATTCTCATTACGGAAGAACCTTTCTTTCAGTCTACTGAACTTGAATCGAATTTAAAACTTAATTTCCCTGCTACAAAACACAGTCAAGCTAAAATCAACAAAAAGTTGCCAAGCGAAAATCGTCGGGGAAAAAAATCCGTTACCGAAAACTTCTCAATACCCGTCTGGCAACTTTATTCGAATGCTAATTTTCATTATCCTTTTTTGCATGAAATTTTAAACCGGGCAGGAGTGGCCACTACGTCAAAAAAAACTGAAAACGGAAATGTTCCCCGTTCATACCTTCGTTCGTTGTTCGGTCGTAAAGTTCCGTCACATTGCAGTCATCGTAGGACGTAGCTCAAAAGTTCCTTTTTCGAAAGCTGAGCGCGAAAATCTGGTCCTCTGTGATGGGTCCTCCTCTGGCTAGCTGGCTGGGTGCCCCGTTGCTGGAGGTCAGTCCGGATCGATTTATGCAAAATAGTTGCCACTCCTAAACTATACCCGGGCAAATCCTGGCTCAGGGGAATTTTCCATGCAATAGTGCTGGAAAAGTTCAATATTATCCTAACTCTGGGGACAGCACCTGGCTCGATTGTCCTGAATAAACTTCCATAAAAAACATTCTTCGAAACATTGAAAAATTGTCCATCCACTCAGCTGTCCCAGGTTTTTTTTTTCTGGGGTTATGCTTCCAGTTATTTTAGTCCACCTCCACTTTGCAACAACACGTTGCAGGTTCGTCCTTTGGTCGTTTGGACGTTATTTTTGTTGGCTTCCTCGATGTGTCGTCGTTTGCACATTCCTGCAAGTGAATCCTAGAGTTGCTGCTGGAACAACCCACAAAGTGTACGATGTTGTCAGGGGGTTCGCTTGATGGAGGACCAGCCCCCAGAATGTGCCCCAAAGGTAACCCCGTCGTTCGTTGGAGTCGCCGTCGTGGCTTGATGGTTTATACTGATTTACGACACACATTCTGTAAAATCTGCAGCAGTGACACAAAGCTACCCACCCGGAATCCGTGCGGTACAGGACTTGTGTCAAAAACAGGGTTGAAAGTTTTTTGTTGTTATTTTTTTCCAACTTTCCTCTAATGTTTTGCCACATATTATGATTGCGAGAATGGGATACGAAAAACGTTACGTTTCACTTTGGGTGATTGTGAATAGTTTGATAGAAGGTTCCGAGAATTTTCACAAAGATTTTATAAATATTTAAAACGTTAAAAAATCAATGATAAAAAAAACCAATCAGAAGAATGATTTAAAATAGGGTGGTCGGAATTACCTGTTTTTTTCAAATCAGGTATTTCGGTATTTGTAAATTATAAAACCGATAAAACCGGTATTTTTAAAGAATATCCAATTCATGACAAGGTTTCGTCTAATTGCAGTAGTAATGGCGTAAATAGCTCAGAATTTATAACGTAATAGATTTTGCAAAATTTTCAATTGAAAAGATGGTATTGGCCTTTAAATTATACCTTTGTTTTAAATCTATCATCACCCTCATAGTAATCATAATATTTATCATCGTCATTTTATTATTTTAATTTCGCATTGAGGTTGCAGAAGTTATAAAAGTTTCATATAATGTAGAGAAATGAATCAAACTTAGATGAAATTTCAGGGACTAGATAAGAGAAAATCGATGTTGAAAAACATGCGAAAAAGCCCGGAGAGGCGCAAGATGTTGGTTCAAGTCTCACCGGGAGACAAGGCGAATTTTTTTCGCATGTTTTTCAACATCGATTTTCTCTTATCTAGTCCCTGAAATTTCATCTAAGTTGGATTCATTTCTCTACAAAAAAGTTTCGCTGTCTGAATGTTTGAGTCAAGACCCATCTCTGGGTCGCAGTTTAAAAAAAGGTTCATATAATTTTCGACGAATTTTTGTCCTAAACTCTGTAGAACAGTATTCAGATTGACGAATAGATTTTACAGATTTAAGAGAAGATTCTATAATCTTTCATGAAAATGATATGAAATTTGATGTACAAAAAAAAAATTCCATAAAAAATGACTAAATTAATTACTTAAAAATTCAAAACACTGTCATAAAGTTTTTGGTTGACTCACAAAATTACAAATTATTGTTGTCTAAAATACGGATGTTTCGCCGCATCGTAGGTCGTGATCCCATTAAGTTACCCTTTCCAGAATTAAAACGAACAAAGAGAAATAAAAATCTCTTAAAAACCAGTCAAAATTCAGCAATAAATATAGTTGTTTGGATCTGACCCATACGCTCTTTGTTGCTATAATACTGTTGCAAATTTATAAAAACTTTGTCACTGCTTTGTCTGAAAACAGAAAATGCTGCAACAGCGTTTAAAATAAAAACAACAGAGTTTCATCAACTAACTTGAAAATATTGATAGAGAAATCTCATACAAACATTCTAACATGCATTTAAATGGTCACTCTGTTGAAACATTTTATGTTTTTGAACAAAGTAGGAAGTTTCGAATTAGTTTTCAACATTTTTGGTTTTAAATTTTTGAAAGCCCGTCACCGCATAGAACGGTTTTGATAAACTTGGCCTGTTTATAGATAAAACATTTTTGCATCTTGTGACCAAATTCCAGTTTTTCATTAAAAATTACAGTGAATATTGCGAAGCATTTTTTTTAAGCTTAATTTTTTGTAGCTCTTTTTTTCAATCATTTTACACTTGTGCAGTCTTTGAATATCATGGAGCGTTAATTCGATAGCTGAACTGAAATTTGTAAAGTTTCGTGAAAAAATAGCATCTGAGAGTAAGATGGCAGCTTGTCGATGCTCTTTTTAACGCCACTCTAGCTTTAATTCAAAAAGTTACATCAGCAAGTTTTAGAAATAATTAAATCTCACATAAACCTTGTATGGTTTATTTAGTCTAGAGTTTGAAAACGATTGAACAAAATATGAGTATCTGTACTCATACATATTTGTAAAAAACATTTAGCTGTGTCAATTTTATTACAGTGCCAAAGAATGATGAAAAATTTACCGGAAATACCGGTTTTTTACCGTCCCAATAGCCGGTATTTCCGGTATTCGAAAATGGACGGTTTTACCGGTTAGACCACCCTAGTATAAAATCATTTTTTTCAGTTTTGTATAAAACATATGTTTTTGTATCTAGTGTAAGCTTGCTTTATTGCCCAGCTATATCCGGGTTTGAATGAATATTTAAAAAAAAAAAGTATGCACTCTGTTGTGGTATGAGCCTACTTGGTTGAATGATTCAACTGAATCAAAGCAATCGAAAGATTCCTTTTAATTCAACCACGGTAAATGAAAAGTTCATATACCAGTATTTCGATAGCAACTTACTACCTTCTTCAGTGAACGTTTTCGATCGATTTCGAAAACGTTCACTGAAGAAGGTAGTAAGTTGCTATCGAAATACTGGTATATGAACTTTTCATTTACCGTGGTTGAATTAAAAGGAATCTTTCGATTGCTATGATTCAAAAAAGTATGGGAAATATTCAGTCCGACCAAGTTCTTCATTGACTTTATTGAAAAGCACGGATTTTGCCCGGATTTATTCAATCTTTCTCCCAACTCTATCAAAACACACGAATTTTGTTGTAATTTTTTTATGCGTCTTAAATGAAACTTTTTGAGCATGATTTATGCAAATAATCATGAAATTTTTTGTGGGAATCTAAATCACGATTGAAAATCTGCAAATAAGTTTTGATGAAAAAAAAAATTAAAAAAAAAATTTTTCTCGATTTTTTGTTAAGTTATTCCTGGGTTTTGACCAAATTTGCACGGATATTGTCTAGATTTGGCAAAGTTTTAAGATAAAATAGCCCACTTCTGGCCACATTAATCAATTGTGAATGATTCAGATCACTCAATTTCTGGCAAAGGTGAATTTTTGGGGCTTTTGGCAGCTATTTTTTTCATTTTCACTTCCAATTTGGTAAATTTTTTTTTTTCATGTTTTCGATAATATTTGAACATTGTTTGTAGCAAATTATCCAATTAAAAAAACTAAATATCAAGGTTCTTAGTGATTCTTCGTTTTGAAATTCCAGATTTTTTTCTGGTTTTCCATGTTGAAAAGAATGATTCTTCAGGTTTCTGATTCGTGAATATGAGAACACTTTGATTGAATTTTTTTTTTTTTTTTTTTTTTTTTTTTTTTTTGTGATGGTCCCACAGGCCCATTTGGGTCCTTCCTCCACCCCATACGCATCTTTTGAAGAAGGAGGGACAGTTTATCCTTAGGATAATATGTATTGTTTACTTATGTTGTCAATTTATGTACGACTTGTTCGTCTTACTCCCGCGTATGTCCATCACCGTACAAATTTCTATCTGATGTTCCGTCAGATCTTCATCACTATTGCATGATCCTTTTTAGGATTAGTCCTTGTTTCATATTGTATGTTTTATGTAAGTTATTGTCAGCTTCTTAAAAATATTCAAGTTTGAACTGTCTTTGATGCTCCGTGGTAGGCTGTTATACAGTTTCAGTCCATTGTAGAACACAGATCGTTTGGTCATCTCTTTTTTTGTATTTGGTAGTCTGAAATCTCGGGCTCTCCTTGTATTGTATCCGTGTATGTCAACTCCGTACTGCAGACCGTCCAATAAATAGGATGGTAACATTCCTTTTTTCATTTTGTAGATAAAAATCATACTGTTGTAAGCAATCCTCTGCTTTACTGACATCCATTGCAACATATCAAGCATAAGAGCACTAGGAGTATATCGGTTGCATCGTATTACCACTCGCATTATCTTGTTTTGTATTCTTTGCAGCCTCTTTGTCTGCGTGTCTGATGCATGAAGCAAAATTGTAGCGCAATAATCAAAGTGTGGCATAATAACAGATTTCACGTAGATAATTTTTGACCAGAAAGTCATATATCTGCTTATCCGACAAAGTATTCCATATTTCATGGCAATCTTCTTAATAGTGTAGTCAATGTGGGCTATAAAATTTAACTTTTCATCTATCTGTACTCCTAAGTATTTAACTTGATGTACTCTTTCAATTGCACAACCATCAATCAACAAGTTTGAACACTCTCCAATTTTGCGGTTGCCAATGATCATCCAGTTGGTTTTATTGAGATTCAAACACAACTTTCTCTGTTTTAGGAAATCTGCAATATTTTTCAAATCAGCATTTGCATTTTGAATAACAAGCTCTAAGTCATTTCCACTCCAGTAGGAGACTGAATCATCCGCAAATAGCTTAAGACGACCGTACTGTAGGCATTGTTTCATGTCGTTGATGTACAGTATAAATAACAATGGACCCAAGACACTTCCTTGTGGGACACCTAAGTTATTTTCTCTGTATCGCGAGTAAGATGAACCAAATTTTGTTCTTTGCATTCTGTTATCTAAGTAATTCTTAAACCAGTTAAGAACCGTATCATTGATACCAACTCTCACTAGTACATCTATCAGCAATAACCGATCAATCGTTTCAAATGCTCTCTTAAAATCCAAAAACACAGCAATTGTGTAGCTACCATTTTCAATATTGATCTTCCAGTTTCGAAGTATCAAATTCACAGCAGCTTCTGTTGAATGTTGTTTCCTAAATCCAGACTGCTCTGCAATAAGTATTTCTTGGGACTCAATAAAGTTCAAAAACTGTTTTTTTACTGCTAATTCTAGCACTTTTTCTTGGATTTCCAACATATTTATAGGACGGAATAACGTTTCCTCTCGTGCATTTTTCTGTTTTTCTATAGGCACTACAGTTGAACACTTCCACGTATCAGGTACTATCCCTGTTTGAAGACTTGTGTTTATAGCATCTCGTAACGGGCTCGCTAGTACAGATAAAGAATCTTTAAAAACTCTTAGAGAAACATTTTCGATACCCGCCGTTGGTTTCATATTGTTCACTATTTCAAAGAACTCTTGGCTATTTAATGGTTCAAAAGTGCGAAAATCTCTGCCATTGTAGGTTAGCTGATTCAAGCAGCCATTAGAGCTTGCTGGAATACTGTCATGAATTTCCATGACACTATCGATAAAGAAGTCATTAAACTTCTCAGCAATTTCAGATTCATCTGTAATTTCAACACCGCTAAACGAGATCGAGTCAGATTTGGTGCCACTCGGATTCATTAGTCGTTTTATCGACTTCCATAATAACTTTCCATTATTTTTGTTTCTATCTAGTTCTTCTTGAATAGATTGATTTTTCGCTTCTTTTATTTTACGCGAGTATTCGTTTCTTACAACTTTATAATTACGCCAACTTCTTTCGCATTTAGTTCTTAAAAACTGTTTATAAAGCTTATCTCTTCGTTTTTTTATCTCACTAAGACTACTAGAGTACCAATTAGTACCCGAACCGGTACCATTTAGTACCGATGTTTGGCGAACACTTTTCCGCTTTACTAGTGCATTAACACTATTTTTTAACAATAAATCGAAACGTCTTACCAGCTCATTAAAGTCTGCGCATCTCAGGGTTGGCAAACCTGCCTCAAGAAGTTGACGTAATTTGTTGCTTTTATACTGACTCCAGTCATTAATTATTTGATGTGTTTCGGGTATGGCAGCTTCAGGTCCTAACCCCACAAAAATATTTATTGACTCATGGTCTGATACGCGATAATCTGGAATGATTGTCGCTTCAGCTCTGTCCACATTTGTGAAAACCAAGTCTATTCTAGTACTGCTGGAAACCGTTATACGGGTGTCTGCAGTGACAATTTGTCGAAAACCATATGCCTCCATAACACGTTTCAAGTCCCGGCACTCTGCTTCTTTATTGAAATTTATATTAAAATCGCCACAAAAAATGTTATCGATTTCTTCTTCAACTGTTTCCTTAAGCCAATGATTCTCAAGAATATCCAGGAAGCGAAGATTACTTGCGCTCGGTGAATGGTAAATTCCTCCAACGACTATTCGTTTCTTTCCATCATTCAGTTTTGCTGCCAGAATCCAATTCATTTCTACGTTAGCATTAAGCAAAATGACGATTTTGTAAATGTTCCGAACAAACATTGAGACTCCTCCAGTATGCCTTGAATGAGAGAAACAATGTATCGTAGTGTAACCACTTATGTTCAAAGAATTTGAATTTGAGTCTTCAGTCAAGTGAGTTTCAACTACAACTGCAACAGCTGGTTTCAGATCCTGGATCAATATGCAAATTTCTTCAAAATTACTTGTCAAACCACACACATTAAGATACACAATATCAGATTTTGATTGCTATTTACCGTAGTCTATGAATTTTTTAGCTTTTGAAACTTTGCGTTTGTAAATCTCACAATCATAACTCCAAGCTGGATGACCAATATCTACTATTTTCTCCAATTCAGGTGTAATTGTGTTATTGAAGTTGACACAATTTACACATTTCTCAAACTGAGAATTGCATTCATTAATTTCGTGGCCTTCGCCACACTTAGCACAACAGATTGATTCTTTACAAAATTCCGCTTTATGACCATATCTCCAGCACTTATAACATCTTAGAACGCTAATGGCCTCATAAATTTTGCAACGCTCCCATCCTACATTAACTTTCCCACGTTTTATTAATGTAGTGAATGTTTGCGAATCAACTTCTAAGGTAGCAATCATTGGATTGTACGTCCATTTTTTATTTTTTTCTATCTTGACCACCGTAATAACAGAGTCTAACAAATTATTCTGCTTTTTCAATAACTTTACAAAATCGTTTTCATCAAAATCATCTGATTCTTCAAATCCCACAATTTTAACTTTGGGTTTGGCCGGTTGCTTAATTTCTACAGAATATTTTTTACCTAAAACTTTTGTAGAATGAGCCATAAAACTTTGTGCTTTTTCTTTCGTACTACATCGCACCAACACTTCGCCTGATGATTCGATATAACGAACTGATGTTACTCCCATTAATATCGGATCAAAATTTGATTTCAAATCTTTACGTGTGATACTCATATCCTGCTCAATATTTGGTTTGAAACGAACTGTTTCCTCCAATTTAGCTAATGAAAAATTTCTGGTTTTGCTTTTAATTTGCTCGTCAGTTTTAACCGGAGTATCACTTTTTACCGTTAGGTTTCTAACGTTTGATAACACGGCATTCTGCGCAGCTGCAGTCTTCACTACTTTAGAATATGTCATAGTTGGTGTTTTTTCGTTGTCATTTAACTTACGTTTTTTTGAATTCGAACGCAAATGATACCTAACAGCTTCATCACTACGATTTATATCGGACTGCTTAGACGTCAAACTTAACTCTTCTCTAACAATATCCTGAATTTGTTTTTTCAAATCGGAAAGAACGAAATTTTGATTTTGAATTTTATCGACTTTATCGCTTAAATTTTTAATCATCATCATTAAATTATCATAATTTTTATCCAAACCAGGATTTTCTACACAATCATCGCAAACGAAAACAGCATTTTTATTTTTTCGAAACAAATCAATATTTTGACACACCGCGAGCGGTAAACAGCTGATGTGAAAAGCTCTGTTGCAATTACCAAAACAGAGAACAAGATCATCTGGCGAAGTAACTCTCCCACAGCATCGAGAGCATAACGCGGAACTCATTCTCGCACTCTCGCATTCATCCATGTCCACGCACACACCACACGAAACGGCTTAGCCGCTTCTTCACACAACCCGTCGGCAGTTAGCAGCGTTTGTTTTTTTTTCAGACGCATACAGGACAACACAAAAAACAACAACAACACAGAAATGATACTTATCGACGGTTCAAAATGGAACAATATAATATTTTTATCCTCTCGGAAATAGTTCTCCGCTATGATAACTCGATGTCATCCGATGGCAGCAGGTAGCATTGAGGTTTATCACTGCACAGAAAACTATTAAGCACACAAAATATCTTTATTTCACATGAAAAAAACTAAATTAATTGGCACAAAAAAACGAACAAACATCACTTCATCACTTCTGCGCTCTTGTCTGAATAAAAATCTATGTGAAGCTTCAAATTCAAAAAACTGTTTCCCAAAATTCTTAACCGATATAAAACCATGAGGAATACTCAAATTTTGAAAACTCGTACTTTTTCACGTTGCTTCATAAAATATTGGGACGCATTCAATGAATTTCACAGCTTTCTATAGTTATGATCTACAGTTGAAAAAAAATATCAAAACCGTGCTCAGCTTGCTCAAACTTGGAATAAAGACGATTTTGAAGTTTTTTTTTAGTTTTTTTTATTTGTCCAGATATTTGTCAAAAAATGAATGTTTCTACAGAACTGTGTTTAATCTCGTCTGAAAATGAGCGGGAAGAATTTATTAGAAGCATTATCAACACATACCAAATATTTGTTAGGAACGGGTCAAGTATTATAAAGTGGCCCGTGACGAACAAAAATTTGGTGTGTGATGATAGTGCTTCTTAAAAATTCTACTAGCTCTTTTTCACCATCTTTATTTACATCTGATTTTCTATCAATAGCACAGTTATATCAAGATTTTTTTTATTTGAGCCGCACTTGATCTTCAAGCAAAACTAGTTAAGTAGTTGGTATTTTTCTCTCTTTTTTCACGACTTAAACTCAAATCCTAGCATATTTTATTGGAAATGAGTCCATAAAAACATTTAAAACATCCATTTCTAAAAAAGAATAAAAAACAATATTGTTTTTAAATTTTTCAAACTTTCTAAAAATTTAAAAATACTTGTCAATCTCAATTTGTCTGAATGATGAATATAGGCCTGAATAAACCTGGAAAATCAAAATTGAGACCAAAATTGGTCTTAACTGCTCGATAGTGCTGCAATCTACATTTTGAAACTGGAAGAAGTGTGGTTGACTGTAAAATAAAGCAAAGTTTTTGAATTCCAACCTATTTTTTTTCTGATTCAAAATTGACCAAGAACGTTCTTTATGTTATTTTACTCCGTGCTAATGAAGAAATTGAACAGTTTGATAAAGTAATATAGTTCCTTAATGCTAAAGGAAAATCTCTTTAAATTTCCCTTTTTAATCATTAGGAAAACTCGAAAACACGTAAAACGGCAATTATCTTTTGGAATAGCTCGTAGAAGCATTATTATTCACTTTTACATAGCAGATTTTAAGAAATACATAATTTTGATTCCTATAGAAAAACGTAAATGGTTTTATTCTTATTTCGTATCTTTTTTTTTTATTTTTGGTCCTTAATGTAGGCTTACCAAATACTTTTTGAAAAAAGCGGGCCATTTTTCGAAAAAAAGCGAGACATCGCCGAAAATAGCGGGACATACTGGAAACTCTTAAAAACCTAGCACGGACCAACTTAGTGGTAGAATCGGAGAAGGTTGAGTCTTCCACAATAATTTTCTCAAGAAAAAGCGGGACTTTTTGAAGAAAAAGCGGGACGGCGGGACATTTCCAGAAAATGTGGGACATGTCCAGCTTTTGCGGGACGTGTGGCAATCCTACCTTAATGGCAATTGATTCATCCATACAAAAAACTTATGCTTGATTAATCCGTTAAACAATCTAAAACAAATTGTTGAAGAAAAGTCATCATCGATCGTTCACATTTTGACAAGCATATTTAATACATATAATACAAGTCCTCATGTTAACATAACTATAAAAAGTATGTCAAATAGGCGTTATACCAATTTCAACTGTCAACAATTTATAGTACTCAAGCAACCCAAAGCAAAATGTTTTCTTAAATGAAAGCTTTGAAAGTAACCTATTAGCTGACAAAGAGAAACAACTGCCCAATTCCCTTTAGTGAACTTTATGTACTCATTAAAGAACTTGAAAGTTGCAAAAGTGATTTATATGCCCGTTGTATGTAACTTATTTTTCCGAATTCCCATGAGTAATCTAGGTGTACTCAATAATGAACTTAAATGTTGCAAATATAACTTATATGTACGTTGTAAGGGACTAAAGTGGCACAAAAGTACTCAAAACAGGATTTACTAAGACACAAACAGTGCAATGAGGTACTTTCTTGAATGGTCCCTCATCACTTCGAGTTTTAGTTTCAGCAAGAACAACATCAAGGCGTGGCATTGTGGCAGTGTGTTCGATTATCATCAACGAAGATCGATCTCCAAAACCGTGATTTTTTTTCAATAAGTAATTTGGTTACTTGAGTCCATTCTGATGCGACATATGTGGGAAAAGTAGGAAAAAAGCAATCGATCAGCCAATTGAACAAATCTCGGCAAACCGCAATTTGTCGAGTTTGGAATCCGGCACGTGGCATCATGGCGTCACTACGAACTGATGCTTAGGGAACAATTTAGAACTAGAGAGAATTTTTTGCAAATTTTACGATTTTCAGGAAGCTGAACAAGAGTGCCGCTGGAAGTTGAATAGAGGGTCATTCAGGCTTGTATTGGAGCTTGATAGCATCAATAAGTACTTGAATATGAGATGCATATAACGTACCTCAGATCAATAATAGGGCTGAGTAGAGGAACATGTTCTATTATGTCCCACCTAAGCAAATCGCTGATTTGCTATGTATTCTCTGTAAATTTTTAGTAAGAAACGAGTGGACTCGATGAAAAAAAGTGTTTTATACAAGTTCTTATAATTTTCTTAAACTGAAATGTATCTAGATGAATGAAAAACTTTATTTTTAAAAACCATGTTCGAAGTCACAGAACAAAACTGTGTTGCAAAAACGCGCCGCTGTATATTCAATACGCGTCTAGCAGCCGAACACAACCGAAAGCAGTCGAAGACTGAAAACACACCAATACTTTAAGCCACTTTGACTGGAAAGAAAACGAAAATGGACTGATCGAAATTTGAAAAAAAATTGAAAGAAGAGTTTTTGGGGCTAAATTACCGCTCAAAATTAGATTTTTAACTTTTTGTTACTTTCAATGAAAAATGGTCGTTTTGAAAAAATAATGCTATTTTCAGCATATTACGATTGGTGCATGGGCCATGATAAAACATACTCATAACAAGCATATCTAAGTGAGTTCAGTATGACTTTTAAGCATAAAATCATAGTTTAGATTCTCCTCTTTCAGGGCTGGTAGCGAGTCACTTCTTAGTGACTTGGTCATTTTTTTTGGGTCAGTCACTAAAAAGTCACTTTTTTCATCATTTGGTCACTAAAGTCACTATTTTCCGAAAAATGGTCACTTTCATCACAAAAAGTCACTTTTTTCACCGAAAATAAACCAATGGAAAAGTAATTTGAATAGCGCGTGTTAATATTGATGGTAGTAACGGTAAATTACTTGATCAGTCAGTCAGAAATTTCTTTCGCCTCCGGCGGATTTTCGGCATGAATCACCCTTGGCTTGAGACATTTCGATCTACGACATTATTTGACGTTCATTAATTGAAACTAACTTTGATACTAGATTTTAATTTTTAGTTAAATCAACCTTTTGTATTGGAACTCAAAACTTGATGTACAAAAACCCTATCTCGTCTTTAGAATGGGTTTTTAATAAAAAGTGTAACTAAGATTGAGATTGAAACGAACCATTTTTTTTATTAAAAAAATATTTGATGCCTTAATAAATGTTATGTTGATATGAAATATTCTTTAAAAAAACAATTTCAGACTCAATTTTATTTCGTGTTTTTGTTCTTCTAAATACTTAAAAAAAGGGTTTTTAAAAATTTATACAAGGCCACAAAATTTACATTTTTCTTAAGTGCAATGAGTTTCAACGGCAATTTCAAATAATTTGGGTTCCTCAAATCTAAATAAGTATGCAATATTTCTATCAGCTTTTGTTATTGAAATGTCTTTTGAAAATAAGTAAAAATTTTTAGAAAAATTTCTGCACTTTTTTTTACAAAAACTGAAATCAAAAATATATTATTTAAAAATAATAGTTTTATATGAATTGATGAGCTTTAGATAGAATCAAGTTTTTTACACTTTCTGCTGTGATGTCAAAAATACTTGTAATGATATTTTTCCATAATCAGTTATCTATCAATGTTTGATTTTACTAGTAATAAACTCTTTATCACCAAAACTAAATGTGTTCAGCCGAATTTGACAAAATTTCTAGTTTAGGACACTATTTACCAAATCAATAGTTTAAAAAAATAAGCACCAAAATGGCTATGGTGAAACATGTTTATTGAAAAAACTCTTCCTGAAATGTTTTTAAAAACTAATCTTTTTTGTTTCCATATTGTTTTTTCAATTTTCAAATAAATTTACCGATTATTATTGCACAGTTTTTTTTTTCAATTTTCTAATCAACTTGCCGGATTTTTTTAATCAAACTTTTTAAATTTGTAAGACATATTTTTTTAAATTGTTTCCTTGTTTTTAAATTCTGAATTTTCGTGTTCTTGAACCATAAGCCTTTTACTCCAAATTTTTAATAATAAAACATAATTTCAACCTTCTGTTCTTTTTCTAGGACCCAATATTTTAATCAGAAGAGACAAATAACTCGGAGCTTGTAATTTAAAACTTAAAAACCTGCGATTGTAAATTTAAAAACTTTTTATGAATATTTTTTATATGAAATCATGTTTTTTGGATCGAATATGATTTTTAAATTAATCTAAAAAGTTTGAAAAATTGTTCTAAGTAGAAACTTTAAAAATAAATTTTAATACGCAGTGTTAACTAACTTTGTATTTGATTTGTGCTTTCAATATTAGTAACAAAAGTTTTGAACTCATTATTTTCAATTTTTCATCAGTTTTTAACATTCGCGTAATTACTCATTTTCTAACATATCTTTGTCAGTGTAGTTGAACATGAAGTTATTATTTAAGCTTCAAAAATGAAATTTTGATAACTGAAGGATTTTAATTTATCAAAGGTTTTATGTCTGGCTTATATAACTGGCACTTTTAAAATAATTATAAATATATTCTTCTTTTTATCAAATTAAATTAAACCATCGAACATTGAATAAATTTTGTTCAAAATTCATTTTTTATTCAGTAATCGGTAATTCACATTTTAAATCGTTATTAAATATTTTTTGTTCAAATTAAAAAATTACAGCGGAATTTCTCACTAAACTTCCTGTTGAAAATGAAGGAAAGAATTCTAAATTAAGATGAATAAAAATTAACAATTATTATCATTTTCCTAACATCTATTCATGGTAAGTTTTGTACAAGAATGGACATTTATTTTATAATTTAGATTTTTTTAATTTTAAATTTGCTAAGCAATTCTTTTGAAACTAATTTATTTCTTACTTTCTTGACTTATCGAAAATGTGAAACATTCATTGTAATATGTTTCCAAAATTCGGTTTATCAGTCATTTTTTTAGTTTGTGTGTTGAACATGAGTGACAAACGGTGTAAGAAAACCCTTTCCTTTTCAATTTTTTATTTTTGGTATTGTTATTATTTTTATCTAAATTTGAATTTCGAAACCCCCCCCCCCCCTGGGCGGATCCTTCGCTCGGGCCTGATTTGATCACATTTTTTGTACTTCAAAGTTACGTTTTTCGTTCTACATAGTCACAATTTGGTCACTTTTTTGGTCCTCAAAGTCACTATTTGTCACTTTTTTTTTTTCAAATTTTGGTCACTAAAGTCACTACTTTTTCATAGTCAAACCGCTACCAGCACTGCTCTTTCGATATGCCTGAAAATATTGTGTTATTCATTTTTCTCTGCATGGTGACACCTAACTAAAAGTGTTTTAAAATTCAGATCGTAATGAAGAAAAACCTAAATTGTGAAATTTTCACAACACAGGGGTATTTTAAGGAAAAATTCATACTTGCCATGGCCAATTACGGCAATTAAAACAAATTTGTAATATTTTGCAGGCTTAAAATTTTACAGATTCCTCAAAACACGAATGGCGCTTATTAGCCACATGGGGGCATTATATGAACTTTCCCCCTAAGCTTTTTCGTACCTGTTTTATGGGAGTTTTGGTTGCTTGGGTATGACCCATATAAATGCGAAAATTTTTAGCAGTCTGTTTTTTCCAGTGTATATTACCTTTAACGTTCTTATCTCAATTAACGTAAACAATGCATTAGTACAATATCTGGCATGATATACAGAAAGTTTGCTTCTTGCTCAAAAGAGTTCTCTTCTTGATAAACTACGTCCACGGAATCCGGAAAGTGGAAGGCGACGGTCGAAAAGCATTGTTAAAGAGGTGGAATTTTCCAAGACGAAAGTAAAGCGGAATCCAGTAGGATCAAACCAGAGGTTGGCTAAGGAAGCGGATATCTCTCATTCTTTCAAGCAACGTTTGTCCAAAGATAACTCAAATGCATCATCAGGAGCAAGAGCAAAGCGCCATTTGATATCAGAACGAATTGAAGCTCTGTGACTGTATTGCTCGAATCGATTGCTGTCTAACTTAAAGAAGAAGCAGCTGATCGACGTGTTCTCTGCGATACACTTTTTCTATTGATCAAGTGTTTAATTCACGTACGGTTTGGTATATTTCACCTTTGAAGGCCAATAATGTTGCAAAGAGTGTCAAAATCCAGTTTCCAGACCCAAACCTGAGTGGAAAAGAATAGTATTTTTGACCCAAGTATTTTTGGCCTCCCGATCAGGAGAGCATATCAAAATAATAACTCAAACGTATCTCACCAAGATATTTACAAATGATTCAGTTATAATTAAGTACTCCAAATTTTCGATTTTAAGTTTCTCCAATCTGAATTATATCTTATTCTGATTGACAAACTTGAATGGGGTTGAGCTCATATTCATTGATCAAGATTTT
The DNA here is from genome assembly GCF_029784155.1 of Uranotaenia lowii. Classification (NCBI taxonomy): domain Eukaryota; kingdom Metazoa; phylum Arthropoda; class Insecta; order Diptera; family Culicidae; genus Uranotaenia; species Uranotaenia lowii. The sequence continues at coordinate 182,890,523 of NC_073692.1, read as the reverse complement.
TTTCGGATTGGGCTAAAATAAAATGATTATATCTTATTTTGATATACGTTCAACTTTTTCTGAAACACGGACATCGAAGTCGACGGCTCAAACCTTACAATAACGAGTTTCGCTCAACAGATTCATAAAATTGAATCAAATTTTTGGGAAACCAAAAATGGGGCATGGTTTTATCGAATAATGTGGTTTATTGATCTTCCACTAGAAAATTTTCTCGAAGCACTCATATTTTGATAAGTTATAATTTTGATATAATTTGTTCTGTTCAATATCAAACTATGCTATCTGAACGAGTTATAATCTTGATAGGAGCATATCAAAAACTGATATAATTTAGCTATGATCGTATAGATTTTTTGATATAATTTGAGATATTTTAACATCCTGCGAGTACTAAATTATAACTCATCCGGATAGGAAAAAATTGAATATCAAAATATCTCATCTTGATATAATTTAGTTTTTCTCTTCTGATCGGGCTCCTAGCAGCCCGGATTTGAACCCCCTCGACTGTATGATATGGGCGTATGTTTAAACGAAGGCCTTTAAATCCAATAACTCAAGTGTCGGCTCTCTAAAGGCTTTCAACTCTGAGGCCTTCAATGTCAGAAACTTGTATTGCGAAGGTATGCTCCCGATTCAGATCTCCCCTGGTGAGATAAATTGAGGACTTTAGTGGAAACATCGAGTGATTGTTTTTTAACCCTCATCCGCATTAGATTTCATTACCCTAATCAGCACTAGGAGTGTCAATTTGACACTCCAAGCTAAAATCGTCATAGCTCTTTTTATATATAACCGATTACAATGAAACTTATATCACTAGAAACCTTGTAATGTCAGTAAAATATGTTTCGAACATTATATATAACTAAAGCTTATAGTTTTCCCGTTATTCAGCACGAAAGAAAAAAATCCGAAAAAACATGCCTCAGGAAAATTGCTATAGTTCATATGCCCAAAAAAATATTTGACTTATGCATATGAAAGCTGAAGTTAATGCCTACATCATGAAGACAAGAAATATTTTTTAAATTTTTTTTAATGAAATGGTCACAAAAAGTTCAAAAAAGTGGTATAAAAAACCTACTTTTCATTCGATTGCTAGTAAATACTGTTTGAGCGATGGTAGAGTTTTGAAAAAAATATGACTACAAAATCTATTAAAATTCCAACATTTTGCTGTCTTTAGATTTTTGATGCAACAAAAATTGAATTTACTGGAATTTTTCAAAGTTCACTACTTTGCGCGATTTTTTTACAAATTGAAATTTCATCTGTTTTTGTGGTCCACTGTCAGGTTGTACCCGGATTATCAGTGCTTTTACTTTGTTTGGACCAATCAAGAGTATATTGATTGGAAAGCACATTTAATCTACATTCTAGTGAGGTGCTACAATTCACGCTGTGAGATTTCACAAAAATATGAAAATTATAAACGTAAAATCATTCCTGAATTTCTAGAACTACAAGCAGCGGTCCAGCAAAACGTGTTTGTTTGCTCTCCGAGTAGGTACGGTGGGTGGTTATGCGGGCAGAGAGCGAAGCCGACAGACGAAATAACGATGCGTGTCGTGCATTTCTTGGTCTGTCGGTCATATTTTTTTCAAAACTCTACCATCGCTCAAACAGTATTTACTAGCAATCGAATGAAAAGTAGGTTTTTTAGACCACTTTTTTGAACATTTTGTGACCATTTCATTCAAAAAAATTAAAAAAATATTTCTTGTCTTCCTGATATAGGCATTAACTTCAGCTTTCATATGCATAAGGCAAATATTTTTTTGGACGTGTAACATATGAACTACAGCAGTTTTCGTAAGGCATGTTTTTTTCGGATTTTTTTTCTTTCATGCTGAATAACGGGAAAACTTGTAACTTTAGCTGTATATAATGTTCGAAACATATTTTACTGACATTACAAGGTTTCTATTGATATAAGTTTTATATGAAGTTCATAATAATTCAAACGAATTAAATAGATTTTACTTTCGGAGTGTCAAAATGACACTCTAAGTCGGAAAAGGGAGTTTTTTTTGTCCAGGCTTCCAGGGTTCGTCCATAAATAAAGTAAAGATGCAATATTAAAGAACTTTTGAATTCATTTAGGGTCCCCGAAGATTTTTTTCTTTTTTGAAGCTTCTGAAAAAAGTTTCAAGCATTCAAACTTGCAATAGTGTCAAAATGACACTCTAATGCGGATGAGGGTTAATATGTTAACCAACAAGCCTGAATGAATAGAAAGAGTTTTAAATTATGTTAACATCAAGTGAAGGGTTTTTGAACCTTGATGACAGATTTTTAACATTTTTTTATGGGTCAGACTGTACTATTTAAGATAGTCAAAATCACAGAAAAAACTTTTTTCCATCTCAAATTTTTTTTTTACTAATATTCTTCCCAATCCCACTGTCTCTTTTGAACTTTCCACCACTCTTTGCAACGTTCCCTGTAGAACATGAATTAAGCTGCTGCCAGATCCAATTCGTTTTACAGAAGCACCCGAAAGGTTGCCAACATTCCACATAATCATAGAGGAGTACAGAAAAAAATCGGACCGACTCCCCACTGCTAGATGGAGATAGATAGAGGGAGCAAGTTTTTAAGGTTCCTTCTGACAGGGAGTCACTTCCCGGGGGGGCTTTACCGAGTGCCAAAAGCAACGAGCTAAAACGTTCATTAGAATTTAGAGAGAACCCTTTTCTCTGTTCCTCTGACGACTGACTTTAGCTTGAATCCGGGAAGTTGCTACCCGTTTGTTTTACTGCCAGTGCTTCCATGACAAACTGACCGAGCGACGATGTCCCTCTGGACCGGAAGTTTTTTTCGGCTAAACCACACAACGGTAAACGAACCGTAGTTCTGTTGTTGTTTTTTCCGATCATTTTTCGGCTTCAAGTGTGGATGGAAAAACAACTTGTTCAAAATGGCAACGGAAATATCAAACCCTAAGCGAAAACAATACAGATAAGGGTCGTTGGATATTTTTCCGGATTGGCACATTTTTTTCGAGAGGGTGGCCCGGGAAATTTATGAAGATGGACGCAATCAGGGCACTTCAAGCGATTTTATCAAATCTGAAAACGATACCGATAAAAACAAAAGAGGACTTTTGTGTTTAAATTTGGTTTGGAAGCTTATAAACTTCCAATCAATAAGCAATTTTTGTTTAAAATGTTTATGCATTTCCATTTTTTTTTAAATTATACTCTTGAACAAATTTATTTGTATCTAGATTCGAGTAGTTTGGATGTTTGATGATTAGAAAATCTCACAGAAATAATCATCTGTCGGTAACACCTCAACAATATGTCTGTTTAAAAAAAACATAATTCTGTTTCAAACAGTAATTTTCTCTCAGTTTTCCTAGGAAGAGTGTGTTTGATTTTCAATTCGCAAACACGACCACAGCCAAATAGAAGCAATCGAATCGGAAAACACGAGATCCAGTAACACAAACCTCGAAGAATTTGGACCCGTGAGGAAAAGGATTTTCACAGGAGCATCATGAACGGGAAAAACTCAAACGCCAAAAACAAAAACACAGTCTGCCCGTCCTAGGGGGAAACAAATCGAAGGTAAACAAGCGGGAAAATTGCGGCAAGCAATTGAGAAAACGGAGAAATCTGCCCGATTGCTTGTAGAGCAAATCCGGCAATCCCTAAGCAATTAATCGGATGTTGGATAAAGTTGCAGCCAAGCGAATTTGATGAGCACACTTTTAAGGCGTGTTTGTCGATGAGAAAGTTTTCGTTACGAAAGATGAAACGGATGCTGTAGACTTTTTTTTTCGAAAAATAAATATGTTGCATTTTTAAAAAGGAGTTTGAAAGATTTTCCCGGGAAAGCCATGTTTTCCTAGTTAAAAATTTGTTAAATGATTTAATATGTATTTTTTTTCTTGATTTGAACAATAATTGAAACTTATTCTTCAGAAAGTACATGGTTACATATGTCGAGTTGATCCTCGTGATGCCAAGCAAAAATTATTTCCTGTAAAATTACACAAATGTCCTGTAACAAAAGGGAGTAGGACATTTACCGTAATTTTACAGGTCGAAAAAAAAATTACGTAACATTAAATTTTTAGTGTACAACTTTTTTACAGGACACTTGCTGTAAAAATAAGTGAATCTTCGTTAACTTTAAAGGAAAACAATTTAAAATTACAGGTTTAGTTAGTTACAAGTTGATTTATTTTAAAGGTTGCAGTTTCAGTGACACGTAAAATTCAAAAAAAATTCTGTGTGAAGCTAGAGCTTCGGTTAACTTGAGCTATAATAAACTACCAATTATTTTTCAAAATTATTTTTAACTGACGTTTAACATAACGCATTCGACGACATCTAAAAGGGTTTGATCAAAGCATAAACACTCTGCTTCCCTTGAAAACGGCTTGCACTTGGTTTAAAAAAATATTCCAAGGTAACATCGGGCGAAGGTTTATAGTTTTTGAAAAACTGAAATAGATCAGGAATTTATAAGACGTGTAAAACTCAATTCAAATCAATTATAGAAATTTACAAATGTACAATCTCAGAAAGTTTTTTTTAAAATCCGGGAATGTTGTGCAATTTGGTAATAATTGAAATTTCGGAAAATAATGTTGAAATGGATTAATCTAAATAAAAGTTGTCAGAAATTTTTCAGCACTTATCAGAACCGGACAATTCCGGACAATATTTATAAAAACCTGTCAAAACCCGGACACTTGATTTCAAGAAAGAAGACCAGAAATCCGGGCAATATTTATCCGAACAACATTTGTCAAAACCCAGAATTTTCTCAACAATATTAAAGAAAAAAATTGATTTTTTTTCATCAAAATTTATAGACAGATTTGAAATCTTGTTTAAGGCTTCAACGAACCCGTTCATGATTATTTTTATAAAACTTGCTTGAAAATTTCGTTTTTGTGGTATAAATAAAAAAAACTACTAAACAATCTTGTTTTTTTATGGTTTGCCAAATAAAGTGAAAAAATTCGTACAAAATCTGGGCTATTTTTAATGAAATTTGGGTATCCGAGCCGGGCTGGACTGTTCCCAAATTTTATATTACATATTCGTGCAAACCCGTAAAATCCATAAAATCATGTTTTAATAATATGTAACAAAGTTTGAGTACGCAAAAAATCAAGTAAATAACTTTCACAAAATGCTCAGATGAATCAATAATGACATAACTTAAGCTTTATATCTTTTTATAAATCTTTACAGTATTTTGAAGCACGTTAATGTTAAACAGCTTGGAAAAAATAACAACTTTAAAGACAATTTATTAATTAAATATGACCTTGACGTGTACAGCCTGTATTGGTAAAGATGCAAGCGTAGTAAGACAATTTTCACTTTTCTCATGTGATTAAGGATTTTCTTTAGAATTGATTTTCTAAAACCTTACAAAATATTTTATTAAAAAACCAAAATATTGATTATTTTAATTTAAAGAAATGATATCAGTGCGATAATTCAAGATTTAAAATGTTAACAATAATTTCCAAATTATAATAGAATATCACTTAGTCTCTTGATACTTCCCGTTTAATGCAACACTTACTTAAATCAATTTTTTCAAATGGATATGAAAATGTGTGGATAGTTTGCTTTTTTTTATACAAAAAACTTACGCGCGTTTTTAACTTATTTTCTATGAGCTTGAGAAAAACCTTTAAAATTGCAAGAATAATATGTACATAGTTATGTGTGTTAAAAAAGGTAGTTTTTGAAAAACCGCTGTATAATCGACAAGTTTGGAGACTCTTACAGCAAAGATTCTTGTTTTGATCAATTACAAAGATACACCTGATCTTTATAAATAAAGTTAAGTGAGAATTTGAAAGAAAATAGAATCTTCCAATCGATTCTATTATGTCATTTGGATATGGATAATAAGATAATTTTACTGCTTCAATATTGCAATTACTATATCCGTTTGAAAAAAAAAACTTTTTAAGCTTGTATACAAACTTGAAAATTGGTAACTATAGCTGTGAAAAGTATCTCTACTTCAATCAAACCAAGCAAAAAGCTAGAATACCCAACATTTTGGCAAGGAAGCCTAGTTATCCAATTAAAATAAAACGTTTTTTTTTAAGTTTTTTTCTCTTGCAGTTCACCCGGATACTAAATACAAAATTTGAAAATATCTGTGCCCAAATTTTTTTATTAAATGGTCTTATTGAGAAAACCCCGGATTTTTCTTGGATTGGAACAAACGTTCTTCGTATTTTTTTTTCATGATTGCGTCCAAATCTGAATAATAGCATAATCTAATAATTAAGGGTTTTTTGGAAAGCCTGAAATACGTTTAAAAATCTGCTGTTCAGTTTTGCAGATTTTTTTCAAGTTATTTTTTCTTGATTTATGTTTAGTCATTCCTGGATTTTGACCCAATTTTCCCGGATATAGCCCGAATTTTGTTTGTCATATTTGAAATCAAATGCCATAAGATGGCTCCGATTTTTTCGGCCAGGATACCGGCTGAAAGAACTCTGGAAACCTTTTTAAAATAATTAATAATAATTAATTAATAATCTTGTGATCCAGGCTATTATTATAATTTATTTTTCTAAAATTTGCTGAAAAGTTGGAATAATAAGACATTTTCATTTTGGAATGAGATTATTTCGTCTTTGGTTTGAAAATCATAAAGCTTGATGAGTGATGATTCAAAACAACAAAATTCTGTTTAAACCAAAAAAAATATAGCTTTTCTGAGACCAACTTATGAAAAGTTTTTTTTAAATTTGCAAAAAATTGCATTTTTGTTTTTTACCATGCATAAATCAATCGTGAATATAAATTAAAAAACAAATCTATATATATAAAAAGTAATTTCCGTTTGTTTGTTCGTTTGTATGTTTGTCTTCAATAGGCTCAGCCACCATAAGAGCTAGAGAGCTGAAATTTGGCATGGGTGCTGATTAGGACCAGGAATGATGAAAAATGTTTTTAGATTTTCGGATGACCCCTTTTGAAGGGGGTCGTCCATACAACAACGGTTTTATTCCCACGAACCAAAAGTCATGGCACCGATTTTGCGAACCGATTTTCGTTCCCGTTAGTTTCGTTGGCGGGATTATTTTCACCATTACCATGGGCCGGGTATTAGAAACAACGACCATCCAGAGCTCACATGTACTGGATAGCAAAGCTTGCTGAGCATTAAAAATTTGGAAGTGAAAATTTAGGCGGGTGTTTTTGTACCTTCTACTATTCAAAGCACGTGCTACCGGTGCGAAATATTTGGATACAATTATAAGCCTACATTTTGATTGAAAAATACAACTAGCCTGTTAGGAATATATTGACTAGAATAGTAGTGGCTTCAAAGTGCTCTTTACCGCCGCTGGGGGGCTTTGAGGGTCAACCATTTTTATATTTTTGGAATTCCTCATAGAGAAAGAAACATTTTTTAGATTCAGAGTTATAAGCTCAAGGCTGCGATTTTAACGCTTCATTTGGGATTTTAATAGGGGATTAGAAAATTGATTGAATAATAAAATTTAAGGTTTTGAGTTTTATACAATTCGATTTCACTGAACAATTTCTAACTTTTGATTTATCATTGATGACCAATGTGGTCGATTCTACCATCCATTAATGGGATGTTTGTGCCCATGAAAAAAAAAAACAGAACTAAAAAAAACCCTTTTCATAATAAATAAAATGGTGTTTTCTAGATGATTTGTTTTTGATAACTCCAAAAAGCTATTAGTAGAACTTTCAACATTTAAGGTTGACTAATAATAAAACAGTGTGAAATAAAAAAGCGAAAAAATTCACACATGCAATTGAAAACATGCAAAGTGAGTTTTCAACATGCTTCAACAAAGTTCGAAGTTTTTTTTAAGAAATTTCTAAGTAAATGAAACTTAAATATACCATTTTACAGGGAGATCATCCATATTGAAAAGTGGGATTATCTTCAACAGATGTTTTCATTAGATAGGGGATGGAAAAGGTAAAAAAGCAGTTTAATTTTTTGAAGATAAAACTATTGGGCCAAATCTATTCAATCTTCCTAAAAAATGATGGTTGTAAAAAATGGTTTTAATGAAAAGATGAATTATCATACCAGGATTTTTTTTGAATTTCCATTAGTTAAAATCTTAAAACTATAAATTTTTCGATAAAACGAAAACGATGAACAGTGAATATTCTCATTAAAAAACTTAAAAAAAATAACAAAACTAACATGGCCAAACTTGGGCCAAATTTCTTATAATGATGAATATAAAACTTCCAAAATTTCGCAAAGTCAAACGATTCATTTTGATTTATATTTTATGTGAACCCGAGCAAGGCCGGGTAAAATCAGCTAGTAACAAAATAAAACGATAATTTTCACTAGAGTAAATACTGAAATTTTAAATTTCATAGCGCTAAACGTTTCTACATCAAATTATTGGTTCAAGATAATGAGAAGAAGATTGAAGAACTGAAGAATGTTGAAGAAATCTTTAAACTTATTTTTTGATTCATTTGTGTAATCAATATTTTTGAACACTCAAGTTGAGTGTTATTTTGTATTATCAATATTATCAATATTTTAAATTATCAACAAACATTCAAACAACCTTTTTTTATTATGAAGAGAAATCACCGTGAATTTGTTTTATGAAATTAATTTGCGGCTTAATCGGTGAGGGTTAAAGAGTTGAAATGAAAGACGGATAGAATATCAGAAGAAAATTCTAAGGTGGTGAAAAGAGCGAAGAGCATTTGAAATAGAAGCTTGACCACATACTAAATTCTTTGTCCCACACCAATTAACTGTATTGAAGAAGTAGTACCCAATAGAGAAGGCACTACGTTTTTCGATACAGTTAATTATGGATGGTTCGACCGCCATGTGAAATCACATGTGTCGAACGGACAAAAAATTTAGCATGTGGTTGCTCTGTTAAGCCTTCTATTGTGCGTTATCGTTCGATCGATGGCTAGGTAGATTTCTTATTTTCGTTTTGTGCGCAAGTTCCAACTGGATTGAGTTGTCGCCTTCTCTATTGGGTACTACTTCTTCAATACAGTTAATTGGTGTGGGACAAAGAATTTAGTATGTGGTCAAGCTTCTATTTCAAATGCTCTTCGCTCTTTTCACCACCTTAGAATTTTCTTCTGATATTCTATCCGTCTTTCATTTCAACTCTTTAACCCTCACCGATAAAGCCGCAAATTAATTTCATAATTCAAACAACCTTTTTTTCATCATAAAAATAACTACAAATAAATTTGAAGTACTTTTAAATCAATATTGGCGGTATTTTAGTGCTCCATATCTCGAAAAACGACTTTAAAATCTTTAACAAAAAATTTTAAAATTTTTAGATGAAATGCATTCTTTCAATAAGGGTGTAGAGTTAAAATAAAATATAATATTTTGAAACATGGCCGTAGGAACGAGGAATTTTGGGGGTTGCAAAATCAAACAAAATTAAATTATATCTAAATATTTAAATTTCCTATCGACTGGTCCGGTAATGTTGAAAAGGTTTCTCGGCGATTTCAGTCTCAAAAAATCATAAAACGATGTTTATTTACTGTAAATGTCAGTTTACTACGAGACATCGAACTGTGCGGTTGATTTTATCGAGCTCTCTAGATCAGTGCGTTGTTAATCCGAAAGTGTGATGATTGCTCTCACATTGTGATTGTTCAAGGTTAAAGTTTGTTATCACATGTTGAAGATGACGGAACAAAGAGTAAGAGTGAATACTATTCGTTTTTCCTTCGGGAAGGAGTCTGTGGAACCAACTGAGGCAGAAATGTTCGAATTCTGCAAGGAACGAGGTTTCAAGCCGGAAGACGTATACTCCGTACACAAGGAGAGGGAATCGCGATCAATTTTCGTAAAATTTAAAAGCGAAATATTGAAAAATGCATACATCAAGAATATGCAACCTGTGCTTTGTTTCGAGTACGCTGATGGATCAACTACTGATGTCGCTATGACGGAAGCCGGAATAAATTTCAAGTACGTCAGGATTTTCAACCTTCCCCCAGAGGTTGAGGATCGAGACATATCCAACGCAATGTCTCAATTCGGAACCATTAGGGCTGTCACAACGGTAGGTGCAAAACACGGTTTTCGACCACGCTAAAACATTTCGGCTTGCACCGGTGGCGTAAATTGCTGTTTTAGCACAGTTATCGATTTCAAAATTCCCAACAGTTATACGCCTTTGTTCCAAATTCAAGCAAATTTGGAACAGGATTTCAAAATATACGACAGACCAATTTAGACGTTTGGGGCTCACGCTGAGAAAATTTTAGCCAATGATGATTATTTTCACACATGTTTGGGTAGCATTGGGTGTAATAATTGTTTCTTTTTGAGAAGTTATTTGAATGTTTTTTCTCGCCAAAACCGGTCAATACGTAACACAAATTTAAAAAAATTTATTTATTAAGTCAAACTATGTAGACTACAATACTTAAAACTACTTAAAACTAATGTAAGCTATTTTGTTGTTCTATGAAGTTGTTTTTGAATGCCTTTTTTAATTGTGTTTTTTTCATCGCTACGTCTATAATTTCACTTTGTAAATTGTATTTGTACATCATTTGATTAATAGGTTGATGTTTTGCATAGTCTTTGTCGTAAAGTTTAATGTAGAACAAATGTTTATTTCTTAATGGACGGGAGGGTGCGTAAAAATTTAGTTTTGAAAGTAATTCAGGACTGTCTATTCTTTGTGTAACAACATCATTTACAAATGCAATTTGGGAAAATTCTCTGCGTTTACTGAGAGGTTCTATATCAATAAGCTTACAACGAGATTCATACGATGGCAGAGGAAAAGTGGTCCAATTTATTTTACGTAGCGCATATAACAAAAATTGTTTTTGAACTGATTCGAGACGTTGCTCGTGAATATTTGAATAAGGATTCCATATGATGCTACAATACTCCAGTATCGAACGAACATAGGATATATAAAGTGATTTTATGGTGTATGGGTCTTGAAAGTGTTTGCTGAAACGTTTTACAAATCCTAGCATGCAATTTGCTTTATTGATGATATTGTTCTGATGTTCTACAAACGTGAGTTTTGAATCCAGTATGACGCCGAGATCCCTTACAATTTTGCATTTTTGAACTGGTTGATTGCCTAATTTTGTTTCAATGATGGGGTAACTTTGCTTTCTGCTAAATGATATAGAGTTGCATTTTTTAACATTCAATTGAAGTAAACTTTTGTTGCACCATTCAAAGAAAACATTGACATCGTTGTGAAATGTTTCAACATCTTCGGTTGTTTTTATTTTCAGAAATAGTTTAATATCGTCGGCGTATATTAGGTATTCAATCCGTTTTAGAATAAAGGAAATGTCGTTAACGAACAGTATGAAAAGGAGAGGTCCTAAATGAGACCCCTGAGGCACACCAGAGGTCACAGCGACAGATTTGGATAATTCGTTTTGGAAACGAACGATTTGTGTTCGATCAGTTAAATATGATTGTAACCAGGAGAGAAGATTTGGATGAAAGCCAATTTTTTTTAATTTGAAGATTAAAAGGGGTATGTCAATGCGATCAAAGGCTTTGCTAAAGTCGGTATAAATAGCCTCAACATGAAAGCCTTTGCTCATAGAATCGATAACGTATGTAACGAATTCGAGAAGATTTGATGCTGTAGAGCGTCCTTTGAAGAAACCATGTTGTTTACTCGTTATAATATTTTTTACTTGTTGATAAATTTTTTCATTTATTATTGATTCAAAAAGTTTTGGGATGCAAGACAAAATAGCTATTCCTCTATAATTTCGTACATCTGATTTTTTTCCGGACTTGAAAATCGGAATTAAAAAAGATTTTTTCCAAAATTTGGGTACTTTTCCATAATTTAATGACATATTAAAAAGAATCAGAAGAGGCTCTGTCAATTCGGCCGCCAAGTTTTTAAGGAAACATGGGGGAAGTCCATCAGGCCCTGCTCCTTTGGAAGCATCAAGTTTTCTAAGTCCTTCGGAAACATTATTGTAATCAATTTCATTGACCTGAATGTCACACGCTAAATCTGGAATGACTGAAAAGTATTCCCTATCTCGGTCAGCCTCAGTGAAAGAAGTGTACACTTCTTGAAAAAATGTTGCAAATAAGTTAGAAATTTCCAGTGGATTATTTCCAATGCTTCCGTCAAGTGTCAATTGAGTAGGAAAGTTTGAATTTTTCATCTGCTTTTTAGTATAGCCAAAGAACGCTTTTGGGTTTTGTTTAATTTCTTTTTCAATTTTCTGATTGTATTTTTCAAAAGAACTTTTTATACATGAATTAAGCTGGTTGCATAAATTTATATAATTTTGATGATTTGTAACACTTCTATCACTTCTGTAGACTTTATGAGCTTTTTGCTTCCTATTTTGTAAGTTTTTCAAATCCTTGTTATACCAGACAGGGTGTTTAGTGCTGTAGGACCGTCTTTTAAATTTTGAAGGAACATAACTGTTTATTAGATTAATCATTATGTTATAAAAGGTTTCTACTGTTGTATCAACATTTCCTTCATTCTTCAATACACTTGACCACTCTGTATTAATTAGTGCTAGTTTCAATAGTTCGAAGTTTGAATTCTGATAGTCTGGCATTTCCTCGTATTCCCAGTCGCGAGGTTTGGCACAGTTATGGATAAAGAGCGAGTATTCTATCGCTTTGTGAAATGCTTCGTTTTTCCATAGTGGATCAGCCGATTCGTTTACGCAAAAGTCTTCTGTACAGTTAGTAAAAAGTAGATCAAGATAATTATTGTTACTATTTTTAACATGATTTACTTGGTTTAAGCCTAAAATAGAAGCTTTGCCGAAGATTAATTGTAACGTTTCGTTTTCGCCTACGACTGGAAGTAGAATTGCTTCATTGTCATCATCCAAAATAAAGTCAGCGTTGCGTTGATTGAAATCGCCATAAATATGTAATTTTGCTTCCGGTTGTTCAGCTAATGTATTTTCAAGAATTTGGAAGAATAATTCAAAATAATGTGAAGTGGCATATTCAGGTGGAAAGTACACGGAAGCAAAAATGTGCATTTCTTTTGCCAATAATGTTTTTACAAAGATAGAATCAAATTCAGTATATGTAAATTGAGAAAACATGTTAACAAAAACCATGTATCATGTATAAATAATTTATGTCAAACTATTCTTGACTTCATATTTCAATAAATAGCTTTAGGCCTCAACGAATTAGTGAGCCCAGTCAGCGTTTCTCGAGTTCAAACGTTATATGAACTTTCATTTTCAATAACAGAAACATTCTAATGAAATTAATGCAAAACAACAATAAACTTTAAAAAAAATTAAAAAATTCGAATATCCGTGTAATGACCGGTTTTTGTCAAAAGTTGTTAACAATATTTATAATCCATCATATTTCACAATTTTAATATAAAAACCATGAAATCTATATATATAAAAAGCAATTTCTGTATGTGTGTTTGTTTGTTTGTTTGTTTGTCCTCTCTAGACTCAGCCGTCTTAAGAGCTAGAGAGCTGAAATTTGGCATGGATGCTCATTAGGACCAGGAATGATGAAAAATGTTTTTAGATTTTCGGATGACCCCTTCTGAAGGGGGTCGTCCATAGAAGACAAATATTGTTTTCGCGATATTGACGTTACTTTTTGTCGGATCGTGTTGAAAATTTGCACATGAGTGTTTTGAAAGACGAGCAATCGATTTCAGGTGTCAAATTTTGTGTAAGGGGTCAGCCAAAGGGGTCGTCCATATTAACTGTTCGCTGTTTTTGCTATATTGGCGTTATTATACATCGTATTCATATGAAAATTGGTACATGATAGTTTTGAGTGACGTGCAATCGATTTGAGGTATCAAATTCAGTATAAGGGGCCGGCAAAATGGGTCGTCCATATTAAATTTTCAGTATCTTAGTGATATTGACGTTTCTACAGATCAGATTAAGATGAAAATTTGCACATAGGAGTTATTTGGGACAAACAACTGATTTCACTTATCCAAACTAAAATCAGGGGTCGGCCAAAGGGGTCGTCCATATTAACTATTCACTGTTTATGTGATATTGTCGTTATTATACATCGGATTCAGACAAAAATTGGTACGCGAGAGTTTTGAGAGATGAGCAATGAATTTCAGGTATTAAATTCAGTGTAAGGGGCCGGCAAAGGAGGTCGTCCATATAAACCTTTCAATATTTTTGCATTATCGTCGTTATTATAAATAGGATTGGGATGAAAATTTGCACACGGTAGTTTTCAGGGACGGGCAATAGATTGCAGATGTCAAATGTTTGGCCAGGGGTCGACGAAAGAGGTCGTCCATTTAAATTAATTTTTCACTGTTTTTAGGAATATTGACGTTATTTAACAATGGATTGCTTTGAAAATTTGCACACGGGAGTTTTGAGGGAAGGGCAATCGATTTCAGATATCAAAGATTATAGAAGAGCCCCTGAAAGGGGTTTAGCTTTTTGGCAACAATTAAGTTGTTATGCAATGATTTAGTCGAAATTTATACACGTGGTTTTTTTGGCACGGTCAATTGATTACTTATTTCAAATTTAGTAGCAGACGACAGACAAAGTGATTATCCAATATTTTTGTAATTATTTCTTAACAATGAATTCAGAAGTGCATCTGGAAAATGCTTGGCAATTGACTTTCATATAAACTGTTCATGACATATTCCAAGTTGAAAGCGAAACGGAGTTCGTATGGGATCAACTAGTATGATATATTGTTCGATAACATTAGGTGGTATGAAAAAAACCTAGCAATTGCTTTTGCTAAACCAAATCGAGCAGTCGAGCAGTCGCTTAAAGCAATTGCTTCGGTTGATATGAATAAAGTTTGTTTTGACAGTTGTTATCCCGATCCGAATACGTGTGGGAGAGCTATGATAAATGTTAAAGTTAGGCCATTTGTTGTTTGACTATATTCGAATATGTATTCATTTTTCTTTAAACATCAACATACGAGCCCGCATTAACCAAAAACTTTCCGGTCGTTCTTACACCCACCATCCGCACCGTCGACTTCATGGCTATTTTAGCCGTACTTTTCAATTTTCTGATCGTTTTCTTTCATTTAACTTTAGAAAACTTCAGATTCTGCTGGTTGGATAGCTCTATTTTTCGAAGCAAAAGCTATGTTCTAAGACTTTAGTACACATCCGCTAAGCAAATGTTTATTCATACCAAACTAAGCAAATGCTTTGGTCTTTTGCTTTGCTTGATTTCGAGCTAAGTAAAAGCTGCCGAAGCAATTGCTAAACCTTATTCATACCACTAATTGACTAAACTGACATGATTCTTAGAAAAAAATCCTTTCAATTTCTGGCTAAAAAGCCGTCTGCTACATTACAAACTACTGATAATCATGAAAATTCTACTTAAGAATACATAAAAGGAGCATGTTTGTCAATCTGTTTAGTTTGCCCAAACAAAAGCACAAATATGTTTAATGAATTTTTACCTATAAACAAGAACTGGTAAACTAAATTAATATTTGGAATCAACACCCCAAAATGAGTCAATTTTTAAAAGAAAAAGGTTTTTTTTTTGTTTCAATTAAGCTTTTTTTCTCGCTGCGTATAGGCATTTAGGCTTTTTAAGCTTCGTTCAATCATAGATAAAAATCGGTTTCAACTGGTTTCTGCCAACTGGTAGTTGTTCAATGAGCCAAAGTTTTGGTCGAAACTAGTCAGGTCGTTGTCAATGAAGCAAGCTGAAACTAGTCAAAATAGTCAAAATAGACAAAGCTCGACATGGGGGTTCGTTACGGCCTGGAAGAAATCGGTCGAAGTCAATTGGAAAAAGAAAGGTATTCAATCGTCAATCCATTTCTACTTGTTTCGAACAAACTTTATTAAAAAGACTTTAAGTTAATGAAATCCTGGTACAATTAAGACGGTGTAAAACTCAAAACTTAGCAATTTTTCAATTAAAATGAGTTTTTTCTTTTCAATTATTGAGTGTCTGCAATAAAAGTGTACCCGTTTTAAATTTGCCATCACACCGGTGGGGAGCGCGTGTTTTAGCCGAATCCAAAATTTAAAATTTTGCTAAAACTGGTATACCTAAAACCAATATTTAGACCTGAACCGTTGCAGGTGCTCTTAGGCAGCAAGTGCGGGAGAAATATCACCCTAGCACAGGTTTCCCAGTATTCTCCACAGTACGAGGTGTATACATGGAGATCGACAAGGAGGTACCCCCCCAGCTTCGTGTCGGTCACTTCTTGGCCCGCCTATACCACGATGGTATGCTTAACAAGTGCTTTCTTTGCCGGAGTACTGACCACGTGAAGGCCAACTGCCCGAAACGCAACGCTGAAACACCACGCGCTTCAGTCCAAAGCCGTTTGTTTAGCGCCGTTGCCGCTGGGAGCCAGCCAGCGAAGACGCTTCTTCCCGATTTCATGCACGATCGCCCATTGGAAAGCTCGATGACAGTTCTCGCTACCAACACCAATTTGCGAAGATCGTCTGATAGCCAACCGAATCAATTAGAAAAAACGACGCCACCACCACCGCCGCCGCCACCAGCGGAACCAATGACACCAGAGAGTGTAGAGGAGAGTACGACGGAAAAAGCTCAACACAACATCACGCCGAATGCAGAACAGCAGAATTCTCCATGGAAAAGAGTGCAGAAGCGAGGAAGAAAGCCGAAGAGAGACGCCGACGCCGAAGATCGTTCATCGAATGACTCGGAGCTTGGATCTCCAATTATCGTTCCCGACGCCGCATCGATATTGGATTTGCAGGAGAGAAGAACGAGAAGTAGAAGCAAGCATCCGAAAATCGAAACGGAACATCGAAGCCAAAACGACGCCCAGCAACGTGAAAATGAGCTACCGAGTCGCTCAAAAAGCAAGTAGGTCGGTTCAATATGATTTTTACGAAGAAAATTGCCACTGTAAATTTAAATAGTATAAGGACTGATGTCAACAAATATTTACTAAGAGACTTCGTTTGGAATGAAGATCTAGACTATGTTTTCTTACAAGAAGTGTGCTTTGAAGATTTCTCTTTTATTTCAACACATAGAGCTTTCGTTAACATTAGTCAAGATAACAAAGGTACGGCCATACTAATAAGAAAAAATCAAAGCTTTAATAACGTTATTTATGATCCGAGTGGAAGAATAACGTCGATAGTTTGTGATAGTATAAACTTTGTTAATGTATATGCTCATTCGGGAACAAATAAGAAAAGAGAACGGGAGGATCTTTTTCGAAATTTGATACTACCTCATGTTATAAAAAATAGCTGTAACAGCACTGTGATTGCTGGGGATTTCAACTGTATTTTGCTGAAACGCGATAGTCGTAGTTCTGTTTCCAACATTTGTAATGGGTTGAAAGATTTGACTACTAACATGCACCTTAAAGATGCTGCTGTTCTTCTTAAAAAAACTGAATTCACCTTTTTTCGCCTGGATTCCGCTTCTCGCCTGGATCGTTTTTATATCTCGTCACAATTCGTGGATAATATTGTGGATGTTAATACAATTCCTCTGGCTTTCTCAGACCACTCAGCTGTAGTTATGAAGTTTAAAATTGACAGGTCGTCTTTGAATTTGTTTGGAAAAGGCTATTGGAAAATGAATTCTTGTTTCCTTAAGGATGACGACTGCTCTTCTCAATACAAAACATCCTATGATAATCTAAAATCTCGACAAGTTTTCAATTTAAATAGAAGTCTTTGGTGGAATTTCGTTATGAAGCCAAAAACTCAGTTTTTCTACAAAACCAAAAGTAAAGAGCTAAATATTCAGATAAAATCCCAAAAAAGCGTTTTGTACCAAAAATTGAACGAACTTGCAAGAGCGAGAATGGACGGTTTCGAAAATAACGATGAAATGCATCTTACAAAATCAAAATTGTTAGAAATCGAGCATAATCGGATGAAATATTATGGTTCATGTTTACAAGGTTTCTCTCTGTTAGAAAATGAAAAAATTAACATCTTTCATGCCACAAATCATATCCATAAAATGAATACTTCTAACTTGTTGTCAATGAATTATGGACAAGAGAATCGTACTGATAATCTGAGAAACACTATCACGAGCCACTACAGTAAGATATTTGAATGTTCCAACACCATTTTTGATGAATCGACTCTTGAGTCATTCTCTAGCCTTATTACCAACACTTTGAATAGAAATGATGCCCAAGTTTTGATAAACCCTATTTCAGAGAATGAGTTGGAAAATGTAATAAAAGGAGCTGCCAAAAAGAAAAGTCCAGGGCCAGATGGAATATCGTACGAGTTTTATTCGATTCATTTTGAAACCATTAAAAATGATTTGTTACACCTGTTCAACGGATATCTGAATGGTTCTCTGGTTCCACCTAAAGAATTCACTGCTGGAATCATAACCCTTATACCTAAAATAAAAGATGCTAGTAATTTGGACCACTTTAGACCTATTTCGATGCTTAACACAGACTACAAGCTATTTACTAAAATCTTGGCTAATAGGCTTTGCTCAGTGTCCGAGAAACTTCTAGGACGAGGACAAATCGCTTGTACGGAAAATCAATCTTGTACAGAAAATTTGAAAAAAATTCGCGCATTAGTTGCTAAAGCCCAAGAATCAAAAAAGTTTAAATCCTTTTTGTTAAGCACAGATCTTGAGAAGGCTTTTGACAAAGTCAATCACTGTTTTTTATGGAAAATTCTTTGTTTTTTCGGAATCCCAAATCAGTTCATTCAATGTCTGAAAAATCTGTATGCCTCTGCGTATTCTCGTATTCTCTTCAGTGGTTTCATGACTAAAGAAATAAAAATTGAAAGCTCTGTAAGACAAGGATGCCCACTTAGTATGATACTATTCGTTCTCTACATTGAACCCTTGATAAGAAAAATCGACAGCAGCGTTTCTGGAATTTTGATCTCTTCCGAATTCATCCGAATTTTGGCATATGCAGATGACTTAGTCATTGTCATAAGAAACGAGGCTGAGTTTGATTTGGTTTTACAAATCATTAACTCATATGCCGAACTATCTTGTGTTAAACTAAACATGGAAAAATCGGCTTACATCCGTTTCAACAATGCTAAAGGTGGTCCTCAACAAGTAAGAGAAGCATCAGAGCTAAAAATACTCGGAGTAATAATAACTACTGAATGGTCAAGCATTATCCGGAAAAACTTTGAGAAACTTATAAAGGGCATTTCTTTCCGAATACAACAACATTCAAAAAGGAATCTAAACCTGGTTGAAAGAGCATGGCTGTTGAATGTATTCATACTTTCCAAACTCTGGTATATCTGTCAAGTTTTTCCCCCAGATAACAAGTATATTGCCGAAATAAAAAAAATTGTTGGACGTTTCATCTGGGAACCTGGTCAAATATTCAAAGTGGAGAGAAACCAGCTATATTTGGATTATGAAAAAGGTGGAATTAAACTTGTGGACGTGGAATCAAAGGCAAAAGCATTATTCATAAAAGGTGCAATATTTGGAGGAACAAGTTCTGATATCGTCGACACAGTGCTTTTGAGTATTTCAAGGAAAAAATGCTTAAGCCGAAATTCACTAGAATGGTTGGAAACAGGACTTTTCTTAAGTCAAAACTTCACGTTAACAGAGGTGCGTTCGCTGTATGTCTACTTCATCGATCAACAGAACACCATTCCGAAAATAACAACAACCTTTCCGGAAATCCAGTGGTCAAATGTGTGGTCTAACATCAGTCTCAGTTTCATCCCAAGTGAAAGCAAATCACAGCTGTTTTTACTGTATAATGACCTTGTAAACAACAAAAAAAAGTTATTTGAGTATAACATAGGTAGATTGGCAGATAATCTTTGTGAAAATTGTCAAACAATCGATTCAAATAACCATATAATTAAAAACTGTATAAAATCAAATGAAATTTGGATTTGGTTGAAGAACATATTGCAACAACGGTTGAAAATAGTTACAAATGATCCCGAGAATATGTTGATGAAGAAAACAAATGACAATAACAAACAGGAAAAAGCCGGCCTTTGGTTAGTAGCAAAAGTGATATCATACTTGATAAAAAACCGTAAAAATCCTAGTTTGTATGTGTTGCAAAAAGAAATCAGAGAAAATAGGTGGAACAACAAAAATGCATTTTCTGCTAATTTCGGAAGTTGGCTAAATTTAAGTTAGTTTATATAAGTAGAGTAGAAAAATGAAGTATGTAAAAATTAGGAGATAGTCTTGTAGTAAATAAGTATTTCAATAAACAACTAAAACCCAAAAAAAAAAAAAAAAAAAAAAAAAAAAAAAAAAAAAAAAAAAAAAAAAAAAAAAAAAAAAAAAAAAAAAAAAAAGGCCTTTTAAATCAATATTGGCGGTATTTTAGTGCTCCATATCTCGAAAAACGACTTTAAAATCTTTAACAAAAAATTTTAAAATTTTTAGATGAAATGCATTCTTTCAATAAGGGTGTAGAGTTAAAATAAAATATAATATTTTGAAACATGGCCGTAGGAACGAGGAATTTTGGGGGTTGCAAAATCAAACAAAATTAAATTATATCTAAATATTTAAATTTCCTATCGACTGGTCCGGTAATGTTGAAAAGGTTTCTCGGCGATTTCAGTCTCAAAAAATCATAAAACGATGTTTATTTACTGTAAATGTAGTAAATAAACATCGTTTTATGATTTTTTGAGACTGAAATCGCCGAGAAACCTTTTCAACATTTAATTTTATCATAAGTCGTTTGTGTCCAAATTTTCGGAGCAAATTTTATCAAAATTTACATTAACGTTTTTTGTAAATTCACAAATTGACTGATGGATTTGATATAAAGAACAGCTTTTCGAGAGCTTTTCTTCATTATTTTTATTACATAATCTTGATATTGGCTGAGATTATGGTAAATAACCTGAAATTGCACAGCCCGAATGCTAACAGAAAATTGTCTAGTAAGCTTAGGTTAGAATAATTCTGGATTTTGTGGTTCCAAATTTGCCTATACACATAAAAAAATCGGTGTCTGCGATCGGAAATCCGATCCATTATTCAGATTTTTTTTTGTTGAAATCATGTTTGGAACATCATTGGGAAAAGCACCTTATTCGAATCTTGGTTTAAACCTCACTTAAATGCATTTTCCATATTAGAAACTCACCAATTTGAAATGTAAGAAAAATTAAAATCACAAATACAGACCCCGTTCGATTGAAGCAAAACGCTCGAACATTTTGGGTTGCCAAAGTCGAACGGTTTTTTTTCAAAACTTTTTCTCTCTTATTTCTACAAAAAAAAAAAAATTATTATCATTAATATCATTTCAAATTTCGACTGCATTTAGTTATTCATTTATTTTTCTTAAAATGTTAATGTATATTTATAACTTTTGCTGTTTTACTTATTATTTTTGTTTTTTTGACCAATTAAAGTTAATTTTATAAAATATTAAGTCTTTTGTTTGTATTTGTTTTTTAACTTTATGAAATTTTTATCGTTTTAGTAGTTTTAGTACTTAAAACTTTTCTAAATTAAATTTTTGTTTTTGTTGTCATATTTCATTCACATTAAAGGACGTAAAAACGTGATTATGTAAGTAATACTGGTCCTTATTCAGCTCAAAATTTAAGATAATGTCGTTCCAAAAAACCAGTCGATTTTGACACATGTGCTAAAATTGAATGTTGCCAAAGTCGAACGGGGTCTGCATTACAACATGTCAACTTTTTATTCTTTTGCAGAATTGGATTTAAAAAAAAAGTAATCATATCCAGAATTGAAAAATCTAACACATTGAATTCTGAATAAATAACTGAAAAATGAATTCAGATTTAAAGCCTAAACTTCAAAATACTAATAACAGATTTCTGGTTGAAGTTTTTGATAAAAATTTCGCTTTTTGGTTCACAACTAGAAGAAATTATTATCTAGAACTCAGATTAAACAATCCATTTTAGATTCGGAATTTAGATTTTTAAGTCACGCTTAAACGGCTGGATTCAGTTACGGAATTCAAATAAAAAATAACCTACCATTTTCAGCTCGAAGTTGAGTTTTAAATTCAAGATAAAAATTTAAACGTGAGAATTTTATAAAAGGTTCAAATTACAGGTCATGGCAGTTTTAAAATTTTAATTCTTGAATCAAATTTAAATTCTATTTTTATTCAGAATCAGTTTGGAAACACAAACCAGCAGAAACCACAAATATTTAAAAATATTTGATTTATTTTGAAGATTTGATTCTTTGAAAAATGTAGATTTTAATTTTAACCCATTGTTTGATTTTCATCAAAATAAATTCTCAAATCACTTTGCCTAAAATTTGCGGATTCCGTTCATTTAGGGATATTATTTACCCGATCAATAGTATAATGAAAAACTGTTGCAATAAAAAAAAATATTCATAAGACTCAAATTATGAAAAAAAATATTATGATCAACTGTTATTGGTCAAAGAACTTTTTTTTTTTTTTTAAACGAACACAAACACATACAGGATCTCAATGAAACATGATGTTTCCTCGAAGAGATTCCTTTTTTCTTATATCTAAGCGTACATCTTTCGAGGATATGATGGCTAGCATCTTACAAATGCTAAAACCACCAACCCACCGAAAGTGTACTATGTATGCCGTGACCGGGATTCGATCTCACACCCCCTGGCTTAGAAGACTTGAAGGCTATCCTCTACGCCACGGGCGGCGGCTAACTTGTATGTTATCTTCAAGCGAAAATTAAGCAGTAAATATATTTTATTGGTTTTTATATTATAAATTAAGACAAACAACGACTTAGCCGGCAAAGGCTTTAAAGATTGAATAAATTATTTAAATTTCAAACTGCTTAGTTATCCAAAAATGAAGTTTCAAACTTAAATCTCAAATTAAAAACAAGATTACAAAAGTGAAAAATGAACGTGATTGCTCTTATTTTAACTTCTCAATATTTTGCAGTTGAAAAGAATAAGATTATTATTTGCTAATTAATGTAGATAGAAAAAGTTTTTCTCTTTAATGAGACCTTGAAATCTATTTTTTTTATTTGAATATTTAAAAAAATGCATTTCTCGGACTTAATTTAAACAGATAGGATTTTAAATAAATACTCAATTATTATTGTAAAATAACTCAAAGCTGAATAATTATGTAGAAGCTACATATTTTCGTACTCTCAGTGATTTATCATTCAAGAAAAACAATTATGAGAAAAATTTGTCTTCAAACCTTCTCCAAAGCTTCTTTTCAAAATGCTCCTCGCTCTTTTCAACATCTTAGGAACTTTCTTCCTATCATCTATCCGTGTATCATTTCAAATCTATAACACTCACCTATAAAGCAGATAAAAAAAAATCTTAATTAATAGACGTTGTTGCTTTTATTGTAAAAATATTATTTTTCCGGATTGTATTAACTAAAAATCTGAAATTTATTTGTTTATTTAAAGTTTCAGTCCCTAGTATTTATTTAGTATTTATTATTATTATTTTTTTAAGAATTGGAAGAATCTTCGAGTATTGCAATAACTTAAGTTTAATAAGCGTTTTATTGTATCTCTGTTTCCTGGATATTAGCCCTCAAAATTACACATATTTTGAAATTTTATCGAAGTTATGTAACACTGGCTGATTTGCTGCTTCCACAGATCGTCAGCCACCTCAAGTACTAGACATCAAATTTAACCATTTTTTTTACTTGTTTATCTCCTGAACATCAAAACGAAACTTGTCAATGAATAATTTTTGCCAGATTTTTTATTATTAGAAATGTTTCAACCATCTTTTGATTATTAGCAAATTCTGAAAGATGCCCGCATAAAAGATCGTTTTACAGTCCATTCCGAAATTTTCCAAAATTTCCCCCCACTAGCTATCCAAATATTTTGCGCACGATTTGACCGCAGATTTTTGTTTTTTGTTCTGGTCTCCAGCTTCTTTACCTTGTAGACCTAGAAGTCAGATCTTTTTATCAGTCAGCTGAAGTAATTAGACAGAAAAATTGACCTTTTCAACCATTTTTTCAATTGAAAGTTTGGATTCCGCTTGATTAAACTTAAGACTTTCCCTACCTTCGTATGATCTATTATCTGCAAGTATTTTTTTTAAATTTTAGCCCACTGTTCGATCCTCTCAATTTCCTTCAACGATTTACCAACAAGTTTTTTACGAATGGTATAATTTCAATCGTTTTGGAGTCCTCCACATGGACTTTCCTCGATTTTTCACACTCCTTAGTAATTTCATTTGACATCAATTTTCTCAAATAAATAAGGCTGGAACAAATACCTATCAATAAATGTCTCAGGAATTTTATAGTAAAGTTGCCAGAATTTCAGCACGTGTGTAGGCCGAACAAATCCGTATTATTTTCCGCGCATTTCAGGTTCTAATTTTCAAAAATACTCGAGTAAATTTGATCAAAACCCAGGAATAACTCAACAAAAATCAATAAAAAAAACTTTTTGAAACTTTTTTTATTGAAATTTATCAGCAGATTTAAAATCGTTTCTTAGGCTTCCAAAAAAACATTCATGATTATTTTTATAAAATTCTTTAAAACAATTTGGTTTGGGACGCAAAAATAAAAAAAAGTCAACACACTTTGTTTTATTTTGTATGGTTTGACAAATAAAGTTAATAGATCCGGGCAGAATTCGGTGGGATCGGACCTTTTTAAATTTTGTTTTGAATATTCACGCTACCATTTTATAGAAGTATTTGATCAACTTTTCGAAAAACCTTACATTAAAACGAGTGAAAGCCAAACTGAAGATATAGGAATTCTTCCTCCTGTATTCGCTATTTTTTCCAACTTTCTATCCGAAATAACTTGAATTTTCAAGTTTTGTAAAGCTGATTGTATGCAAGCTCGTGACAAGCAAGCTTTTGTCCAATATTTTGGTGTTTATTTAAAAATTCAGATTTCTTTTATTATGTTTCTCTTCGTGATCTAAGTGACAAAGGAAGGATCTCAAATTTGTTCCACCTTTATTGGCTTTCAAATTGCACATTCAACACTGTTTCATTTATTTTTCATTAATCATACTGATGGACAAAAATTTGTAAATTATATTTTATAAGGTAGTATAACTTTGAGGTCAGCGCTTGGTTTTGCTGATTTTTCTTCTAAAACGATCGTATTTTTTCAAACATCAAAGGGCAGCTCACTGTCTTTCCATCCCCACAAACTGTTTCCACAAATATAAATCATCATAAAAATCCATCATCCCAAACCACCAACGCAACGGCTTGCGGCGTACCTGCGGCAATTTGGTCCTCGAAATGAGTGGTTGCGCGAGAAAATATCTGAAATTAATCTTCCATTTATTAGCAACAGCAACCGGTCCGGCCCCAGGACTCATTTTTCCTCTGATTGGTTTCACAAATTCGCACCTGCTTCCCTTAGTCTGCAGAGTATTCACACTTTGGTCCATTCAATTTGCTCCACTTTTAGGTTGGAATTTGAACTTTTTAAAGTGCCTATTTTTCCTCATGGGGCCTCCATTTGAGGACAGCATTTTTACTGCCGCTCGCCACTAAGGCGACAACAACAGGCAAAAAATCCCCAACGAAAGTCATAAAAAACCATCACACTTTCGATACGCTAATTTATCGGGAAGAAAAACAGGTTGAGCGGAAATTTTGTGCCCATTAATTATTCCGGGAGGCTATAATTTATCCACTTGGCGTCAGTTTTGGTAAGCGGGAAAGCGAACGAAAGTGGGGAGGGCTAACGGAAACCCTACCGAGTAAGGGGGGATGAAAGCGATAAAAGCTCACTTACCGGTTTCAATTTCGAATTACTGTCGAGGGTTTCTGGCCAACAGTTTGCGGTTCTGGGAAAAGGGAACTTTGAAAAGGCACTGATAAACAACAGAGCTTTCAAAAAGTATTAAATCCGAGGACCCGATACTGATAGCAAGTTTTAAGAGCTCCAGTTTAATGAAAATTCCCGGAAAGGTATGGAAAATGAGCGCTGAAAGCAACTTGAGCAACAGTTGGAACATGTTATTTTGGATATTTTGCCTGATGTTTTGAAATTTTCGTTTGAAATCAATCTGTTCCGAACATAATTAAGAAATTTCCAAGTTTTCAACTTAAGAGTTTTGAAAAAAATTGCTGGATTTTAATTTAATCCATCCTTTTTTTATTTCGTTTGGATCAATTCTGGGAAACAGTGAAATTTAAATAAAATTAAGAACAAGTAGCTGCTAAGAAAGTGGCGAAGTTAAAAAAACTAAATTAGAAAATTATAAAATAATGAATGAATCGACATTTTTAATAACATTTCTCTTTAATTACAGGAATTGCATCTCAACGACATTTTGCGTAAGTACTAACAAAGTTTTTCAAAAGTAAAATTGAAATCGAAGAAATAATACCTAAATTAATTTTGGGGCAGCCATTTATCAATTTTATTTAATCAATATTTTCGAATCAATCTAAAACAACCAATTTCAACACATTTTTCCAGTAACTTCCGGACAAAACCATTAAAGTTCCTCAGGGAGTTTTCCGACTCTCTAGTTTTTTTTTTACTACTGCTCCAGTCGTTTGGCATTTTTCGCTGCCATTTGCTTAGTGGACATTATTTTTCCTGCGTCATGCTGTTGGAGGTTTTATTTTTCTTGCGTTCTATAATACGATTCCAGCATAAGGAGCGAACCGCGTGCACATAAAAACTGAAAGTCGGAGAAAGAGACACAGTGACTGGCTTTTTGATATTTATTTTTTTTATGATTTATGATTCCGCCTGAACTGGTTGGCTGCCAGGCTGGTGGAAGGCCAATAATCCACAGTGCTTTAACTTCATTTTGTTGCGGCGAAAGGAGACTGTGTTACGACAGGACATCTTGGAGAGATTTAGGAAGAATGCATGAAAAGTCAACGAATTTTCAAGTCAGTGGATTTCCTTTGAAATTGTGATGAATTTAACTAGTTCTAAACATGAATTGTTATGCTAGCAAAAAAAAAAAGAATAAAGTTATAAAATGTTGAATTAAAGTTTTTTATCTTTCAAATGATAAAAAGTTTCGGAAAAAGTAGTTCAGCTCAGAACTTTTAGGTCAATAACTTCTGTAGCACAAATGACGGTGCCAGCTTGAAGTTCCAGTGCGGCAAAAATTTCAAGCATGGGTTCCATTTAAAAGAAAAAACAATATAATGAGCTACATTTACAATGTTATGTTCGTCAAATTATATCGTGAGACGGAATACTACGAAAATAAGAAAAAAAAAAACAAAAAATCAAGTAATATAGAAATATTTTTTCAACACTATTTTGAAAACAAAAGCATCAATATGACGGCTTTTTGTTCAATGCTGTCATGGAAATTAAACAAAATTTTAATGTTAATTTTATCTTCATTCAATTTATATAATGATAGTTGAATTATTGATGATTTTGAAATCTGAAATGCGCTGAAAAACCAGATATTCTGTGCCATATTTTGCATGGTGACCGATAAAAATTAATAAAGTTTTGACTTACTATTTTTCGTTAATTTAAAAACCCTTTAAATAGGCTTACTTTTGATAATCAGTTTAAAATGAAAATTCAAACCGTCGATAACCAAAGCCACGAGGTTTCAATGCAATGCCACATAATGCGCAATGCCAATCTAGTTGAATTACTAAGAGAATAGAAAAATCTTGTTATACATTTTTAACTGATTTTCAATTTCAATCAAAGATCTAAAGTTAAGAATTCAAAGAGCGTTTGTTCGAACACTCAAAATAGTATTGGAACTTGTTCACTTTTGAAAACTCTTAAGTTAAACAACTTACCAGGATTATGCACAGTGGTCCAGAATGGAATTACATCGTGTCAAAATTAATAACGAAAATACTAATATAAAAGAAAATGTTCAGAAGTTTTTTTTCATTAAACCACGTTCTTTGATAATCATAAATCATGTAATTTTTACATGATAACTCACAATTTTTTTTTCCAGTGAACAGATTGAGCCAAATTGTCCCTACCAAATTGTGCTTTTGCTAAAACAATGAGGATTTTCTCATTGCATACATATATGTTTCTATAAATGCGTGAATTTTTAAAAATGCCCGGATTTTCCCGGGAAACATTCAGAAAAATGATATTTTTAAATTTTGAACAACGTTAATATTCAGTTAAATCAACCGTTTATAACTAGTCAACAAACATAATTAAATATACATAATAACAAAATCGTGTGATGAATGTTTTCATCACTTGCGTTTAGTCGTAGATTCAAATGTTGGATTCAGTTTTTTCCTAGATAGTCTTTTTTCAGAGTTACAACAACGCTTTACAAATTTCAAATTTACATTTTTTTAAGATAATTAAAATGAGGATCTTATAATTTTTTTAACATCAATGTGTTCAATTCTACCATCCAATTAAAAGAAAAAATAAAAAAGCACATTGAAAATATGCAGATGACGTCTTTTAGATATAAGATTTCAGCGGAAATTAATTCAGAAATTTCTTAGTACAAAATAAAACTTACTAGGTAAACCATTCATCTTGAAAAGAGATAGTTCACACATGTATGTTTACAAGCTAATATTCAGGATTTTCACTAGATAACTCATGGAAAGAATAAAAAGTACATTGTTATTATTTGATAATAAAAAAAGAGTAAATAAATTCAAACTTCATAAAAGAATGTGGTTGTAAAATGAGTTTGCTAGATTTTTTTCCAGACGTATCTTGACCGGACAAATCCAGCCAATTTTCTCGAAAAACCTGGTTTATCAACCTTCCAAACACAAGTCATGATTATTTGGATAAAACTTGCCATTAAAATTTTCTTCTTGGACGTAAAAATGAAAAATTACAATAACTGAATTTTATTTTTACGTGTTACTAGCTGACCCGGTGTGCTATGCTACACCTTTCAAAATCGAATGATATTTTCAGAATTTACTCAAATTTTTACTGTTTTGTTGGCATTATTTTAAATCAAATAATAACATAATTCATAAGCAACCGCTATAAAATGAGAGCTGCAGCTGGAGTTTCGGATGGCAATTCAAAAATAACTTGAACTTATATTCTGAATCTTGATCCATAAATTTGGGTTAAAAATCTGATAATTGTAATCTGTTTCTTTAAGCTTCGCCCTAAAAAAGGAGGGTCTCAAATAGAGATGTACCGAATAGTGGTATTCGGCGAACGGCCGAATACCGAATATTGACCTTTTCAACTATTCGGCCAAACGAATATTCGGCCGAATATTCGGTCGAATATTCTATTGAGTTTTCAATGAAAAATCCTTAAGCGATTTTTTCAATGCTTTCTATTTCTTCCATATTAATGCCCCTCATGTTTTTTAATCTATTATTTTCAACCAGATGATATGATCGGATGATGTTTTACAACATATTTTTTAAGTAGGGGTCTTTCTGATTATTAAAATGTCACCAATAACTGAAAAGACATCAGATGACTAGTCGCTTCTAGGGCGATTATCACCAAAGAGATTGCGTTCCTGTAAAATCTGGGATAAAACATGTCGCAACAGGTGCCAAGCTATTTCAGGTTGCTTCTCTGATATTGAATTAGGTGAAGGTCGAATTTGAGCAAGATATCTTTGAAATAGTTGTTGAAAATATAGATGATCTTCAACCTTAAGCAAACCATATTTCCATTCAACCATACGTATCCAGATGGTCAGGCATTCAGAACGATTTTTGAAGAAATAAGGGCAAAATGTATGTATATTTTGAAATTTTTGAAAAATTGAACACAAAATCTTAAAAATTTTCAAGAGGAATTTGAGTTTTTTATTTGATTTAGCAAATAATCTGAATAAACCCGAGCAAAACTCGGGAAGTATTAAACAATATCTGGATATCGCGTCCAGTTTGACTTATCTGGATTCTTTACTGGATTTAAAGGCAAGCCCTTAGCGCAGATACACCTTACCTGTTTTGCTGAAACCATAAGTTTTTAATGATTGTGTAGCTTTTACAACATTTTTTTTGGATATTTTACAAATTATTAAAAATTATTTGAAAAATTTACAAGTCTGTAAAAGATATTCGGCCTATTCGGCCTATTCGGCCGAATACTAAGCTCAACTATTCGGTGAGCCGAATATTCGGCTTAACGGTTTTTCGGCGATATTCGTCGCCGAATATTCGGCCGACCGAATATTCGGTACATCTCTAGTCTCAAATAAATCGTACGCAACTAGTTCAACTGATAAAATATGGTTGTTCTTGCTTGATATATTCTGGATTTATGCTAGAAAACTGATAAGAGAGCCCCCCCCCTGCTGAATGGGGGGTGATCTTTAATAATCATACCCATTTTATTCATTCCCAAAAATCTTTTTGTATTAAATATTGTTAAGTTGGTTGATAAGTTTTTAAGCTTTACAACAAATTTTATATGGAACTCCCTCCTTTTTTCCCTCTCTACACTGTAAAGCGAAAGGGTCTATAACAATCGTAGAAACATATCTCGTAACGAAGTACCTTTCCATGCCATATTTGTTTCCATTTGTTGGCTTCGTTAGCATTAATTGAGAATCAATGCTAACAAAATTGTATTGTGCTATACTCCCTCCTCCCACGTACCTACTCAGTGAATAGAGCATGGTGTGTCAGATAATCATAGAATCATACCAACATGATTTTCCATGTTAAGTTTTGTCCATTCCTCTCCTCTTCCCTTTCTTTATTCCCAATTCTATCATCCCACTGCAAGAAAGAAATTGTTTGACGTAAAAAAATGTCTCTTATTAAAATACCATCCCATGCCAAATTTGGTTTTATTTGCATTGTAAATTCTTGAGTTATGCATAAACTTGAAAGGAAGTACCATCCCCCTTCCGTTCTCCCCATTGAATGGAGAAGTGAGAACATAATATTCTGTTCCGGATCGTCCCAAAGCAATAGTTTTTCTTTAGTGGACTGTATAAAACACTTGGGCACGACCGGGGAACACTTCAAAAACTAGCACTATTTCTGATTGTCCACTGTGGGTGCAATTAAGGCTACCCAGAACTGTTCTTCTATCGCACTTTCTTCAAGTAAATCTCTACTTGAGGTTCTGTGATATTGATCACAGGTGAATTTCTTTCACTTAAAAACAACCGACCGATTTGGGACAACTTAACTTTATTTCCCAATTCAACTTTAAACCGAGCCGACGGGGGTAAATAATTCTAGCCGATGTGTACTGTTTGGAGGTTGCTGCGAACTGATTTTTATTGCCTAGATAAACAATCGATCCCTCAACACGATCACAGGCGATCGGTCGTTGGAGAGTGAGTTCTCAAGAGAGAACTCACTTTTGGTTATATCGCTAGGGTGGCTTCAATTTTATGGCAAGTATTTTAACACGTTCCAAAACATGCCGGCCCCCTTGAAACCATACGGGTTTCAACACAAACATTACAAAGTTTAATCTTAATGTCTATGCAGTTACTGAATTCATAATCTTTAGCGTTATATAATACAAATGTCTATAAAAAAAATTGAAAACCGAGAAAAAAAAATTGTCAAACAGCATTTCCGTGTACGCGCTGCATACGCAACAGTTCTGTTGATCGCACATGTGGTTTAACGCTCTTCTCTTTGCAATTGATGTGGAATAGTCGATCGACGAAAAACAATGCACACACTCGCTTGTGCTTCTTGCTGGCTGGACTTGATGCTTGGTGGTTTTTGCCGTGAGATGAAAAACAAAGGCAAAAAATGATCCCGTAGTATGTCTGTTGGTAGGTACGTTTTGTGATGATTTCGTCTGTCTCTTGCTATTGGTTTCGGGTACGATCGGTGGGTGGTGAAACAAATCCTGCTGCTGTTGGACTAGGTATCTGCTGCTGGGTTTCGAGAAGTTTGCTGAGCGAAAATTAAAATCGCAATGTTTGGCCGAAAATTTATCCGAATTCCGCAGGTAAGTCGCACATCATTAGGGAAGAAAGCAGCTGATGTTATTTTTTTTTCAATTTGCTTACTCAGGTGCTGCTGTGCTGCTTTGCTAGGGTCGATGAGTGCTCTCCACTGGGTGGTGGAATTATTTTTCCTCGCTGCCGTAGAACGCTTTGCTGGCTCGCGAACAGCAACGAACAACCATAGACCGTGTCGATTTCTTGTGGAATGTAATTTTTCGAATGTTGAAAAAGTTCCGAAATTCTTCAATTTTCTTTCTTCTTGTTGTAGGTGATGGTTAAACCGGTCGATTGTGGATGCGATGTAGCGATGGAACCGGAAAAGATGATTTCGATGACCATTCAAGCGTCGGTTGGAGCGTACGATTGGGTGCTATTGGTGCCATTTTACGACGAATTGACAGCCTGTCGATATACGACCAGAGGCTGATTCAAACGATGACCTGGGCTGTGAACCTGTCGACATTCGACCGGAGGTTCGCACAGAACTTGTGCTGCGCCGCGTACCAACCTGTCGAAATTCGACCAGAGGTTGAGACGTGTGCTTGACGTAGAAATAGTGGATCAAAACATGCTCGCTCCAATGACCACCACTTAGCCGATGTATGACCCGTCGACCTTCGACCAGGGGTTCTTGCTCGACTGTGTTTCAACGTATCAACCTGTCGACTTTCGACCAGAGGTTGATACCTGATGGATTTATCAATAAAAAGATGATCAATTGATGAACTTGTCGTTGTTGAATATTTTCCGGAACCGATGATAAGATGATGACTTCTTCTCTATGATCGATGACCTCCTGATGCCCTTTGAACTGATGTTAGTACTTGGCCGGGGAACCGATGAACCTTTTTTCGTAACTAGGTGAACTTGTGTACCAATTTCCAGCCTTATGAAGCAGTGATGTGTACGAAATGCGTTGCTGTTTCGGGGTGCGAGAATTCCGAAGTGTCTGCTTGCCTGGACCGGACTTGTGGTGCTAGGCCGGACCAGAAGTTCTCGGTATTGGGTTGTTGGAGACATCGATTGTACAAGCGGTTGGGGTCATGAAAGAAAATAATAGTTCGAAAGGCTTTAGCGGGATTTTTGAAAATTGCAACATGCATCCTTGTACCAATTTTTAAAATTCAACAAACATATTCTGACATAAACTGACATACATTTTTTGACACATTCCGATAAATGCGGATTCTGACGATAGTTCTTTCTGACATATTCTTTGACAAATCGTTTTCTGACAGACATTCTGACAAAACTGACACATTTCGCCAAATGCGAATTATGACGATAAACTTTCTGACAAATTACTGACTTATGAAACTCTGACATGTTTCAATTTTCAACTTATTTCATCTGACACGATCATTCTTGATCAACTGACATATGTTGTCGACATAATTGCTATCGCGGATGGGAAGTGGGAAGGTTATTTAGATGTCTCGGTCTAATATTCTGTTTTTCGTGTTAACTATTACCGATATATTGCTCACTGACTTTGCATAAAGTAAACCATTCAACCGAAAACTTTGAGCTCAAGATTAGCTCCAACAACCGTTACATTGTCACCTATGGCAATGTCTGCTGTCGCCTCTTTCCAACGCTTTCCTTTTCGTCGATTTTAGACCGCGAGTTATACCGTTTTTTGCAGAGTGTGTTGAGTGCTGATGGTTCTTCTCGACGTCTGCACTGATAGGATATCGATGCAGACGGAGGCATAGCATGTGGGACATTTTAGTCATTCTGACCAACTGGGTCCACCGTCAATTCTTCGTTCGACAAACGACGATTGAGGTGCGACACGATGAAGCAAAATTTCAAGTAGTTTTGCAGTTGTGCTGTCCGAGTTCAGCTCGTATACGAAGCGATCTTAAATTTGGACCAATGTGGGTTGGCCTTTGACGAATTTGTTCTACTCGCAAATCTTCAAAGTGAGCTGAAGACATTTCTTTAAAAAAAAACCAAGTAATGCGAGTTGCTTCAGAAAGGCCCGACTGACTGATTTCCTGACGTAAAAACTGACATAGATTCTGACTCTTGTACTGAATGGGTTTCTGACCGTTTTTCCGATAAAGTTCTGAAGGTTTTTCTGAATGGATTTCTGAATGAGTTTCTGAATGTAGTTCTGACAAGTTTCCGCTTTGTGATCTGAATGTTTTTCTGACTCAATAACTGAATGATTTGCTGACAGTTTTGCTGACCGATTTTCTGACATTTTTCCAGACACAATCTAACGAATACAAAGTAGGCAATTTCCGAAAAGACCGAGACATAACCTGTTCCGTGGGATCTCAACATTTCTGGAGATTTAATGGATTGTAATACTACTAGAGGCGTAGCAAAATTCCAATATTCATTCAAACGTGTTTTTCGATTTTCAGCGCGAATGATAGCAGTCGACAACAAAAAACTGACAAACTCATTCTGTGTATGGGTTACTGACTGATTCCAAAGTGTGCAGATGGTTATCTGTGGTGTACTGTGGGTAATTTTGTGGGTCGGGTGCGTGAACAACTGGGTACGAATTGGTGGACTGTTGAGTTCTTCGATTTGGTGTGTGCTGATTTTGTGTGCTTTCTCTGCTTTGGTTCGTTTCAAATTGATTGGCATTATCGGGTCTGTTGCGCGTTGGTGGAACGGAGGAGGAGTAAGATGGTGAGTGAGGCCGAGAAAAGTAGCGAGGACTTTCATAATGCAAAAGTGTGTGGTGGTTCCGATGGCATTTTTGACAGGGACTTCTGGAACAATCTATGGCATAATGTCCAGGTTGCAAACACTTAAAACACAAGCGACGTTTGTGGACTTCCGAAAATCGTTCTGACACAGACCAATTCTTCATCGTCCGACACTGGACAATGTTATGTCGACGATCTCCACAAATGGCACAACATTCTGGAGGCTGCGATGCGATTAAAGTTGTAGTATTTCTCAACCGTCGATAATCTGGCTGAGGCGAGCTCCTAAACCGTCGATACTGTGGCTCCGGTGATCTCGTGAACCTTGGATGCTGAGGCTCTGGCAAAGTGTTGGCGACTAGAGATTGCAGAACCAAACACTGATCTCGGAGGAAGTTCGTCAGGTTGGAATAGGTTGGCACTTCCTTCGAATTGTGATGCGTTTCCCACTGCCGAAGTGTTACGGGATCCAGACGCATGCAGATCATGTGCGCCAACAACGTCGACCAACTTTCGGTATTTTCCCCAATTTTGTCCAACATCTGCAAGTTTTTGTCGAAGTCACCGATGAGGCGATTCAACGACTCACTGTGCTCCCGACGAATTGGCTCTATTGCGAAAAGCGCGTCCAAATGCGCTTTGACGATGAGCTTCTTGTTCTCGTAACGCCTTTCCAACAAACTCCATGCCACTTGGTAGTTTGCAGCCGTGATTTCTATTGAGCCGATTTCCTGGAGCGCTTCGTCCGTCACCGATGACCTCAAGTAGGTGAATTTGTCGATTGGGGAAAGCTGACCGTTGTTGTGAATGAGACTCTGGAACATGTCGCGGAAGGTGATCCATTCTCGAATTCTTCCACTGAAATGGGGCAGCTGGATTTCTGGAAGTTTCACACGAGACATAACCGAACTTGAAGAAGATTCTGACAATTCAACTGACACTTGTTTTTTTCGCTTGAAGGCCACCAGGGAAGATTTCGCTGTGCAGTAAACCTCTTCGACCTGGGATGCAGCCTCATCAAAATCAGCCTCACGTTTGGAGATTTTGGCTTGAACTCGTTTTTCTCGCTGACTTTCGGATTCCTTTGGTTCTAGTTTGGTTTCGAGGTCTTCTTCGTCGAGGATCACCTTCATTTTCCGTTGGACGTTGTAGAATCTCCGCATCGCATCTTCCAACATCTCCAACCGAACGTCGATCTGGTTTTCGTGCCGTTCCAGTGAGAAGCCTTCAACGAACCTCGCTACACTGTTGATGGTCCGCTTTAACTGCCGCTGTTGCTCCTTCAGTTCGTTAAAATCTACGTCTTCCATGATGATTTTCCAACTTGCAACTTGATTGCACTGACACAAAATCTGACCAAAAAATCCGACAAATGTTCTTACTCAAAACTGACACAACCGACTAAGTCCAATTTCGATTAAAAATTGGAATTCCAAAAATTCAGAAAATAATTTTATTTCACGTTGACACGTCCGCTTGTTTATTTGCACTATTGGATGCCGAATACCACACA
Source organism: Uranotaenia lowii (assembly GCF_029784155.1). Taxonomy (NCBI): domain Eukaryota; kingdom Metazoa; phylum Arthropoda; class Insecta; order Diptera; family Culicidae; genus Uranotaenia; species Uranotaenia lowii. The sequence continues at coordinate 182,854,516 of NC_073692.1, read as the reverse complement.
AATTTTTAAATCCGTAATTAGTTATTTGAAAAAATAGTCAAATTGTCTCGCCGACACGTCCTAATGATCTCTGCAGATCATTAATCAAACAAACTGAATAATTAACCGACAAATCTGACTCATTCACTGATCACTTATTGATCATTCGCTCTCAAAATGCACTTGAATGCTCTCACCGATATGTGATAATGAACAGACCGACTGTTGATGAGCTCAACTCAACTCCGTTAAAGTTTAGCCGAAAAAACCTACTAAAATGCGCCTGATTGACTGGGGAAAATTCAGTGAAAAACTTGCCAATTGCCAGTATTTATGCAGCAGAGAAGAATGTTCAAAACCGCTCAAGGATTGCACACAATTTCCAAGAAAAAAAAGATCGTAAACCTCAGTTTTCAACTTTATTTTGAGCAATTCATTTACCCACAAACTACCACAAAAACATACACCACCAATCATGCACACTTTGTACTTCCCTGGTTTCCGTGAACCGATTCTGTAGGCCTCAGGGAATGTTCCGACCGATGTTCCGAGTTCTTGTTCGCCCTCCGTGAATGCTCCGTGTTGTAGCAAATGGCGCAGCTGTGGTTTCGTGGTGCTTTGAATAGCGCTGAGCAGCGCGATGGCGTAGCAGCGATGGCAGCGGTGGCTTGTTGCTACCCAAAGTGCGATGGCCGTGCACTGAAGCCGCTTGGTGGGTTTAAAATCCGATTCCGTCCGCACTGTCCGTAGGCCGTACTGGCCACATATCCGGTTCGAAGGACCAAAAAATGTTCCGGATCGTCCCAAAGCAATAGTTTTTCTTTAGTGGACTGTATAAAACACTTGGGCACGACCGGGGAACACTTCAAAAACTAGCACTATTTCTGATTGTCCACTGTGGGTGCAATTAAGGCTACCCAGAACTGTTCTTCTATCGCACTTTCTTCAAGTAAATCTCTACTTGAGGTTCTGTGATATTGATCACAGGTGAATTTCTTTCACTTAAAAACAACCGACCGATTTGGGACAACTTAACTTTATTTCCCAATTCAACTTTAAACCGAGCCGACGGGGGTAAATAATTCTAGCCGATGTGTACTGTTTGGAGGTTGCTGCGAACTGATTTTTATTGCCTAGATAAACAATCGATCCCTCAACACGATCACAGGCGATCGGTCGTTGGAGAGTGAGTTCTCAAGAGAGAACTCACTTTTGGTTATATCGCTAGGGTGGCTTCAATTTTATGGCAAGTATTTTAACACGTTCCAAAACATATTCATAAAAGTATTATTGTTCTCAAATACTTTTTGATACCAAATTTTATTTCATTTGCTTTATTAATTCTCGAGTTATGCAAAAAAAAATTGTATGGAAGCCCCTTTCCCTCTTTTTATCTTTCCGTTGAAAAAAGGTGGCGCTTCAATTTATAATAGAAACATTTCTCGTATCCAAATACCCTCACATGCCAAATATAGTTCAATTTGCTTGATCAGGTCTCCAGTTATACTGAAAATTGTGAGGGAGACCTCTTCTCCCCCTTTTCATCCACCTTTTTGAAGGTGTGAGGGATACGAAATATTCATAGAAGCATTTCTCGTACCCAAATATCATTCCATGCCAAATTTGGTTCCATTTGTTGTTGTAGTTCTTGTGTTATGGAATAAAATTTTTATGAAACTTTCCTCCCTCTTTCCTTCCTCCTCGCTGGAAGAAGCAAGGGGTCTCAAACAATCATTAGAACATGTCACGTTCCCAAACATCCGCCCATGCCAAATTTGGTTCCGTTTGCTTGATTAGTTTATGAGTTATGTAAAAAATTAAAAAGAAGGACCCTCTCCCCTTTATATCTCCCTACTGGAAAGAGGGAGGGGTCTCAAATTATCATTGAAATATTATTCGTATCCAAATACCTTCCCATGCCAAATTTGGTTCCATTTGCTTTATTAGTTTTCGAGTTATGTAAAAAAATACGCAAGAGGCCCCTTCCCCTTTCAACTGCAGGGAGGGAGGGGCCTCAAATAATCATTGAAATATTTTTCTTATCATAATACCTTCCCATGTCAAATTTGGTTCCAATATCTTGATTAGTTTTCGAGTTATATGAAAAATTGTAAGGTAGCCCCCCTCCCCCCTTCCTATCACCCCACTGAGAGGAGGGTTTTAATGAGGAATTTCTGAGTTTTGTGGAAATTTGCCCGGATATTGTCCGGATTTATGGTCGTCAATTTGAAATCGAATTCCTGAATTTTGCCAGGTTTTTAACTAAAAATTCCACGGTTTGTGCGGCCCGAATACGCACTGAAAAAATTCTTGCAACCTTAATTTAAGCAAATATAATCCTATAATCTAATAAGTTCAATAATCTTATAATCTAATAGATCATTTTTAATTCACGGGAAATTATTTCAAATTTCTTTTAGCAAATCTGTTAATTTTAAGTTATTACATAATATGAAAATGATAAACTTAGCTAATAATTCGAATTAAAACCTTAAGAAGACTAACAAAACTTACAAAGCTTATATGGCCAAAAATGGTCAAATCTGTTATGATAATGATCAAAAAGCTTTCAAAAAATTAAAACGACTCATTTTGATTTATATTTTATGTGAACCCGAGCAAGGCCGGGTAAATTATCTAGTTTTAATTATATTTGTATTAATCTACAGAATACAAAAAATCAACGAATTTATAACCACTTTAAAATTTTAACCAAAAATTCAAAAACAAGAAATGATACATAAATATCAAATCGCATATTTGAATTCTTAAGTATCCTTTATGCATTGCGACAGAATATCGATTGAATTGACAGATCGCTTCCTGATTGCAAAGAACACTTCTGAAATTTCTTTTTCCGAATATTGATGGTTTTTTAAGATTTATCTTATTAACTTATGCCTTGGCTCATAACACATAAACTTTAGCTCTTTCATGATTTTTGGAAAGAAGTTTAGTATTTTCATAATTGAAGGAACTTGACTAACGCCCCAAGAAAAAAAAAGCAATGTAAAACATATGCATACGTGCGTAGGGCTCTTCAATAAGAACATTTGAGCTCGAAATCCTAAAAATTCGTGTCAGCAAGTTTGAGGATCGGCAGAAATACTAATATAATAGGTACAGGAACTATTTAAAAGTTGTGTCATCTCATCTTAATTACCCAGAAACAAGTGATTTTATATGTATGTTCTAGCAGCACAAAAAATTGAGTCAATGTGTTTCCATAAAACGTGCTGAAAGACTCTTGAACAATTTCAATCATTTAATAGAGACCATTTTCAAGTGGAACGAATTCAAGATGTGGTCTGTTGCCAAAAAAAAACAGCCAAACAACACGTTCCTCCGGTAAAATCCGACATTATTTCGGTTCGGGGGGCTTAACCCTCCCAAAAAGATTTTTCCAAGTAAAGTTTTCACCTTAGTATCGGAAAATTACATGATCTTAAAAAAAGCTGTTTAAATATAAGTGTTAACAAGCAAATTTGAAATTTGACTCGAAATTAAGTTTTAAAAATCCTAGGCTTGAGATAAATCACTATATGACGTTCACGAATTGAAACTTACATTCCATTGATTGAACGAGACACGAACGCCACAAACGTGGTAAAGTGTCTATAATCAGAGAAAAAACAGAGAACAGATTGAACAGAGATTTAAATGAACCATTTTAACTTCAAAACTAATTTACCGAATACTATCTTTTTACCGACAAGTTGAAAACCATGTAACAGGCGTTTATCTATATCTCACGATTTGCGAAAAAATCTAAAGAGTTTGCGAAAAAATCTAAAATCTAATATCCTCTACATTATGACTAAAAAATTTATTTGAAAAAAATTGTGAATATGAAATATTCTTCAAGAAACCATATTCATTCTTAGTTTTATTTTGTGTTTCTTGTTCTTCAAAATGCGAAAGAGTTTGATAAATTTTAAAAGGCTCCAAATTTACTTTTTTCCGAGGATATTAAATGATTTGGGTACCCTGAAACTAAATATGCATTTTTTCTATGAGCTTTTGTTGTTAAAATAACTTTTTAATAAAGGTTAAAATTATTCAAGTAAATTCTGCACATTTTTCAAAAAAAAAAAAAAACTTCAAAACAAAAACATAATATTTCAAATTTTAAGTTATGTATCAATCATCAACTTTCATCAAGACCTAAAGTTAACTTATTAATTTACTAATAATAATTTACTTTTCCTAATTTAACGAATTTTTAATCGAATTGAATTTATGATACTTTAAAAAATTGTATTGAAATATTTCCAAATAAGCCTTCAATTTTCTTTTTATCAAAAATTCACATTTTAAATCGCGATTTTTTTAAACAGACTTCAACGGAATTTTTCAATCAACCTTTCAGTTGAAATTGAAGAAACGAAATGTAAATAAGGATGAAAAATCCATTTAAAATAATTATCATTTTTTTATAAATTCATCATGGTTTAATATTATCTTGATCTGAAATCTTCTTTAGAATTCGATTTTTTTTTATAAATCTGTGTTTTGGAAATATTCATTTCAAATTTGAAAACAAGCAATTATTTTGAAGCAAATTTCTCAATGACTTACCGAAAATATCATTGATATGAAATTTCAATGATGGTTAATTTTGGAAAATTTGATATATTTTATCTGTAAAATGTTCTCTTTATAGTGACGAATTTTTAAAGGGTCAATTTGCAATTTTTCAGATTTTCTAAGTCTTAATTTCAACTTGACACTGGAATTTGAGTATCTATATTCATGCAAGATTTCCACGATAAATTTGTTTTTATCAGACAGGTAATTTCATACCGATTCTAGTGGTGTAGTTCTATTAGGGCTGCGATATTTTACAAAAATATAAAAATCCTGTGCAAAGTACAATTAAAGTGTAAGAAAATCGGCAAAATTACCATTGACAAAAGGTTAAAAAAAACAGTTATCTTTGAAAATTCGTCAAAAATTCTGTGTTTCGTAATAATGTCAACTTTCCAATCCTCTTTTCAAAATTTATCTGGTGTGCGTTCATAAAAAAGTAATGATGTTAAATTGAAGATTTTGATAATTCCTTGAGGGTCCCCGAAAAAATTTTATAAATGGATGCACCCGAATAAAGTTACAAGCCGCCAAACTTCCAAAAGTGTCATGTTGACACTCAAGAGCAGATTAAGGTTTAGTCAACAGACTGTAGGTATTGCTTAAAACACTTGAAATGTTTGACTTTTTTGCCTGGGTATTCTAGTTGAATTAATTTTGCTGTTACGTCAAATATGTAATTTTACAATCAAAAAAAAATCAAAAAAATAATAAAGTAAAAAGTTCGTTCAAATGTTTTCTTCGCAAAAATATTCGATCGTTTTTTGTAATATCCCACCTTTATCAATTTTTCATAGAGATGTCGAAATTATGATTAAATCGTCCAAAGCTGTTTATGTCAATCAGACACGAAGTGCAGATTCAAAGCATTTTTATCAACATTTCAAGAATATAGGGGAGAGGCGGGCTATATGCGTATATTAAGGGAAGTACTCATTTTCTCCCATATTCCAATAGATAAGAGTCTAAAAACTATATGCACATGAGCAGACATCTGTTTTATATAGGTTCAATAAATGTTTCTGTCAAAATCTTTTACAGTTTTTGTGAAAATAATTTTAAAATAAAAGAAGTCAAAATAGCCGATTTTCGAAACTGGCGGGCTAAATGCGATTATTTATGTTTTTAGCTATATTTTATTTACACTTGCTATTTTTATATTATTTGATTGAAACGGATGTTAAGCTTACGTCAAGGCTGAAATTTTGGCGAAATTTTAGACATCACTAGTTCTTTTGCATAAAACAAAGTTAGGTATGCCATATGGCCATATTTCATGGTAATATTTTGTTCATATCGTATTTTTGTCAGATCAGTATTAAGCTATTTTTTTTCCACTGTAAGAGTGTGATGTGAGCGTAGATTTAGAGTTTCAAGTAAAAAATTTGTTAGACTAATCTATTTTTCTTTGATACAGGCATTCATCCTGCCTGATATGGGCATTCATAAACCCTCTCTCATTCCAATATCTTATCATTTTCAACTTTGCCAAATGCTTCAGTTTGTTGAATTTCCGATTACCAGATGAATAAAAAAGAAAAAAACCGTTAAAATTTGTGTTTACAGATTCTGTACGCACGATAAATAAATTTCAATATATTTGAACAAAACTGCCAAAAATCTTGTTTGAATTTTTAAATTTTTTTTTGACTTTATATAACCATTCAATTTTTTCATGCCATGTGTCAAAGCGTATTACCCTCGAACTTCACTGATTAGATTTGTTGAATCTCCAGCCATATCGTCAATTGGCTGTATGCGCATATTACCCAACATGCGCATTTAGGAACACTTCCCCCTACTGATATTTTTCTCTCGGAAAATCCGGAATAGAGGACAATTTTTCATCGGACCCTTACATGTTTATACATCGTCGTATAGATGTATTCTGGATAATTCCAAAAACCAAAAAAAAAGCACTTGAATACTGCAAAACAGTAAAAGAAATATAGGAAATTTAAAAAATATTTTTTTTTTACCTTTTTTCATTCGTAACCAACTACAGACAAGTTGGTAAAACAATTTTTTTGAAATGAAAAAAAAATGTCTTTTTTCTCTAATAGATCTCAAGAAAACATGATAACAATAAACAAGCTTCAACCAGCACTACACCAATAACAATCCTGGATCTGATAATCCGGAAGAAAAATCGCACCTACAAATGAGAAAACTTTCTAGCTCCGGCATCGGAAATTTGGGTCCGTAATCTTACCACACAAAAATGCTGCTCCAGAATTGTTTTCGGAGGATTTCCAAAATAGGAAAACATTTATGCCAGCCCAGGTTCCAGGCAGGGTTGATGGTTCGTGTAATCGGTTCCCGTCACAAAATGATCCCTGCTGCTGCTGGGTGACTTGGGATTACGCTACATTCGGTAAACAGCAATAACAACAGCCATTTGGGCGGCTGCTGTCAGATAGATGTGAAAGATACTCTTAGCTCTTAGTAGGTACCGGGGATTACTAGTTTGTGTTAGCTGAAAAGTTTTCCCATTTAGTTACTCTGAGGAGACAACCAGTCGGTCCCAGGGATTTGGTGCCTCGACTCGACTTGAGATCTTTGGCTGCCAGATAAGAAGACGAAACTGTTACGGTTCTGTTGATCTAGAGCTGTCTTCTGATTCCGACCGTATAAATAATACAAATAGGGTCATTGAGGGTTAGTATTCTTCTATTTATTCGGGCTACGATATAATCAACAAATTGTGTTATCGTTTCGGGGAAATATTACAAAGGGGTACCTCTTCAGTGTGTTTACTTTTCATGATGTTTATCGTAGGTGAATTTATTACCTTATAACAAATGACACAAATTTTGCCATTAAAGTCTTCACAAACATATTACAACTTCAATGAGAATCTACCGTAGCTACTTTCACTTCCAGCAAAAAAAAAACACAATTCATAATTTCAACAATTGAAATCAATTTGCCAGACATGGAAACATATACACAAACCATCGTTGAGCTCCTACGCACCAAACCATTAGAAAGGAAAAGCCAAACAAATTCACCCGGAAAATTGCTTGCCATCCCATTTGATGCTTCTCGGGCGCCGAACATTTTCCACATGTGGCACGGTGAAAATAAAATCCTCGCCGTAAAGAGTTCGATCACCGTTTCCGGGAAGCAGCTTCTGGTCCAAGGACACCCAAAGGAAACTTCCGGTGGAAGTGGCATGGTAGCAGCAGGAAAAAAAACGACCTTAACTCGGTAAGCCCTTGTTTGGGAATCGTTTTCGATCCCCACCCCATTCCCCATTTTCATCTCTCTCTCGATTGGATGTCATTGAAATTTTTGGCAGTTTAGATGTTCTTTGAATCGTGGAATTGAACAACCAATTCGAGCGACAGACCGATTCTGCTATGTTGTAGTCGGTACAACACAATTTCGATGGCAGCCAACAAATTGCTGTCGGTTTTTATTTGAACGGATCTTTCCCTCGTCTCGTCTCCAACCTTGATTCGCGTTAGCCTGTGTGTTCAAGTGTTGTCAAGATGAGATTTTTCCATTCTTGTGTAATTTTCTTGCCCGTCTTAGGAAGGTGCTTGAAAACCTAGCCTTGAGTTGTACACTTTTATTTGACGAAATTGCGTTCCGTTTTGACAAACGAGGCTCAACTGAATTGATTTGAAGCTTTATTAGGAAAATCAATTTCTTCTATGAGATTAAGCAGTGAATTCTCCTTCAGTTTTGATACACCATTCTAGTAAGGGAACATCGCTGAGATGTTTATGTTTGTTGACAAAACATCTTTCTACAAAAAAAAACGCTGTTTGAGGAATATTGAATATCGAGTTATTCAAATTAAAGGTTCATACAATAATAGAAATTTTTTATAGGGAAACTTACTCAATTGGAAATCCCAACTCCATACATTACCCTTCCCAATAAGGTTGAAAGCAATCCTTACTTTCAACTGAATGAATATATGAAAAACCACAACCAAATGGTACTCGTTATCCTGGTGAACTGCTTCCCTGCTTCTGAAGTGCTATTCAGTAGAGGCAGCAGGAAAGCCAGGAAAAAAAAGACCATTCAAAGGGCCGATTTACTTAGCCCCATATCAACTGCTCCATTTGATCGGAGGCTGATATGCTCTCCTGGACAGTTGAAGGGGAAGGCAACCGGAGGCTCTTATATGTAGTCCTTTTCTAGTTTTTCTTTCCGGATTTCCTGTATACGTAGCTACATACATCCATGTTACCAAGCGGCTTAAACACGATTCTCCCACCCGGATCCAGAGCAAAGGATCCGGTAAAGTGCCGACCTAACTAAATAATCTGGCCCTTGCTTTCTTTCAATAAGGGAGGCCTCTTCGTTTTGGGATGAAGAATAACATGGGGGCTCCCGATGTTTGACGCGTAAATCAATAAAGTTGCTCTCACTAGTTTTCCTACCAGTATACTTTTTTGCAAAACAAAAAACAAACAAACTTATGCTGAAGAATTGCTTGTTTGATCTTGTTGTTCTGTCTTGAAAAAATTTCCCAAAATGTTATGTGGGTTAAAGTTCACTGATATGCGAAAATACTAACAATGAATTTCTTTTGAGTAAAATAAATCTTATTTTATTGATTTGAGTTTTATTTATGGAATATCAAAACAAACAATAAAAGAAGTTATCAAATCTTGTTATACTTTGCTCACCATTTGAAAAAGCCATACAAAAAAGAGTTAATACTAACTCTGTTTGCCAGCAACAAAATTGTGCAGCACCGATTCATTGTCCCTGTTGGAACCATTTTATTTATCGAAAATAAACATCGCTAATTTTTGCACCAATCGAAAGCTTGGACTTTTCCCTAAGATTAAAGCCAAAATTTGAAATAATCCATCAAGAGGTCTAGAGTAATTTATTTTTTGAAATTTTTTTAACCTTTTGAATGGTTTTTTTTTTTCAAAGACAAAAACATACTTATCACTGTGAAAACGTTCGTCTTACTTTTAGAGCTAATTCTGCTCCATATATCAATAACATGATTTAATAGGAAATTTTCCTGACTACAACTCTGTGAAAGACATCAAAGTGATACAAATTTAGAGAAAAGTGTGAGAATGTCATAAACAGAGTGATTATTATTTCTTTTAAAAAATAATTAAATATTCAAATCACTGATTGTACCAAGACCAGAAAAAGTATTCTTTGAGCTTGTTTATTGATTGTAGAGTGTATAAATGTTCAGGACAGTTTATTTACATTAAAAAATCAATCTTTTACATTAATTAGATCAGGATTATCTGAAGAAATGAGCATCTTTGGGGTTTTATTATTCCGGAACAAATATTAAATTCTTTTTTTGTCACTCCGAATTTTCCAAAAATCCCGAAGTGGGGGATAAATAAAAATTAAGACATTTTAAACAAAAATTTTATACATTCTTAAAAAATTCAAACAGTTGATAGAGCGGAAGCCAAACTGTAGAAGATGGCAGTAATCTGTTGTTTAAATTTTTTTTTTCAAATATTTTATCTATTTTTTCTCGATTTTTTTTATTTTGTGCAATTTAGATTGTACATAAGTTTGTTGCAAGCCAGCTTTTGTATTTTTTTTTTATTATTTTCCTTCCCGTCTCCTCGTAGTGTTTCAACTCCAAGCGTCAAAATATAGATTTCAAATTTGTTCTGGCCATGCATAAAAAAAGGCACCTGCATTACTTTAACATTTTGTTACTCATTTCATACTTTGAGAAATGTTGTATGTTGGTAATCCACCATGGGTGCACGGATTCACCGCAGTTTCTGCCAAAGTATGGGTTCACATACATTCCTTAGATTATTAGGTTCGACAAATCTCCAATGCAGCGCGCCACCATACCCGGACCCCATGGCTTCGTATGAACTGTTATGTGATGAATGTATTGCGTGTGTTGATGTAGGTATATTTTGGAAGAACGAATCAATCAGGTGGGCTAGTTTACTTACAGGTATTCCGGCATCCGTGTATATACCTGGCCAGCTGGCAACTGATTGAACATTCCAATTATATAGTCAGTTATATAATGAAACACATCTAAACTGTCGGCCCGCTTATGGGATTCGAACCCAAAAGTTTTTTTTGCCGATACCGGGAATCGAACCCAGTACGCCTGGCGTACCAATACCAGACTCGCGCCAGCCTATCCACTAGACCACATCAACGCTATTTCATACTTTGAGAAATGTTACCTTTTTAATATGTGCATAATCTGAGCAAATAAATGTAGAAAAATTATTTTAAGCATTTCAAGCAACTGGTTTAAATTCTGTTCATGACACGATGTTATATTTTGTTTTCATAGAAAAATGAAAATATCATTCCAGTGAAAAGCCAAAAGTGTAGAAATCTACAGACAAATTGTTTGCAGTGTTCCATATTACCAGATAAAAACCCATGTTTTTAAATTTCATCTAGGAAATTTGAAAAAAAAAATCATTGATTTGAATAAATCCATTTCTTTTATAAAACAAAAGAACGCAAAATAAATGTGATGATTTAAGATCTGACAACCTAAAGTGAATTGAGAGAATATTTTCAGATAATGGTATTACATCAAATCAACCACTTAAAATTGTTGAAAACAAAGTTGATGTTGAGTTTTTGTTATCTTCTTTTTCCTTTGTATCGAAAAAAAAATGATGAAAGACATTAGGTTCAGTTCGTGTGCTTTTAACAAAAATGAACAATCTTGAATTTTTGCAAGAAAACTTAAATTCGACCAGATTTTTATAAACACGAATGCCATCTATACAATCAAACATAAACAAAAAGTGGATTTTTTTTAAGTTTTATATATGAAACTTTATCATCCTTGTGGTACCCGTGTCTTAAGTTACTTTTAATCAATTAATGGTGAAAAAACGTAAAACCTTTAGAAGGCAACGGGCCTCTCCAGCCTGTGCTGTCAGGCAAGTACCCTTCTTCTTCTCCCGCTGCGTTCAATGACTGCCCCCCAATTTGCAGCTCTCGTCCTATCGACCATCGCAAAACATGCTCAATTGACGCATCCAATTCATCTGACGCGCTGCGCCTATATTACCAGAACGTGCGTGGTTTGAAATCGAAGATTTGTGAGTGCTTCGTTGCTGCATCAGAGCTCGGCTACGAAATCTACTCATTCACCGAAACCCGTTCCGTCTAGTCAGCTATTCGGCTCTGATTATAATGTATTTCGTTGCGACAGAAGTAGTGTCAATAGTCGTCGTAGCAGGGGTGGCGGAGTACTTATAGCGGTGTTAAACAAGCTCAGCGCATCATTGGTTACTTTGACTAATACCAATTGCATAGAAGCTTTGTGGGTGAAAGTTTCTCATGCTCATAGCTCGTTTTTAATTGGTACAGCATATATTCCACCGGAAAAAAGTCAGGATGGATCAATTATCGATCTGCATGTTGATAGCTTATCTGAAGTTAGATTGCAACATCCTTCGTGCAGCGTTATTCTTCTTGGTGACTTCAACCAACCGCAATTGATGTGGATTCGTGGTGACAGTAACAATATGGTGATAGACTCTACTTCAGTATTAACATCGGCTAGTGCATCACTTTTGGATGGAATGCAACTGAATGGAATGAATCAAAGAAACTCTCTACGCAATTCTCAAAACCGAACGCTGGATTTGGTTTTTACGGACGAATCTATCTCAATTAGCTCGGTCACCGAGGCCATCGATGCCGTTGTTCCGATTGACATGTACCATCCTCCGTTCAATTTTGATATCTCTTTTCCAAACCCTATCGTTTTTGATGAGGCGTTCGATACTTCAGCTCGCGACTTCAATCGGGCAGATTTTGACACAATGAATCGAGTCCTTTCTGAAATCGATTGGACGGATTTCCTCAATTGTACGGACGTTGATATTACCGTGAGAGTTTTTTGCTCAATTTTGGACGATGTTTTTAAGAACTCGGTACCCTTGCTGCGACCTCCTCTTCGACCTCCCTGGAGTAATGGACGCCTAAAGCGGTTAAAACAGTTACGTTCTAAATTACTTAGAAAGTTCACTAGCTCCACGTGCCCTTTCACTAAAATGAAATTGAACGCTGCCACAAGAAGATATCGCAGTTACAACCGTTTTTGCTATCGACGTTATGTTGCTCTTACGCAAAGGGAGCTTCGCCGCAATCCGAAAAAGTTCTGGAAATTCGTCAACTCAAAACGGAAGGAATCCGGACTGCCTGCGGTACTCCAACTAAATGACAGAATTGCCACGTCTCCTGTCGAAAAATGTAACCTCTTCACGATGCACTTCTCCAGTGTTTTCTCCGATCTATCGCCAACTGCTGATCAAATTTTCGCAGCCGTCACACGGTTGCCCATAGATGTGCTAGATCTGGATGTTTTTTCTATAAGCGAGGAAATGGTTCTTGAAGCCATCGGTAAACTGAAGTATACTACATCAGCCGGACAGGACGGAATTCCGGCGTGCGTTCTAAAGAAGTGTGGTACACTTTTAGTGAAACCACTTACTCACATCTTTAACCGGTCCCTAGAACAGCAAAAAATCCCCGACCTCTGGAAAAGATCGTTTATGAACCGAGTTTATAAAAAAAGTGATAAGCAAAATATTCTCAACTACCGTGGTGTCACATCACTAGCTGCCTGTTCGAAGGTATTAGAGAGGATCGTAAACGATGTTATTTTCTCAGCTAGTCGGAACTGGATCTCCGAAAATCAGCACGGTTTTTTCCCCAAAACGTTCGGTAACCACGAATTTGACAGTTTTTACATCATATTGCATATCACAAATGGATGGTGGAAAGCAAATTGATGCAATTTATACTGATATTTCGGCTGCATTCGATTCAGTGAATCACGATATTCTCCTGAAAAAAATTGCAACGTTTGGGATGTTCCGAACGACTACGTGCTTGGATAAGAAGTTATCTTACGAATCGCCGTTTAGCTGTTAGAATAGGTTCTGCAGAATCCCCTGATTTTATTCCAAAGTCTGGGGTTCCACAAGGCAGCAACTTGGGCCCTCTGTTGTTTACATTGTTCTGTAATGACATTAATTTGCTTCTTGTTGGCTGTGGAGTTCTCCAGTATGCTGACGACCAAAAATATTTTTGGTCATAAACAGTTTAGCTGATTGTTACGAGTTACAAGGCTTCCTGGACATGGTGGTGAACTGGTGTGCTGATAATTTACTGGTTTTAAGCGTTGCTAAGTGCTGTGTTATTACATTCGGTCGGAGGAAAAAATCATTCATATATGAATACAGCATACTGGGTGAGTCACTGCAACGTGTGGATCAGATAAAGGATCTTGGAGTTTTATTGGACCGTCATATGACTTTCAAGCCCCATTACTCTGTGGTACTCGAGAAGGCCAACAGAATGCTGGGATTTATTATACGCCTGAGTACAGAATTCACTGATCCCGTCTGCCTGCGAGCTTTATATTGCTGCCTGGTTCGATCGATATTGGAATCTGCGAATCTGGTATGGTGGCCGTTTGAGGCTTTGTGGGTTGCGCGTTTCGAAGCAATTCAACGGCGATTTGTGCGGTATGCTCTCCGCGAACTACCTTGGGAAAACCCGTTAAATCTACCGCCTTATCCACAACGATGTGCTCTGCTTGGACTCCATACGCTGGCGGATCGTCATTCCATTGGTCGATCACTGTTCGTGGCAAAGATCTTGAGAAATGAAATTGATTGCTGTTGGCTGCTTTCCCGTTGTAACATTTATGCTCCAGAACGAACCCTTCGTAATCGAGACTGGCTCTCATTGGAACCAAGAAGTACGCGCTATGGCAGTAACGACCCGCTTCGTTTCGCAAAAATATGCTTCCTCCGTTATTATACCCAATTCGATTTTAATGTGTCCATTGCAACTTTCAAACAACGGATTGAGTATAGCATGAGTGAACGATTAAGAAACTAGCAAATGATTTATGTAAACCTAGATTTAAGTTTTATTCATTCAGACACCCACCTTTGTCAGATGATATCAAGATAATAAACAAATAAACAAATAAACAAATGAACAAATCATCAAAAAAGATAAAAGTTTTCCAACAGAATGATTTTTTTTTTAAATCCAAGTGGAATATTTAAAATTTGGGCTAAATATGAGCAGTTAGTCAATTTTTTTCCTATTCCCAGTTAGTTGTTCATGCATTTCTCACACCAACTTAGCTCAAAATATAAATAACTAAATTTTCATGAAAAGCGGGAGACATTTTATTCATTATAAACCCTACAAATCTTTAATTCAGATTATCCTGATCAAATTTAAGAAAAAAAAAATTTTTTCTAGGTAATTAAACCGTCAATTTACCGTCCAAAACATTTATACACTCTCAAATCAATTTCTTAGCTCGGAGAATGCAATCGGTGATGAGTAGTTTTATAAAAATTTTCAAATGAAATAATAATCACTATATTTGTCACATTACAACTCTTTTTTCTTAATTTGTATCACTTTGATGTCGTGTACAAAGTTGTAGCCAGAGAAATTTCCGATTTAATCAAGTTATTGATATGTGGAGTTGGATTAGCTCTAAAGGTAAGACGTACGTGTTCTCATTGATAAGTACGATTTTGTCTTTGTAAAAAACCAAAAACATTTAAATGGTTAAAAAAATCTTCAGAAAAATAAATTGTTCTAGACCCCTCGATGAATTATTTTAATTTGGGCTCAAATGGAAGAGGAAAATTCCAGCTTTCGAATGGTGCAAAAACTAGCGATGCTAATTTTTGTAAAATAATATTTTCTCCTAGAAACACCGTTAGAGTAGAAGGAAACTGTTCATCAATTGCACCAGCGGGGTAAGATGACCCAAAAATTACTCAAAAATACGATAGCCTTGGGTTAAAATGACGATTTTCTTCATTTTTATTTTGAAAAACTAGCTTTCTCAAATTTTTAAGGTGGAAAGTTCTTACAAATGCCATTAATTCTAAAAATACAGAATGATTTATCTGCAGTTTTTCGTCCACTCGTATGCACTATTAGATGACTATTTAGAAATATTTTGTTATATTTCACTAACTGCTAACAAATTTTAACTTAAAACATTCATAATAAATTGGAGCAGAGCGTATTACGCTCAAATTTTGAATTCTTTTAATTTTTGAGAAAAAAAGAAAAGCAAATCGAAGATTTCAGATTTATAATAATTGGTGACTTCAAAATAAAGATAAGCATGCCAAATCATTATAAATTTTATACTTTTTCAATTTTTTAAAATGCATAAAAATAAGATTCGAAAAAATCATCTGCCACCATATCTGCCACTATCCGCCAATAAATTTGATTTCGGTTCCCAGGTGAAGGCATTTTTCCTATAAGGATATCAAAAAGTGTATTTTTATTTATAAAAAACAATTCTTGTCGGTTAGTTTGTTTATTTGCAATATTGACGTCATTATACATCGGCTTGAATGAAAATTTGCACACATAAGTTTTCAGGTACGAACATTGACGCTAATAAACATTGAAATGAAAATTTGAACACGGAAGTTTTAAGGAGTGGACAATTGATTTAAGAAGTCGAATTTTGGGTCAGAGGTCGCTTGAGGGGTCGTCCATAGTAATTTTGCACTGCTTTTTTAATATTGCCGCGATTATTCATCAAACTGAGATGAAATTTTGTCCATCAGATTTTTAAGGGACAGACAACCGATTTCAGATGTCATATTTTGGATTGTGGTAGGAAAAAGGGGTCGTTCTTAATATTTGTTATCTGTTCTCGAAAAATTGTCGTGATTATGCATAGCAATTCAATGAAAAAAAAAACTATCAAATGAGAGACAATTGATTTCAGCATGAAATGTTGGGCAAAGAATCGGCAAAATAGGTGATTGATACAAGCTTTTCAATATTTTTGAAATAATTACGTTATTTTGTATCGGGTTAAGAGGAAAATTCATACACGAGAGTTTTGTAGAACGAGAAATCGATTCTAGATTTCATACTTTGTAAGAGACGATAGAAACATGCCTTTAGGATGAATTTTAGCAAGACGAAAATTCGTACACGGATGTTTATTTCGAGACAAACAAAAGGGTCGTACATAAAAACTCTTTAATATTTTAGGCAATAACGTGATGAAAAGGCATTTCAATATCCATTCAAACCCAAACTCTTCTTCACATATCAAAAGTTCACGCAAAACGAAGTTTGAATCGAATGAGATAATTTATTCTAAAAAACTAAATCTTCAGATACAGATCAAACATTTAATTAATTTCTCATTTTTCATAACAAGCGACACTCCTAACTTGCTTTCCAAGTTTAAGGTGTTCTATGAAGCTCCCAAACTATTTTAAAAATGAATTGGTCACAGTGCTCCAGCAATCGTCTCTTCGGTTATTGGTGTTATTTTTTTTCTAGCTTTCCACTCAACCTGCTTTAGTGATTAATTAAAATTTATTTCAAGCTGTCCTCTCAATTCTCTTAATTACCAAACATTCCTCTCAATTCACTTTATCACCAAGCTGACCTCTCAACTCACTTATTGGTATTTATTTTAAAACTCATTTCAGGCTGTCCTCTCAACCTGCTTATTGGTGTTTTTTTTTTTTTAATTTATTCCAAGCTGTTCTTTCAACCCGCTCGATCTCCAAACTGTCCTCTCAACTCGCTTAATGGAGTTATATTCCAATTTTTTTCAAACTGTCCGCTCAACCCGCTTATTGTTTTTTTTAAATTTATTTCAAGCTGTCCTCTCAACCCGCTTGAACACCAATCTGTCTTTTCAACTCGCTTTTTTTTAAATTTATTTTAAGCTGACCTCTGTTCTTTTTAAATTTATTTCAAGCTGTAGTCTCAATCCGCTCGTTCACCAAGTTGTCCTCTTAACTCGTTTACTGGAGCTTATTTTTAAATTGATTTCAAGCTGTCCTCTCAATACGCTTTTCTTGTTATTTTTAATTTGCTTCAAGCTGTCCTCCCAATTTTCCTTTTCATCAAGCTGTCCCCTCAACTCCATTATTGGTGTTTTTATAAAACTTATTTCAAGCTGTCCTCTCAACTCACATGATGATGTTTTTTTAAATAAAGCTGTCTTCTCAACCTGTTTAATTACCAAGCTGCCCTCTTAACTCGCTTATTGGTGTTATATTTTAATAAACTTCAAGCTGTCCTCTCAACCCGAATTATGGGATTTTTTTTTAATCTTTTTCAAGCTGTCCTCATAATTCGCTTTATCGCCAAGCTGTCCTCTCAACTCGCTGATTGGTGTTTTTTTTTTATTTATTTGAAGCTGTCCTTTCATCCCGCTTGATCACCAAGCTTTTTGATTGTATTAATTAATTTTAAGCTGTCCTCTCAACCCGCTTATTGGTATTGTTTTTATTCATTTCAAGCTGTCCTTTCATACCGTTTGATCAACAAGCAGTCTTCTCAATTCGCCTATTGGTTTTTTTTTCAATTTATTTCAAATCGTCTTATCACCTCGCTCATTGGTGTTTTTTACTTATTTAATCCTCTCATCCCGCTCGATCACCAAGCTTATTGTTGCATTTTTCAAATTTTTTCAAGTAGTCCTCTCAACCTACAAACCGGTGTTTTTTTTATTTATTTCAAGCTGTCCTCTCAACCCGCTTGATCACCAAGCTGTCTTCTCAACTCGATTATTGATTTTTTAAATTTATTTCAAACTGTCCTCTCAAACTGCTTATTGGTGTTTTTTTATTTATTTTAAGCTTACCTCTCAATTTGTTTGATCACCAAATTGTCCTCTCAGCCCGCTTATTGGTGTTTTTGTTTTCAAATTTATGTCAAGCTGTCCTCTCAATCAGCTAAATTATCAAGCTCCTCTCTCAATTTGCTTATTGGTGGTTTTTAAAAATCTAATTCAAGCTGTCCTGAGCTGTTGAGAACACTCTTGATCTATTCTTATCAATACGTTTAGGCTGTCTTCTCAACTCGCCTTTCAAATTCAAGCTGTCCTCTCAACTCGCTTGAACTTTCTTGTCAATTCAAACATGTTGTGAAACAACAAGATGATTTTTTTGTATCCAAGAACCTCTTTTATTCTTAAAACCAGGAAATCTGATACAAAATTAGTTAAAAATATAACTCAATATGACAATTTGGATAATTTCAATCAAATTTTATGTTTTCACGGTACTGGTTTTATGTTACTACACGGTTACTATGGTTATGTTACTACACGGTTATGTTACTATACGGTAGGAAAGTATTCTTTATTTTAAACTTTGTAATTTCATTGTGTTTTCAAGGTGCTTTCACGTAAGAATCAATCGATATCCCAATATAATATTTCTAGTTCTCAAGATATTGAACATTTTATATTTTCCGAGTATTTTTTGTCCATATTACTACTCAAATGATTCCTCTGCTGTTTGTTTGGGTGATTGTAAACAAATATAACGAACATCAGAATCATAAACTTGCAACCTAGAATTGCTCCTTGATGTGTTTAGAAGACTCATACCTATTTTCAACTCATATGGTCAACAACAAACCTCAAATACGCATGGTATGTTTGCTCCTTTTATTCAAGTTAAACTGAAGGAAAAAACTTTTATGTTTCTCATTCAGGTTGATATACGAGTACAACAGACTGAGAGACGATTTGGGGTCATTTTTGAATTTCTCAAACCCTGAGGTCTTAAATGCTTTGTCTTGGTCTAAACCTCATCCATGATTTTTAGCATAATTTTTAAGTAACGTTTACGTGAGTAAATTTGATCTTTTAGGTTTTTATGAAAAAACTGAATGTTTTGTACCGAAAAAACAACATCATTTTTGTTTCTCCTCTGGAACCGAGCCAGCTGATGATTTTTCGCAAATTTATAAATTTCTTAAAGATTATTTTTCGCTGAACAACGTTGTTCAAGACTGTACCTTCGTTTTTTATAAGCCAATAAAGTTATCAGCTGTTTAATAGAGGTATATCTTTTCGCATTGATGAACAATAAATTCATTTGACATCACTGCTGGTACCTCGAGAAGTATTGCATGAAAAGCAGTCATGCTAGACACCCAGCAGTGATGTCAATTGAATTTATTGTTTATCGATGCGAAAAGACATACCTCTGTTAAACAGCTAATAAATTTTATATCTAATTTTTTTTTAATTCATACAAATACGAAATTACGGTCTTTAAAAAAGTTATTTAACGAAAATTTGCTTAAGGAAATTTATAAATTGGCACAAAAAATAAAAGCAGGTGCGGTTCCACAGAGGAAAAAAACGATGTTGATTTTTAGTACAAAATATTCAATTTTCTCATACAAACCTAAAAGTTCAAATTTGCTCATGTTTACGTTTCCAAAAAATTCTACAAAAAATCATGGATGAGTTTTGAATCAAAACTATGCTTTTTAGATCCCAGGATATGAGAAATTCAAAAATGACCCCAAATCGACTCAGTTTAGTATACAACTTTCAAATATGGTTAACTGGAAGTCAACGTAACTTTAAACCAATTCGTTAAAAAGCATAAGATGATTCGAGCTAAGAAAATAAAAATTAAGTTTTGAAGAAAAGTATTTTGTAAGAGATTATAAGCTACATTTATTGCCACGATCCTCATAGTGAAATGCGCTACAATCAGTTCTTTTTTGTCCGAACATCAAACGAATTTTTTATGTGTTTTCTTTGTTATTCAAAACTTACTGTTCAATGTTTCAGTTTTAATTTAATTGAAATTTTTTAAATCACATCAAATCCAATTTGATTTTTAAACCATTTTTCTTATTTTGTGCAAATGCTTGTTACCGATTTCTTTTAAATTTTTCTCTAAAAAATTTCAATTTACTTTTTTTTTTGGCATTGAGCAAGTTACCTATTACATAGAAAAGAAATATATAATTTGATTGATTTTCAAAGATGGTTTATATTGAATAAGTTGAACATGTCGTCCCCATCCCTGGAGAGTGGGAGGAAGCTAAGTCTCTTCGGAATAAGTAGCAACTATTGAGTTCACTCTGGAAAAATTTCCAGAGCCTTGTTCCAATAAAATCATCCTTTTTGAAATTTTGCTGCTACCATCACCGGAACAAGACCTGAGCACCCTATATTGGTACCAAGCCCAAGCGTCAGAAGAATGATTCCTTTTTCCTGGCTCTCCATCAAAGCATTGTTCATTCTGAATCCCGGATGATGATGTCGACCAATGGAAAATTGAAGTAGGTAAGCCTCCTGCCTCCTGAATGGAAGCAATTTGTGGTCGGATTCCTTTCCCGATATCCTGTAGCTTTGTGGTCGTCAGGCTTCAAACAGAGAAATTGATGGACGGCCCTAATTGACAGGTGCTGAAAGGTGTTTAACCTTCATCATGATTTGGGAAGAAGGTTGGTTTTTCTTCTTCTTTTTGTAAGAAAGAAGTGAGAAGTCGGTATGAAATCGATAATCTTTGTTGTTGTTTTTTCGAAAAAAGGTTAAACGAGGGGTGAACCTCAAAGAATAGAGATTGTTTCTGATTCAATTAATCTGTGTTTTGAGATGGAAAGTTGTAAAGATTTCTTCCTGATCCACTGATTTTTGCTACTTTCCAGCCACATACACTCAATCTAACGACCTATCCCTATTTTCAACACCATTAAATTCTACGTCAGTGCAATCGGAAAGTATAAACAACCATAAAAAAAATCCATCTCAAGTATCAACAACAGACACAAGAGAGAAGAGCGTAGACCCGGAAAAACGCCAGGCAGTAATATCAGTTTAATGAAAATCTTTAGTCACACTTAACCGGAAACCCCTTTTTGTTGATGGGCTCTAGTATACAAAACGTGAACGAAAAAAGTTGCTCCCCTTGATCCAGGGTTCATATATTTGGGTAAGAAGAAACACGAAAGCCAAAAAAAAACACCAAACATTCCCCAATTGTTCCCGGCAAAAGACTCGTTCCAGCAAAAATCATACACATTCATATGGCTGTAACGAGAGCATGTGAAGAGATGGAAAACTGCAGCATCAGCTTTGCTGCATTGGGGTTGGAATCACATAAAAAATTACGAACCAGGAAACAAAAACACATTCATTCAAGGAAAAGCTGAAGGAAAAATGGGAAGTAGGGAACGAATACAGCCAAAAAAATATACTGTAACCGAAAGCAGTAAACGGTAAAGTTTTTCCCATATCTCTTGGTAATGGGGTTTTTCTCTTGTTGGGGTTTTTTTTAATGTTGAGCTTTCTGGCAGAAGGTTGATAAAAATTCAGACTTTCAACTTGTTGTCAGACTTATTTATAAACAATTAATTAATGAATTAATGAATCATAAGCAGATATAAAACAAATGATTAGATTTGACATAATAAAACATATTCACATGACTTTTTTTTTTTGTTACTGAAGCAAACATCTTATGATAACTCTGATCACAAAGATGTCTAATAACATTTTTATTCACTAGAGGGTCTTCTAAATATTGTCACGGTCCAAAATGACTGTTTTAAATATAATTACAGATGTACTTCAAAGAATTTATTCCACTGTTTTATATAAAAATTAAATGACAAGAAAAAACTAAAACAAAAACATAGCGAAACAGATTGAAAATCCTATCAACCATTAACCCTCATCCGTTCCTAAATTTATTATTCGTTACAGTCCCTGAAGTGTAAATTTGACACTCCTGACTAAAATAAATATACCTCTCTTGTTTTTCAACCAATTTTTACAAAATTTATAGTTTTGGAAATCGTAATGTAATTCAAATATGTCTCAGACAGTTTTCACCTAAAACTCTTCAGTTTTCCGTTATTTAAAAAATCTCAAAAAACATGCTTGCTATGAAATGCTAAAAAAAATCCATTTAGTGTTCAAGAACACTGTGAGTATATGTTTTTGGATTATAATTTTAATGGCATGTTCGGCGGAATGAAAAACTAGAGACAATTTATTTTATAGAGATTTTAAAAAAGGTGGATAGACAGGCATTAGTGCGCCAATAGGAGAAAGCTTGATAGGTGTTGAAATTTCAGGCTAGAGGGCATGTTGATGAAAAGCTCCCATCAATTGTCCCGCCTTTGCTCTACACTAGTTAACTGTGCATGAGTATATGTTTTTCTGCTTTTTTTTTCAAGAAACCATGAAAAAAGGAAAAAAGTGTTGAAAAAACCGTACTTTTCAATAAATGGATCGTCAAAACTATTAAGGTCTTACCAGATAAATTTTGAAAAGAAAAAGATTGAAAAGTTCACGTAACTGTACATTTTTGCGTTTTTAGATTTTCAAATTTTTTAACTAATTTACAAAGGAAGCTGTTTTCCAAACTTTTTGTCAAGTTACAATTTCTCAAATTTTCTTGCACTTTAATTCAACTTTGCACGTGATTCAAAGTTTATAAACTGAACATTTCCGTTGAAAATTTTAATTCATTAGAAAGGTAATTTCATACCGAATCTAGTAGTATAATTAAATCAGCGTTGCGATACTTAAAAAAATATGATAAATATGAAATTATTGCGAAAATCTTGCGGGAATCTAGTGCAAAGTAAAATTAAGGTGCACGAATATCTTAAAAAATTGTCAATTGAAAAAACAGTTCGAAAAACAGCTACCTTTGAAAATTCTGTGGTTCGTATTCTAAAATCTAAAGATGCCAAAATGTGCCAAATAAAGTCAACTTTCTAATCCCTTTTTTTTAAATTTATCTGGTATGACTTAAACAATTTTGACGATTCAATGATTTAAAAGTACGGTTTTCACACCACCTTTTTACTTTTTTTGTAGTCGTGATCCTTAAAAATTTCAAAAAAAATATATACTTATGTCCAACGTTTTGATACTTACTATAGAGTTCTTGGACACTAAGGGATTTTTTTAGCATTCCACAGCTGATCTGCAGTCTTTTTTCCGAAGCATGTTTTTTCTGATTATTTATTTCATAGACTTTGAAAATCGTAAAACTGCAGAGTTTTAGCTCAGTACTGTCAGAAAAGCCATATTTGAGCGTGAATTAGGTTTAGAAAAAGTAAAAAAAATGTATTTTTAAGATTAAAAAAACACTACGAAAACAATAAACTTATCTATATATATAAAAATGAATTTCTGTCTGTCTGTCTGTCTGTCTGTCTGTCTGTCTGTCTGTTCCTTATAGACTCGGAAACTACTGAACCGATTTGCGTGAAACTTGGCAGGTGGGGGTATTGGAGGCCGGGGAAGGTTCCTATTATGGTTTGAGACCCTTCCCTCTCTTATGAAGGGGGGGAGGGGCCTCCCAAACAAAAGACAATTTTTTCCATAACTCGAGAACCAATCAAGTAAATGGTAACAAATTTGGCTTGAGTGGGCACTGGGGTACGAGGAATGTTTTTTATAATATTTGGTACCCCTCCCTCCTTCCAGTGGGGAGATAAAAATGGGGGAGGGGGCCTACCATACAATTTTTTACATTAGTGGAGAGCTAATCAAGCTATTTAATGGAACAAAATTTGGCATGGGAGGGTAGTGGAATATGAAAAATGATTCTATGGTTATTTCAAACCCCTCCCTCCTTCCATTGGAGATACAGGAAGAAGGGGGGGGGCTTTAACCACTTTTTTATTGCATAGCTCGAAAATTATTCCAGCAAATGAAACCAAATTTGGCTAGGAAGGGTATATGGGTACGATAAATAGTTCTATGAATATTTGGTACCCCTCCCTCCTTCCAGTGGATATAGAATGTGAGGAGGGTGCACCTTTACAATTTTCAGCATAACTGGATAAATAATCAAGCAAATGGCACCCAATTTGGCGTGGGAAGGTATTTGATTACGATAAATGTTTCTATGATATTTTGAGAACCCTTCATGCTTCAAGTCGGAAAATCTTAAGGGAGGAGGTTCCTCCCATATAATTTTCACATCCTTCGGGAACTTACTAAGCATATAGAACGAAATTTGGCTTGAGAGGGTATTTGAGCACAGGGAAGGTTTCTGTGAATATTTGGTACTACTGCCACCATACAGTGGGGTGATATGAAGGAGAGGGGGGGGGGACTCTTTACAATTTTTCGCCTTACTCGAGAACTAAT
Source organism: Uranotaenia lowii (assembly GCF_029784155.1). NCBI lineage: Eukaryota > Metazoa > Arthropoda > Insecta > Diptera > Culicidae > Uranotaenia > Uranotaenia lowii. The sequence continues at coordinate 182,830,029 of NC_073692.1, read as the reverse complement.
CAAGCAAATAGAAACAACTTTGGCATGGGAAAGCATTTGGATACGTAAAATGGTTATTAGGTTGTTTGAGACTTTTTTCTCCTTCAATTGAGAATGCAGATAGGGGAGACGGAAGCTCATATATGTATGATTGTTTTGCATAAACCAAAAACTTTTCTAACGAATGGAACTAAGTATGACATGGGAACAATCATTCAATTTAGCAACTGGGAAAAAATTTGGCATAGGAGTGTATTTGAATACACGGAATGTTCAATCTTGATCCCCTTCTTCCAGGTAGGGGATAGGTAGGAAGGCGGCTACGATACAAATTTTATAGCATAACTCGACAACTAATAAATCAAACTAAACCAAATTTGGCAGGAGAGGGTATTCGAGCACAAGATATTTTTTCCGGCAGTTTAGCATCACTACCACTAATCAGTGGAACGATATAGAGGGAAAAGAGGGCATTGATACAGTTTGTTTAATATTTCGATAACTTAACGAGAAAATAGAATTAAATTATCATGGTAGCAAATTTGTGAACCAGCAATCTTTTTTCGATGATTTTAGAACCTCTTCTCTTGCCAGAGAGGAGATATACAGTGGGGAGAGGGTCACCCATTTTTTGAATAACTCGAGAACTTATCGAGAATGGAGCCATATATGACGTGAGATCGTATTTGTATACAAGAAGTGTTTTTCTGATGTTATGAGAACCACCTTCCTTCAATTAGGGATATAGGAATAAATAGGGGTAATTTGTATGATAATTCGAGAACGGATAGGTAAAATAAATGTCCCATGATATTATTTTGTTACTAAAATGTTTATATGATAGTTTGAGATAGTTTCATATTTATATAAAAAATATTTTGGCATAAGTTATAAACTTATCAAGCAAAGAAATCCAGAGGATTAAAACATGGATTTTTTTCAAAAAAAATTAAGATTTCAAAATAAAAAAAATTAAAATTCACTTTGAAAAAACATTTTAAGGATTTTAAAATTGAACTTAAAATTTTGTGCAAATAAATAACAAGTTAAATAACTAGGTACCACAAGTTTCAAAGTTTTTTGGAAGGTGTAGCAAAGCACACCGGGTCAGCTAGTGTTAAATAAAAAGAAATAGAAAAACATGAAAAAATATTTAAAAAAAACACAGAAGTTTATAATGGTTATAAAAAAAAAATATTATCATAAAAAACAAGGAAAACCGAAAACAACATATAATATAAAGACTTAACAAGAAACTCATTCAGATAAAAGAATGCTTGATAATCCTATAAGTCAATAAAAGAAGATACAAATAAAAAAAATCAAAATTAGACATGAATTGAACATGAACTTTTCAAATAATTTTAAACAATGAAACAAAGTAAAAAAGATAAACGAAATAGAAAAAGTAACAGATACAACAAGATAAAAAAAACAGAACAATTACAGAAACAGAACAAAATAAATCGAAATTATATTGAATACAACAAGATAGAACTAGAAATTTATGTTTTGTTTTATCAGATAGAGAACGTCAAAATAAAATATGATGAAACAAGATTGAGGAACATGGAAAACAATAAAATATGGAAAAAATAAGAAAATCTAACCCAAATAATATAAAACAAGAAAAAAAAAAGATTTTACTATAAAGATATAAAAAAACAAGAAAACAAAATGAACCAAAATAAAAAACACCTTAAAACAATTGACACGTTAACCATATTTATGTTAATAGGTCCTGAATCAGATGAATAATAATAAATCAAATCAAAACAGGACACAATGAAAAAACAAATACCAAATCAAAAAGAAACAAGAAATGAAATATGCAAGCAGAAAATAAAGATAAAAGGATCAACAACAATTTGAGCATATAAAAAATTTATGGAAATTAACACACAAAAACAAGAAAGTTCAAAATAAAAACCAATTAAATCTAAACTATGCGAAAAAAAAACAAAAACAAGATGATAGAATTGCACAAAATGAAAAAAAAAAGACTTAATTTAAATGCAAAGAAACATTATATGTATAAAGAATATTAAAAATGATAAACTAAACTATAAAAACTGATTCATTTTTAAAACATGTTAGTAGTGACAGTTTCATTTGAAACGTTTGAAAAGGTTTAAAAATAAATTGCACTTTTTTGTGGAACATATTGGAAATTTTAAGATGTCTTACATTTTCTAAAAAATAACATTTGTGCAACTTTTCAAAATAAAAAAGGGAACTCACATTACTTAAAAAAAATCTTAACTAACTTAAATATCCTAATTAAAAAGATTTGCTTAGCTTCCTATCCTACATAGTTTATATATTATTCTTTGAACATAGATCACAGAAGTGACTTTCGGCTAATAAAACACTCAAAAACTTATGTTTTTGAATTTTATATTCATCTTTATTTGTTTTTGAAAAAAATCTTAAAATATGTTGAAAAAAAAACCTTTTTAATTGCAGATTTGAGTTTATCATATTTTTAATTTTAGTTCAAATTGCTTGGTTTCAAATTGAATAGTTATTTTGTTGAAAATTCATACAGATCCCATTTGATTTTGACAACACCCCCGTAAATTTTTTTCTGACAAAATCTCGTGTTATCAAAATCCATCAACAAAAAATGTGTAGTTATATTCATCATCAAAAAGTTTTGTTAATTTTCGATTATTTTAAGTCATTTTTATTTTTTTTAATATGTCCTTGATATGTTGATTCAAAAATTTTATTATTTTACTCATATTGTTTGTTTTTTTGACAAATTTACTATTTTTCAGTAATTTTTGTCATGGTCTGTTATTTACATTTTTTTTTTTCAAATTATATGAAGTTTTTGTTTGTGTTAATTTTTGGGTACTATTTTTTTATTTTTGTTTTTGTTTTTGTATTTTATTACATTTAAAGAACGTAAAGACATATACAAGGAGCTTTTCTAAATTATATTGGTTCTTTTATAATGAAAACTTCATGTGACAAAATCAAATGTTGCCAAAATCGAACGGGATCTGTATATTTTTAAAGTGGCACACATGACATAAAATGATTTTATTGAACATTTTCAAGAAAAAAATTGGCATCTCTGAAAATTTGCAACATTATAAAAGATACTCTCTCCTATCTAACGCACTATTCAGGAAAAAAATCGATTGGTGGGTTTAGAACAACTTTTTTTGAATAAATGCGAACAAAATACATGAGCAAAATTTTCAAGTTTTCGTTAATTATTTTCCCTTTCAACTATACCTTTACGATTTTGAGCTTAGATCTATTATATTTCTTCCGAAATTAGATAATCACTAGAAACATTTCTAAAAAAATGATTTTAATGAAAGTTTTGCAAAAATTAGCCTCAAAAAGCTTTCAACACTGTAGCAAATTTAAAAGAGCACGATAATGAAGGTGTATTCTCTATGATCATTTCTGTTGAAGACAGGATTTAGTTTTAAGTTGAATTAAAAATGTTACAATTATTCTGGAAAAGATAGATTTCCAAGATCAATTACTATTGCCAATCAAAACACAGGGATCGATTTCCAAAAGATCGATCTTTCATTTTTGATAAAAAGGTGTGCTGTCTGAGGGCTGCTCTATGATGGAGTAAATAGTGAAAAAGATATTTAATGAAAGCTTTATTTTTCTAGAAAAATTTTTCATTATGGTTTTTTTTTTAAACTGAACAGTCTTCTTCGAGCTTGAACTTCAAATCTTGAAAATTTCGATAAGAACTTTAGACTGAGTAAGCTTTCATGTGACCGTTTCCGGGAGCTTTCAATATCTTGAGCGTTCGATGAAAGTTCTGGGTTTCCTCAAAAGAATTCAGCTCAAAACATTATCTTTTAAGTCGTTCTCGGTAGCATAGTAGCACCAATTGTGAAAATCACTCTTTCGAATGGTGCAGGTATTAAAATTCTGCACGAAATTGAATCTCAAAATTTCCGGTGTTAATAGAAGAAAAAACCTCAAAAGATACAAAATAAACTTAATTAATCGATTTTTCCAGAGCTAAAGAATCGATCCGAAAAATCGGAAATTTGTGTTTAAAAGATCGAATTTGCAAGAATCGAACCAAGATTCACAAATCCAATTCCCCACAAATTCAATAAATATCATACAATGCACTACATAACATAAGATTCTATAACAATCGATGAAAATTAAACTACATTACCTTATAATATTTTATATAACATTTCATTTCATTACATTACATAACATAACATAACATAACATTACATTACATAACATAACATAACATAACATTACATTACATTACATTACATAAAATTACATTACATTACATTACATTACATTACATTACATAACATAACATTACTTTGCGTTACATAACATAACACGTTTGACTTAGAGTGTCTGAATCCCGGTGATTTTTGCGTTCCCGGGAATGGGGAAATCTGGCGATCCTTTTTCCGGGAATTCTTGGGATCCTGGGAGAAATTGAAAATAAAGATTTTGACACTCTTTTGCACACAAAACCTTGCCTATATGGTATTTTTAATTTTTAAGGTTTCATTATTGCAAAACATTTGAAACTTTTCAATTCCTCAAAAATTCAATAAGCAAGTATTAAACCCAAGACCCAGAAACTAAGTTCTTTAACCGACAAACATGACTAATGCTGCAAAAATTTGAAATATTTGAGAAAGATGTTTCATTATCGATAGAAGTTGGAAAATAAAACCTTTTATTTATCAAATCTCGTCAATTTTTAGATAATCATCCTCTTGTTCCGAAATACGTCATTTCCTTGCCGAAGATTTTTCTACTTTCAACAGTTTGCGATACGGAAGTTCTAAAAGATTCTAATTAGATCGTTTAACGTTTAATTGGCTTCGGGATTTTCTTAGATAATTCAGCGTTTTCTGGGATTCGGGAATTCTTGAGTAGGACACTAGTTCGACTGAATTCAATATTATTTTAGATGTCTATTTTTTTTTTTGAAAAATTTAATTTTTTCCCAAATAGATAACATCGTGGAAAACACTTGATTTGTTTTACGAAACTCTTGTTTAAATCCGTTGAATCATTTCGATTTTCCGTCGATTTATAATCAAGCATGTGATTCTCTCAATCTGGATCCACTTTTCTAAAACAAAAAAGTTGTCGAAATGTGTGGAAAATGTTTTCTGTACGAATCTGTTTACTACATGTCCAGATATTCAAAAGTAAACCGACTATAATTTTCCAATTTTCTATGTGTGCTTTTGCTTTTGACCGTAAAGCAACACTGGTTTGTTAGTTTATTTAAACATTTATTCAGTACTAGCTGATTTTACCCGGCCTTGCTCGGGTTCACATAAATTAAAAATCAAAATGAGTCGTTGGACTTTTCGAAATTTTGGAAGCTTTGTATTCATCATAAGATATAAGAAATTTTGCCAATTTCAGGCCATGTTAGCTTTGTTAGTTTTGTTTTGTTCTTTTTAAGGTTTTGATTGAGATTATTTATTGTTTTACACGTGTTCAAAACTTTGAAAAACTTGTTGTTATGAGTTTCGTGTTTAAAGAAATTTAAAACTATTTCCCTTGAATGCTTATTCATCCTATCATAACAATCATTTTTTTCACCAACCATTTCTAAAGAAGCTTTAATATCATTTACCTGACATCTTCAGCTGATTAAACTGTTTTTTTTTTAACTTTCACATTCCCCATTTAAAAAACATCTCTTTTGGAGATCATCCCACTTTTCAAGTTGGATGATCTCCCTATACAATGATATTTTCAAGTTTAATTTACTTAGAAACTTTAAAAAAAAACTTTCAAATCTTGTTGAACCATGGTTAAAATTCACTTTGCATGTTTTCAATTGTATATGTGTTTTTTAGAATCACACTGTTTCATGAGTATTTGTTCTTAAATGTTGAAAGTTCCACTGAAAGTTTTTTTAAACTATCGAAAACAAACTATTTCTGAACCGAAGCTCCCATTATAATGTTAAGAAATAGATTTAATTTGAGTTATATTTCAACGTTTCTATTGTTGGACATAATCATCCCATTAATTATTGTCCAAAGTGATCAATGTTGTCAAGTCACATTGATGACTAAAAATGACTCAAAAGTTGGAAATTGGCCAATGAAATTGAATTATATAATACTCAAAACCTTAGATTTAATTTCCTAATCAATTTTCTAAATCCCCGTTTGAATTCCTCGAAGGCTATCTAATAGGCTGAAGGCTGAATCTAAATTTTTCTTTCTCTATCCCTTCTCTTTTCCTAATCCCAAAGATATGAAAATGGATGGCTCTTAAAAGCTGGAATTTATGAAAATCGGTTCATAAGTTTTTCAACCCTCAGTCCAAGTAGTTGTTTACCTTAAAAAGTCAAATCATTGTTCACTGTTCAGTTCACTGTACTTTTCTGTAGACCTCAAAGCCCCCTAGCGGCGAAAATGTAAGCTCATTATTGCATCCAAAAATCTCGTACCAGTAGCACGTGCTTTCAGCAGCAGAATGTACAAAAAACACCCGCCAAAATTTCCCTTTTCAAATCGTTAATGCTCAGCAAGCTTTGATTTGCATTCCAGTACACGTGAACTCTGGACGGTCGTTTCTAATGCCCGGCCCATGGTGATGGTGAAAACAACCCGCCAAGGGGAAAAAAGTCGGTTGAGAAAATGGGTGCCATGACTTTTGGTTTGTGGGAATAAAATAGAACGTTGTATGGGAGGGTCCCTTTTCTTAGATGGGAGGGGCTCAGAACTATTACTAAAACCTTACCCTGGTTCAACTACATCTCTGTACCAAATTTCAAGCTGATCGGTTAAGCGGTGTGGATTTGTATAAGGTGCATACAAACAAACAAACATATATAGTCCAACTCATCTTTATATATTAGACTAGCTGATTTTACCCGGCCTTGCTCGGGATCACAAGAAATGAAGATCGAAATGAGTCGTTTGACTTTTTGAAATTTTGAAAGCTTTTTGTTCATCGTTATAACAAATTGGACCATGTTTGGTCATGTGAGCTTTGTAAGTTTTGTTTGTCTTCTTAAAGTTTAAATTGGGATTATTAGCAAAGTTTATCGTTTTCATATTATTGAATAACTAATAGATAGTTTTTTGGTTTGCTCATAGACATTTGAAATAATTTACCTTAAATGCTTATCCATTCTATCAAGAAAAACATTTCAATCTAAGGTTGCCAGGTTGCCCGGATTCACCCGGGTTTGCTAGAACATTTGAATCAAAATTTGAGGTAAGTCCGGTCTGGCTCGGATTTCCGGATTTTGTAGCAAAAAGCCCGGATTTTGCCCGGATTTATTCCCATCAATTTTAAAATGCGACATAAACTGAGATTTTATAATTATTATAACTTTTAATTTTTACGTTCAAAAAGAAATTTTCAATGGCAAGTTTTAGAAATAATCATGACCCGTGTTTGGAAGCTTGATATACAATTTAAAATCTGTTGATGTGGTTTGTTGAAAAAAAATATTGCAAGTATATTTTTCGTTATTTTTACTGAATAATTCCACAGTTTTGACCAAGTTTGCCCGGATAGTGCCAGGATATCGATTTGAACATTTTGAAATCAAATGCTGGCCAGGTTTTTCGATACAAATGGCTGGATTTGTCCGGTCCAGATACGGCAATTCTGGCAACCTTATTTTACCATTTTTTAGGAAGCTTGAATTGAATTACCATTTTTTTATCAAATGATATCATTTTTTTTAATCTTTTCTATGGGGTATCTAGTGAAAATCCCATGTATTAAGATTGTAAACAAATGTTAACGACCTCTTTTCAAGATCTTCCATTTTGAATGGAATACCCAATTAAGTTTTATTTTGTACTTAGAAATTTCTAAATAGATTTCCGCTGAAACCTCTGCATGTTTTCAATGTACTTTTTAAGCTTTCTTATCATTGGATGGTAGAATTGAGCATATCGATGATCAATAATAACTAAAAATTTAAAAATTTACAAATTAAATTAAATTGTACAAAACTAAAAACTTTAGATAAAATTACTAAAAGTCTCGTGCGTTGAATTTGGTATAAATTTTTGTTCATAAAATTAACGTTTAATTGTCTAATTCCTGTTGTAAATTAAATTCCTACACGGCAATCAAAGTGTTGAGATCGCAGCCTTGAACTTACAACCCTCAGTTTTATTAATTGTTTCCCTAAGAGGAGTTCCGAAAATATGAAAATGGATGGTTCCTAAAAGCTGGATGAGTTTTCAGTCCAAATAGTTATTCAACTGAAGAAGTCAATCTATATATATAAAAATGAATGTTTGTCTGTCTGTCTGTTCCCTATAGACTCGGAAACTACTGAACCAATCATCGTCAAAATTGGCATCTGAGGGTTTTTGAGGCCGGGGATGGTTTCTGTAATAGTCAAAACTCCATCCGACTTAAGGGAGGGGGGGCTTCCATACAAAATTTGTAGTTTTTCGAAACAAATTAAAGTCATGACATCCATTTTCTCGAGATTTTTTCTTCCTTTGGGCGGTTTGTTTTTCGTCTCCAAGGTCGAGGCGTCGCGAGCCAACGTCGCAGAAGGATAGTAAACATGGCATAGCATACTGATCAGTTAGAATATTTTGGCGCGTATTTCTCAACCAAGAATATTTTCAATGCAAGGGGTGGCGATATGAAGCCTTGATGTGATTTTTTTTCTACTTGATTCCTAGCTCATTCGTACAGCACATGGTTATGAATGACGCCTAGATGAGACCCAGATTGGCATTTTGTCGATCGAATAAAACATATACATTTTTTTGCCAAAATCTGAAATTGAAAAGTCATGGCATCCATTTTTAGAGATTTTCGTTTATTTCAGGGGTTTGTTTTTCGTCTCTATGGTCAAGTCGTCGCAAGTGGATAGTAACCTAGATGTGTTTTTTTCTTGCTTAATTGCACGTGGTAATAAATGACGCCTAGATGTGACACGGATTGGTATTTTATCAATCGAATCAAAACCAATTGAAAGATTTGCAAAAATACTTCCATATTTTGTTCGTGTTAATGTAGGAAGCATTCGACTTTTCATTCAAGGAACATTAGAACATGTTCAAAGGTTCAACTTTTTCTGTTAAAAAAAATTAAAAATTATGTTTTCTTCTAGAAATTGTTACTTCAGCCCAAATACACAACTGAAACGAATTTAGAAATGAAACTGGGAGCTTTTTATTTTAAATAATTCTGAACAAAACTATCGTACTTTTGGATTACATATCAAATCAAGTACGTACTAAACATGAAAAGTGTTTTTGTGTTACATGGCTGCATAATAGAGAGGTTTTATCCGCTTCGTTTTTGAAAAGCGAGACTTTAGAACTGATATTTAACTGGACGTTTTATGAGAAATTTTTAGTATACCCTTAAAGTGTTAAAAACAATATTCCCTCCTGTCAACTTACACGGTGGGGCAATGGCAAACGTCGAACTTTAAAGAAAATCATCTTCAAAATGATTCAATATGTTGGAAAGACCAGAAGGGGAATTCCGAATGTTGAAAATAAAGCGGATATTGAAAATTCTTAAATGTCTTTGTAAATGAAGGTCATTCCCTTTGAACAGCATTCGTTAAAATTGGAGTAAAAACATAAATTTATACTGCAGGAATGCTACAGATATATCAGTGACAATTGATAGAACAAAAACAGGAATACGTATTAAATCCATTTCAAAGCCATTACTCTGACCCATCTGTAAATATGCGTTGCATTGACACTTGCCCCAATACACGGGACAAATGTAAACTTTAAAGTTTGTTTTTGCCAACATTTTTGAATATTTGACTTTCTGCAACTGATATTTTTTTGAATATTTATATTTTTTGCCGTTGTAAATTTATTTAAAAAAAAGAAATTTGCACTGTTATTAAAACATAACTAATTTAATATATTTTTCATTACCACTTATCAGCTGTTTGGGAAAACTTCAAGCTATAATGTCTCATGTCCACGAGTTTGGAATATGGCGAAACATTTTTTAACATAATTTGGCGCAAAAAGGATAAATATTCAAACTGCTTCGTAGGCGAGGATGGTGAAAAAAGCTGTTTGAAAATGGTTATTAATAATCCTTTTCATCGTTTTTTTTTCGAATTTCTTTAGCTTATTTTTTCATCTTCAAAAAATACCCCATCTAAAGCTTATCATGAGCTGGAAGTGCTCATAATACAGAATATTAGGAATATACTCACAAAACTGTCTCGATTCACGCTATTCATCGGTTTAAAAAATTCTATCTCCATAAAGTACAATCTTATATATAAAAATGGAGGCATTTTCTTTGTAACAACATCACGTATGGTATCCGAGGGTTTTTTGGGTCAGAGATGGTTTGTAAAACAGTTTCAAGGATCTCACATTTTATGGAAGGTGGTTCCAATACAAATTCAACTTTATTTGTTACGATTTCCATAAGAATCTATTAGCGAGCACGATGCAGTTAAGGACGTGCAGATAAAATTAAACATTTATTACGATTTATATTTTAGAAGGTAAAACGAAGTTTACCGGGTCAGCTAGTTCATAATAAACATGAATTAATGTATCCATACTTTACACACTGCATATTCTAGTAGATTAACTGTTCTTCCCAATATATTTCTAACAGGCGAGTAGTTTTTTTTATCCTAAATGAAGGCTAAATATTGCAATCAAATGCCTCGCACCGGTATCACGTGCTTTGAACAGTAGAAGGAAAAAAAACCCGCCAAAATTTTCCCTTTCAAATTTTGAATGCTCAGTAAGCTTTGATTTGCTATCCAGTACACGTGAACTCTGGATGGTCGTTTCTAACGCCCAGCCCATGGGGGTGGTAAAAGCAACCCCGCCAAAGGAAACGAAAATCGGTCGACAAAATGGTGCCATGACTTTTGGTTCGTGGGAGAAAAAATTAAAGTTGTATGGGAGGGTCCCTTTTCTTAGATGGGAGGGGCTCAGAACTATTACTAAAACCTTACCATGGTCCAAATACATAACTGTACCAAATTTCAGGCTGATCGGTTAAGCGGTGTGGATTTGTATAAGGTGCATACAAACAAACATATATAGTCCAACTCATCTTTATATATTAAGAAGAAGAAGATTCTCATAGCAACTGTCTGAAACATTCAGGGAAACAAATCTCAACAAACATGACTCGCAGCTTGCGAGTAAATCCCGGGAAATAAACGCATCTCATCTATGCACTGCAGGCCACAAAACATCGTCACATTTGCGCTCAAGTGTGCATTAAATTGCATCATTATAAAGTTTAACTATATGCTCCCCATGGGGGGAAGTGCTTCTGGATTGTGCTTTTTCCTGAGAGAAATAAACCATCCTTGCGGTAAAACTTGTTAGTCAAGAAAATGGTCGTATACTGTTCTAGTTCTTTTTTTCTCTTTTCTCTGTTTCCAATCTCCATACAAACATATGGGCGGCGAAAGCTCCCGGTAAAAGTTATTCTTCTCCTAGAGGAAAAAGTTGAACAACTCCGATGCTTGGATGCCCACCATTTGATTTCTGTAATAATCGGATTAAAGTTGATGGCAAGAAGTTGAATGTTTATGGTTTTGTATCGAGGTGAAGGTTTTTTTTATTACGACTTTAAAATTTTTGTTTATCACCAAAGGCTTTCCAACTTATTTAAATTATTCTTTTTTTTCAGGTCCCTATTGGAATACAAAAACAAAAGGCTTCACGATCCCCGCTAAGCTCCGAGGTGAGTAATTGTAACTTATTTCATCACAAATACCCTTCCAAATCTACCCGGTCGACAGTAAGTTGAAATTATTTCCGTTGAGTAAAACAAAGAAAAAAATCGAGAAAAAACATCCCAAAGATAGAAATTTATTGGGAAAGCCTTCCGGTTGCCAGGCTGCAATGAATCGTTTAATTGAATTTTACCCAGACACATAAAATCTGGTGAAAAATTATCCCCAGCAGAAGGAAATGGGAGCAGCAAAGAAAAAAAAAACAAAGAATTAGCTGGCATTTTCCGGAAAACGACCACCACGGTGTCAGATGGTGAAATCGTTTTTTTCCTCACTCGTTTCGACCTCCCAACCCTTACGAAACGGGCCAAAAAAAGTGGTAAAGTCAACCTTGTTTTTCTTTTTCCTTCAAGAAGTCGGAAAAACAACACCACCGCTTTTGGGATTATTCGAAATTGGTCAAGACGGCATTTTAACCTTTTCCAGGGTACTTATTTTGGGTGGCATCTTCCTTCTTTTGGTTGAAAGTGTCAGTCAAGTTTAACAAATGGAAGAAGTTTTTGTGGACTTCCGTCTGTCATTATGTAGGATTGAGAGAGGGGAATCCTTTATTTTTCCCGTTTGAATGATTGGCGTAAGGTAAATTTCATGTAAGGTATATTTCATGTTTATTTATGCCTCTATAACGAAATTTTTCGAGCAAGTTTCAAAAATATAATCACGATAGGTTTTTTTTGAAGCCCCCTTAAATACGATTTGAAATCTGTCGATGACTTTTGACGTTTTTATTTTTAATTTTTTTTTTCTTGATTTTTTCTTAGTAGGTTCTGTGTTTAGACCAAAATTTGCCCGGATATAGCCCACATTTTTGGTCGTCAATTTTAAAATCGAATGCCCGGATATTGCCAGGATTTTGTATTAAATTGCCCGGATACGTGCTGAAAAAATTCTGGCAACCTTCGATTAAATCAAATACAAAAATAATCAAAAGTCAGAAACTCTGCTAGAAATAAATGCTATTGAATTTCAAAATAGAGATAGAAAATTCAAATTGGACTAAATACCCTTTAAATTCATAAGGCATTAAATGTGAGAAAGTTTCAAAACCAAGCATTATCGAGAAAAATGGGAAAACATGTAATAATTTCATCATTTTTCCACAAGATACTTCTCGAATTTTCAAGTTTTTTCTTTTACTTGCTATAATGTTCCATTGAAAACTTTTTTAAAATACACCCATTTGAATGGTTCTTTCTCTCGGAGTTAAAAGGGTTAAAGAATAAAAAAACATTCTACGGCAAAATTTGGTAAAAATTGTTCAACTAGTATTCGCTGATGCTAATTTCCTAACCACATCTTCAGATAGAGGTCGTTATTTTAAACTTATGATTAACTTTTGTTAAGTATTTCTTTTTAAAAAGAAAAATTGGTTGTTTTATTTGATTCTCCCAGTAATCTTTTGACGCCATTTTGAAAATGAAAAGAATCTTGAATTTTCATGGAAAATTGATTTAATACATTTTCAGCAAACAGAAAAGCTGTTATATCTTAGGGAAGAAGCTCTCTATTCTGAACAAATACCAGATGAAGAATATTAATAATACGCAAACTTATTTATACGATAATTTACAAAAGAATGGAAAATAAGCATTGTGCCACTATCAAAGCAGTGTTTATCGCTTAACAAGATTTCTTACAGAATTTTCTGCTCTTTAGGATACAATTTGAGAAACTTCAATATTGAGTTGCATTCTCAACCGGTGCCAAAACAGACTTTATTGATTGAAAGTAAAATTCTATAACAAACAAATACTATTCAATGATAATATCAGAATTATTGACATTAAAGTATATTAATTTTAATTTCAGAAAGAGTAGCAGCTTTGTTTTTCTACACTTTCCGAAAAAATTAAAATTCAAGTGTTCAATCAAATTATAATAAGGTTGCTTGAATTTCTTATCACGTAGCCAGGCCGGATAAATCCGTGAATTTTATTCCTTAATGTCGTCCAAAAATCCGGGCAATATATGGGTAAATTTGGACAAAACCCAGGAATTTCTCATCACAAATAATAAAAATAAACTTGAACAATTTTTTCTTTCATCAGAGGCTTTTAAATCGCATTTGAGGCTTTCAAAAAACTTTTCACGATTACTTTTATAAAACTTGATCAACAAATTTTCGTTTTGAACGCGTAAATAAAATTTTACTACACTTTTTTGCGTATTTTGGCATATAAAGTAAATAAATCCTGGCAAAATTCGGCCTGTTTTCAATTAATCTAGGCAATGTAATGTATGGACATCTTTCAAGGATATGTGGGTAGCATCTTACAAATGAGGCCCATATTACTTAAGAGGTATACGTGCAAAAAATGATCGATTTCGAATTAAAAGTTTCAAACAATTTTTCGCATTTAAAACTTTATTTAGTGATTTTATTAGATTTTTTTAAATTTATTCACAAATTTTTACAATTGAAAAAAAGTACAAATTGTCAAAAATATATGGAAAATGTTTTCTTGAATTAAGCTTACATGCACTTAAACCCTTTTGGCTACAACGGTCTTGAATTCTAAAACCATCAGCAAATAGAAAGAGTAATTTGTTTGGCGTAACCAAGATTCGATCTCATGACCACTGAACAGTTAGGAAAAAGTGTATACATCGCGAAAAAATTTAATATTTTCCCTTTCATATGAACCAAACTTATGAAAATATACTTTCTTTTAGTAAAAATGTCCGGAAAAATCGATTGGATTCCCATATGCTTTTTAAGCAATTTAGAAAAAACACTGATTTGGCTTTAAAAATTTTGATCAAAAATAAACTTTTATGTAGAGAAATGAATCTAACTTAGATGAAATTTCAGGGACAAGATAAGAGAAAATCGATGTTGAAAAACATGCGAAAAAAATTCGCCTTGAATCCCGGTGAGACTTGAACCCACATCTTGCGCCTCTCCGGGGCCCATGTATTAACATTCTACTACAGGAGACCAACCTGGCGTATGAATATTATACTGGTTGAGTGTCGATGTCTATCGGAATGAAGGGAATAGTTCTCCCATGTGATCATAATCAAACGCATCATTTCTCATCGTAACTGACAACCCGTGCAGGATATGAGAAGGCAATGCAAATCTTGCCGTGCTTAAAAATGTCCAAACTTGATTCCAACTACCGTAAGATGAAATGATGGGAATAGAAATAGACCAAGAAAAATAATTATGATCACATGGGAGAACTATTCCCTTCATTCCGATAGACATCGACACTCAACCAGTATAATATTCATACGCCAGGTTGGTCTCCTGTAGTAGAATGTTAATACATGGGCCCCGGAGAGGCGCAAGATGTGGGTTCAAGTCTCACCGGGAGACAAGGCGAATTTTTTTCGCATGTTTTTCAACATCAATTTTCTCTTATCTAGTCCCTGAAATTTCATCTAAGTTGGATTCATTTCTCTACAAAAAAGTTTCGCTGACTGAATGTTTGAGTCAAGACGCAATTTAAAAATAAACTTTTATTTTGTGATATTTTCCGAGAAATCCAATGAATACTGTTTCAGCCATCACACGCTTCAGTAATTTTCCTTTATTTTTCAGTTTATTATGAAAAGTAAGTATCTGAAAACTTTCAACCAAATGAGACCTATCTTGTGTGGTTTTTTCCGAAAATTCGAATAAAGGCTATTTGAGCCACCCCACGCATCGGAATATGGAGTAATGACTGTTTTACCCTCAATTCCCCTACTATTTGATAGTTCAGGAAAAGCTTGTTCGGACTTGAACATTTTGAATGAAATGAGACATTTTTTGTGTGTTTTTCCAAGAAATCGAATGAAGGCTAATTGAGTCAACCTCCGCTTCGTAAAATAGAGTTATGTCTGTTTAACCCTCAGTTTTCCAACATTTGAAAAAAATCACAAAAAGCTTATTCATATTGGAAAATTTTGTAGCAAATGAGAGCTATCTATATTTTCCGAGAAATCAAATGAAAGCTTTTTGAGCCACCACACGCTTTGGGAAATGGATTTATGGCTGTTTTTTACCAATATTGTCATACATTTTTCAATTAATTGAGAAAAAAAAAGCTTGTTCACTCAGGAAACTATTGAACCAAATGAGACATATGTATCTTGAGTGATTTTTTTTTTTTTTCAAATAATCGAATGACGGCTGTTTGAGCAATCGCACGCATCGGAAAATGAAATATTCGCTGTTTTACCCTCAATTGCCCAACAGTTTTCAAAAATTTCAGAAAAAAACATGTTCGGACTTCAAATTTGAAATAAAACGAGACTTATCATGTGTAAACCACTTTTCCCCAAAATTTTTTCGACTCATTTGGTATGTGTTTTTTTTTCGAAAAATTAAATAAAGGCTATTTAAGCCACCGCACGTATCGGAAAATCGGGTTATGAGTCATAACTTATGACTATTTTACTCTTTATTATCCAACATTTTTCAATTTATTCAGAAAAAAATCAAGTTTATCTTGAAATTTTTGGCACCAAATGAAATTTGTCTTGTTTGTTTTTTCAAGGAATCCAATGAAGGCTATTCGAGCCATCGCACGCATCGAAAAAAAGACATGGCTGTTTTACCCTTAATAACCCAACGGTTTTCAAATATTTCAGAAAAAATAATGTTCAAACATCAAATTTAAAACCAAATCTTATCTTGTCTTGTGTCTTGTGTGAGTGAGTGTGTGTGTGTGTGTGTGTGTGTGTGTGTGTGTGTGTGTGTGTGTGTGTGTGTGTGTGTGTGTGTGTGTGTGTGTGTGTGTGTGTGTGTGTGTGTGTGTGTGTGTGTGTGTGTGTGTGTGTGTGTGTGTGTGTGTGTGTGTGTGTGTGTGTGTGTGTGTGTGTGTGTGTGTGTGTGTGTGTGTGTGTGTGTGTGTGTGTGTGTGTGTGTGTGTGTGTGTGTGTGTGTGTGTGTGTGTGTGTGTGTGTGTGTGTGTGTGTGTGGGTTGGTTGTTTTTTTTTTTTTTTTTGAGGAATGAAACGAAGGCTATTTGAGCCATCGCTCGCTTCGTAAAATGTGAAAATTACCCTACATTTTTAAATATTTATGCCATCATAACTCCATTTTTCGAAGCGTGTGGTGGCTCAAACACCCTCATTCGATTCCTCGAAAAAAAAACACCAGATGATTCTCATTTGGTTTTAAATTTGAAGTTCGAAAACTATTTTTTTCTGAAATATTTGGAAACCGTTGGGTAATTAAGGGTAAAACAGCCATGATTCCATTTTCCCATGCGAGCCTTTATTGGATTCCTCAAAAAAAAAACCAAAAAAAATCTACATAGGTTAAAAAATTTCAAGCCAAACTTGTTTTCCATCTGAATTCATTGAAAAATGTAGAGAAATGGAGAGTAAAACAGCCATAACTCCATTTTCCGATAGGTGCGGTGTCTAAAATAGCCTTTATATGATTTTTCAAAAAAAAAAAAACACACATACAAGAAAGTCGAAAAAAATGTTGGGGAAAATTGGGTGAAAACAGCGATAACTCTAAAACGTGCGGTGGCTCAAATAGCCTTCCTTCGATTCCTCGGAAAATATCACAAAAAATACGCCCCATTGTGTTTAAACATATCTAGTTCGAACATGGTTTTCTACAATATGTAAAAAATTATAAAAAATTAGGGTTCAAACAGCTATAAATCCATTTTTCTGTGCGTGCGGTGGCTAAAACTGCCTTTATTCGATTTCTCGAAAAAAAATTACACAAGATAGGTCTTTTCTTGAGTTTTTCCTGAATTATATAATTTTTTAACTTTTTAAGGTTGAAAGTTTTTCCAATATTTTGAAAATGTTCAAAATCTGTTTCCTGAAGGTTTGGGTATTTTTTTATTTCGGTCTGGAACAGGCTCGATAGAATTTCCTTGATGGAGAATTAGTGGGAGGGGGAGGGGGGGGGGGGTGAGGTAATAATAACAATACCAAATATGCACAATAAATAACAAAATTGATTTCTAAAATCATTTATCTACTCATGACCGTCACAAAAACTTGAAAAAATAAAAAAAACAATGATACAATTCTAAATATATCAATATCAAATTTTCAAATAAATTCTTAATTCGGTAAATTGTACATGAATTATTTTTAATTCTATTACATATTAGGAATTGCAAATTTACTTGAAAATGAAATTTAGCAGTCAAGTTAAAAATTTCATACAATTATTTCCAAAACACCAGAAAACGAATGCGAAATGTAATTTCGTGTAGAACTCGAATTTAAAGCTATGGAAAATTTTCGGTAATATCTTGAATTTAAAAAAATTATGAATCAATATTTTCAACGTAAAGTCTTGATATTGAATTTTTTTTTTGAAAAACTGAACCCAAGAGAGTTCATTTAAACACACATAGTTGTTGAATGAATTTAATTTGATAAAAGAAAAAATGTTTAATTATCAAAGATAGAGATTATATCAAATTCAAATTTAAATTCTTCCAGTTATGAAAATAAAAGACCTAAAAAGTTCATTTTGAAGTTCACAATAATAACTTAATGACATTTCAATTAATTTTCTTAGCTTTAACTGACAAAATACAGATTGGGAAACTCAATTAATCTTATGATCAATATAAAACGGATGGGAAAATAAAAAAAAATGAAAGTTTCAATGTAAATATTGAATATACAAAAATACTTTCAAAGTTATATTATTATGTATTGTACATTAACACATCGCATATTGACCCAAATGGTACTTTGCTTTAAAGTTGATATTTCGAATTATCTTCGAAGTTTTCATAGATTGATTTATAAAATCACGATCCATTAAGAAAAGATGATTTATTAAAAAAAAAGTGTTATGTTTATAAATTTCCAAGCGCAGGTTTTATAAGTTTAACATTTCATGTTTTGAATATTTTTTGCCGTCAATTGAAATAGTTGGTCCTGAAAAAGACGGAAAAATGTTTCTTTTACTAAGAATTAAGATTTTGAACACAAAAAAAATCAAAACGACAGACTAAGCCAAATTATTAATATAAACAAATAAAAAATTATAGATAGATTGACTATTCATTTCGGTTAGTTTATTTGAAGTTGAAGAAAGACTTAAAATATCGGTAAATTTAAATTAAATAAGGTTTATGTTTTCGACCGGAAAGATGTTTTTAAATTTTGATTTTCGAAATATTTCGAACAAGAAGTTGTTTGATTGAAATCTATGACCATAAAAAGCCAAAATCAAAATTAGAATCAAATTGAAACGAAATAACAAAATGAAAAAGAAAATGTTTTCACGTTTAAGTGCCTATGATTTTTTGATATATTTAAAAAAATTTGACGTCCCGAACTTTAATTGCTTGTCAGATTTTGTCTATCATGTCTTATTTTTATAATAAAGCGTTCATTAGGTTAAAAATTGAAAAAAAAATTTGAGTGAAAGCAATCATTGATAAATGAAGATTCAACAAACATGCATGGAAAAAATCTGATTCTTTATTTGATTTTTTTTACATTTTATTTACTTAAGGAATAATACTTTGCCTTTGAATTATTTTATTTCGGGCAATAAATGATCTGAAAAAGTTAAATTCTACAGTATTTTGAAATTTTAAAAAGAATTTCTGTCTAACTAAAGACAGTAAAAAAGGGTTAACAGCAAATAACAAATTTTAGAATCCCACAAATCGATATTATTTATGTTTTAAAAATATCTGAAATTCAATTTGGTTCAATGCTAAAAAAATTCATTAAAAGTTCTGTATTTCAGAAAATGGGAAAAAGTAAACAAAAAGAAAACTTCTATAAACTTTTTTCACAAAAGTTTTAAAAACCTGCGGTCAAATATAACTGCTGTTTTTCACGTTTTGGATTATTGAATTCCAGCCATCCTCAGATAAATACTTGATTTATATTTTATGTTTAATGTTTTATTGTGATATTATTCCAATAAAATTTCGAACGATGACCGCCAAGGAAGCACGCGCAAAACAAGTTTTTTTTCTGAGGATGGCTAAAATTCAGTACGCCGAAACGTAAAGCAGACTTATTTTTCGTCGTAAATAAAAAAAACATGAATGGCATAAAGAGTTGTGAAATGAAATTTTTTAGGATGATATAGAGAGTGATATAGGGGAGAAACAGGCTATATGCGCCTATTTAGCAGAACTCTGATTTAATCAAGTATTTAATTGAATATGTGTACAAAAACTATATACACATGAACATACGTCTGTTTTCTATACATTGAAGTTATTTTTATGTTGAAATTTCTTCAGTTTTTAAGAAATCGAATTTATTTAAACTGTTGTCAAAATTGTCGAACCGTGCGGGCTTAATGCGCCTATTTATGGTTTATTCAAAATTTCTGTTTTTAGCAATATTTCCGTATAAATTCATTAGAAATGCGAGAAACTTTTAATTGTCATACGACAAAGCAGAAGTTTGATAAAAATCTATTTGTTTTATAACTTTATAGAATTAAACAAAAGTTAAAGGCATTTTACAATCATGATGGGTGCATACAAAAATACTTTTTATTCCACTTTCTAATCATTATGAAACCATCATAAAAGCTTAAATTTGTTTTACTTTTTAAGTTCATTTGAATAGGAGTAAAAAACCACCCTAGTTTTGGTTTTGAGCTTCTTTACTCATAATTTTTTAAAGTCAAAATATTAACTAAAAAAGTATCAAAACTTTGTATGAATTTTTAAATGTTTTTGAGTAGGATTATTCGTAAATTTTTGTATTGCCTTATGTTCAAAGCGTATCACCATCGAAATGCATTGTTTGGATGTGTTGTCTGTTTAGCTATTTTGTCAAATGGCCATTTAATCCGGTAAGCTCATTTAGGAACACTTTCCTCTAGGACTGAATTCCGCCGGAGGTGAGCCAATTTTTTGACATGTTTGTCAACACTTATTTTGGTAACTTCTTTTCTTGAACTGAAAATTTTACTTAGAAGCTCTCCATGAGAGAGGGAGGTTAAATCTCTAGAATATGATGTGGGGGAGTGTGGTGGGCCGCTACAAAAAAAAATAATGAATACCCCTCCCCCCCCATTTTAGCACGGCCTTCATCAGGACTTGAAAAAATTCTTGTATTTAATAGGCATTAAGCAGTAGGAATGATTTTTTTTTATAAGTTAGATATTAGTTTTCCAAGGCAGTGTTATTTGACTTCTATTCTGTCACTGGTTTTCTGATAGTCTGAATATATAATAAAATTGATTTTTCGTTCTTGTTTAAGGTACTTTTATGGTGGTATATCCTACATTGGTTTCCAAACAACTGAATTAAAAGCTAGCAAAATAATTTCTTGCCATAAATTAACATTGAATAAAGCCCAATTTTACCGAAAACAAACTGCCTAGCACCGATGAAGGTAACTCCAAATCGATCCAAACATATTTTTTCCTTAGTAATACCGGTGAATGTTACCGGACAATAAGTTGTATAACATACCTTCTGTCTGGAGCAGCAGTAGCAGAACGATAAACGATATTTTTTGCAATCTTAAAAAAAAAACAGAAAATCCTGATAGCAGAACGTTGGTACCGGAAAAGGAAGAAAGGCAAAACTCACCTTTACAAAAACGAGATAAGCGGATTCGGAGGGGCAGCGAGCTTTATCGGCCGGATATTTCTGACCGGACCAACTTTTTTCCCGACTGGGGAAACCATTGTTGTTTTAGGACCTGCAATTCCCGGTCCAGCTGGGTGGAGTTTTTCTTTCCTAATTCCAACAAAACGATTGGAAGGGAGAATGGGAAAAAAACTAACCGAAGCAAAAACAAAAATCGCCCTAGGCACAATTCGAAAATATGAAAATTATCATAATCTACATAATCTCTTGGGGATCGAATGGCGGCTTTCCGGCGATATTTTCGGGGTTTCTAACGGTCTTCTTTGGGTTCATTTTTTTTCTCCCAAAGTATGAAATTTAGTCGACTTTCCCGCTTTCGAAGGGGTCGAAAACAAATCAGGGGCTGAATTTCCCTAACCAGATTTGCAAGTTCGATGAGCAAGGAAGAAAGTGAATCCCCGGCAGGCAGTTGAGGTCGATGATGATGACCTCGTTATGGATGTGCACGTCCATGTTCGCAGCAGATTTCCCATATGGTTCCCGGAAACAAGGGTTCATTATTCAAAATTGCCCCAGACACTCATACACACACACACACACTGCGATGCGATGTGATAACATGATTAGCATTCTGGGTGGGTGTGAGTGTGTCTGTTAGTGTGTATTTGATAGAACATGGGGATGAAACAAATTGTGCCATTGAAAAGAGTCTCCATTGCTTCGGTCCTTTTCAAACCCCTGTCAGTCAAGACTGGATCATTGAAACGGGAAATATGCTCAGCCACATAAGTAGATCGGTTAATTTGCATAACATTCGAATGGGTTAGGCCGGGGTGGATAAATTCGGAACTTGTCACTGAACCGCTTTCTATCGACGGAATATTGAAACCTCGTTAGGCTGGGATTTAGGGAACGAGCTTCACACACGATTTGGGTGGCCATCGACACTCTGAAGTGGTGATCAAAAATAATAAGCTTTTGTGTTTGGGATAACTGGAAATTTGCAAGGAATATTTGCAAAATGATCAAATGACACGCAAAATTATGAGTTGAACGAAAAGAAGTTTCAGGAGATGAAATAAAAAGAGAATTGTGTATGATCGAATAGTTTCAAAACCCTGGCTTGCGATTCATATTCGTCATTATCGTTTTCAATAAAATTTACAGAATATTTTTCATAACTCTTCACTTGGAATAATAAAACTTTAAAGACAAAGAAAACGCTTTTTAAGTTATGAATATGCATAAAAACAACAAAATATAGATGGTCCAAAAAACCCGCCGAAAAAATCACATGGTCCATGATACCCCACAAATTATGATTTGCAAATGGGTTGCGTTGAAAAGACTTATTGTATGTAAATATGTAAGCATATTTTTGTACTGAACTTAAGGTTTCTCACCGATGCACTTTGCGGGCATATGATTTATTATAAAGGTACATTTTTGAAAGCTTGTTAAATAAAGTAGCATATGATGTGTACATAAAATAACAACATATGGAAATAACTGCTTACAAAGAACGACAATGATTACAGTTGAATAGATATTTTTTCCTCAACACACATCGGAGATATTCAGGGTGACCCAGTTTTACCCATATCTCCCTATTATGTCGTTCACAATAACATGTTTATTCAATATTGTTCTTGATTTTATGTATTCCGGGCAATTTTGTTTTGAAAACCTAACAAATCGGACAATAGATTTAAATGAAAATCCAAAACCAATCAAGCAAGTTCTAGGTAATAATCCGACAAATTTAATGAAAGCGTTAAAATAAATTAATTGAAATTTAATTTTTTTTTTGTCAAATCACATAAAAATTGTTAAATTCATGCTTTAAACATCAACATTGTTTTTTTTTGGTATATCTAGATGAAAAAAACAAAACCAAATTTTTTGTACGTCAATATAGAAACTTAATTTGAGATCTTTGTTCAATTGTAAGGTTTAAGGTTGTAAATAAAACAAGCCAAAATCTGGGCAGATTTCAACAACATCCAGGCATCCGGACATACGGGTCGGACCAGATTTATTTCGATTGAATCTTTATTTTAAAACCGTACAGTCCAGGATAAATTCAGACAATCTGGAATGCATATCCATTAGGGCGGCCATATTTTCAAAATTTCTTGAAATCTAGCTCCCACTCCCCAATCTTGATTCAATCAATGGTAAAACATATTGTGACTTGTGACATAGGTGTGATTTAATCAATGGTATAAATTATGACATATTTATTTCTTAGATTCTTTGATTTGAAACAAAAAATGTGAAAAATAATTATTGGTCCTTATTTGCTTATTAATTTTTAAATTCTTTCACCTAAATTTTTTTGTATTGTATAGTGACTTGCAGAAATACATCCTTGAATCTATAAAATGTTAAACTATTTTGTATAATGAAGCAATAAGTAATATGAAAGGGCAACAACTTTCATCGATGATTATAAACTTTGGATGTGCTCAAGAGTCTGGTAGATTAAGATTTCTAATTTGAGGAAGATAAATTTAAGCGAAAGTATTCAGTTTTTTTGGAAAAAAAATCTTCTATTTTCATATAAAATTGCTGAATATTACAAAATCAAAAAAAATGTTTGATCATAATAAGACAATTCAACCATCTATCAAAATTAGACCCGAATGATCCGGGTGGTTAAAGGTCTCAATAAATTATAATAATAATAATCTTTCAAAATAAATAAATTTTAAAAAGGGAACAGTGAGAACTAAAACTTTAGCCGTTCAAACTTGATTCTTGCATAATTGATTAAAGTTAAAGATATAAGTTTGGAATTTGACATTTCAAAAAAAATATATATCAAAAATAGTAATAAAGTTCAGCAATATATCGAGGAAATATGGCATTCCCTGCAGATTTTTTTTCAAGCGAAGATTCATGTTTCCATATCAGCAATATTTTGAAAACTAATTCCATAAATGAAACTCTGTGGATGATTTTTTTAAATAATAATTAGGTATTCTTACAAAACAGCATTTGAAAAATTAAACTAAGTACTTCTTAATCTTTATAGTTCTCAGCTGAGTTGTGTATACAAACTCACTTGGGTTAACAAACAAAGTTATGAATCTGCTATCCCTTGCGATTTGAAATAATCAACGAAAATATTAACTTGATTTTTTTAATCTCGATAGCATAACTCATTTACGAGCCAGTCTGAATTTGAATTTTGAATATTAATAGTGAACTAGAATTTTGAACCTAAATTCCAGTTTAGATTTTGGATCTGTTTTCAAATTTCAATTATGTTTAAAAATCAAAACTCCAGTTCAGAATTTTAAAAATGAACCAGGAAGTGAAATTTATTTCGAAAATCGACTCAGTTATGATCAAGCATTCCAAATTGCCTGGGTTTATAATGGTTTGATCGGTTTTGCAATAAAATTTTTAAGACAAGTCCGATCCTTCCCGAATACCTGGATATTGAAGAAAACTGCTCGGATTTTGTCTTGTTTTATTTACATTTTTTGAGGTCCTTGGAGCTAATTAAAAATTCATGGATAGCTAAAATTTCGAGAAAACACGCTTTTAAGTTGTTCTGTTTGGCAATTTTCCATATATTTTCGAAAAATGATGATTTTTATTCGAATTTTAAAGTACGTGAATAAAATTCTAAATAGTTGAAAAAATCATCAAATACATTATGAAATATGAAGAATCTGTTGGCATTATTAACTGAAAACTGATTATTTTTGCATTTTAACTCCTTCGTTTCTGAGGATCTCATTTGGATATCCATACAAAAATCTCAAATTTAGTTTTTATTTATACGTTGAAAAATGTTTTTTTTTTCAAAAACAATTATTTTCTGGAAAGCTCGAAATTAGAAAAGAATTTTTGTTTTCAATCTGAACTTTTAATTCTAATTATTTATTTAACTGAACTAGAAAATTAATGAGATGGTTCTGAATTCTGAATTCCAGATCACAATTTTGAACCTTCATTTCGTTTGATCTCTGCAAAAGAAATAAGTTTAAAAACTTGGAAGCTGAATGAGAAACATAAATTCTGGGAGGTTTTAATATTCGAAAATTAATTCTGTATGAATTGCAAATCGAGATTCGTATCAGGATTTCAATTAAGGAATTAGGATACAGTATCAAACAGAAGTACAATTTTTATAATTTGGAACCAGAATCTCTGAAAGGAGGTAAATCTCATCGTAAGTATAATATTCAGATTCAGAGCCTTATTTCTATCAGCTAGTGATTTTTTTTTAAATTTCGAATTAAGGTCTAGTTTTTGAGATT
This sequence comes from Uranotaenia lowii, assembly GCF_029784155.1. NCBI lineage: Eukaryota > Metazoa > Arthropoda > Insecta > Diptera > Culicidae > Uranotaenia > Uranotaenia lowii. The sequence goes on along the minus strand of NC_073692.1, from coordinate 182,804,536 downwards.
TTGAAAGCAGCCCTAAGTAAAATTTGTTACTATCAAAGAAAAGATCGAACAAGTACATCCAGCACCCGTAAGCAAGGTTGCCGAAATCACAGATAAATCAGTATTATCATAGATTTTTGAACAAAATTGCGTCACAGAATCTGTGTTATAAATCAAAGAACTCTTAAAATTTTTAAAGAATTCACAGATTTTCTAAATTACCAAAATTATAAATTTTCATGTCACTTTCAACTTCAATTTTTCATTCTAATTCATGAAAATATGAAAACAAGGTGATGTTAATTGATTCTATATTTATTTGAACTTTAAGCAGTTTCCAATTCATAAATGTTTCATATGATTTCGCAATGAATTTCATAGAAATAGCTCCACAGAAAACTGTCACAGAGTTTTAGGTTTAAATAACAGAGTTCAAGATTTTTTTTTCTCAAAAACGTAGATTTTTTTTTCTGCAACCTTGCAGAAAAAATGTCATGATCTCGACTACTCACGGCAATTAAAACTATATTTCGTGCCAGTCGGAGATGATGGTGTTCCAGGTTGTAGCTGCTGGGAAAGGTGCTTTGCTGAAGAGTAATGTATAATTATTTTACGTCAGTGAAAAACTTAAAGAAAATTTATAATGAAATTCATGATTTTATTGTTATTGATTATTGTTTAAAATATAAAAAAAAAATCTCTAAAATCAATGTTTTGTGTATTGGATTTTAACATTATGAATCAATTTGTTTAAAATCCATATTTTTTTATTTTTTGGGACCACAATGCACTCAATTGAAACTACCAGAATTCTGCTATTTTTAACCCAAAATTTTATTATTTTTTCCAAAACTATGGATAACTTTGAAAAAGGTTGTATTTTTTTTCCAATCAAACGATTATTTAAAATGAAATAGATAGTTTTAGTCAGGGACCAGGGTAACCATAAATTTATTTGAGCCTTTTCCAACCGAAATTTCTATAATTTTTAGTTTAAATCTCTTTGCATCAACAAAATATTTTTCTACTTGTAGTTACCCAGCAGTGATTTAAATTGAATTTATTGAATTTCAATGACAACCTGTTAAGCAGCTAATAACTTTATTGCCTAATAGATACGAAGTTAAGGTCTTCAACGAAGTTGTTCAGCGAAAAATTTCTATTAGTAAATTTATAAAGTTATAAAAACCATCAGCAGGCTACCCGATCAGAAGAACATATCAAAATAACTACTCAAAGCCACCTCAATGAGATATTATTATCTAATTCAGATTAGCTTTGATAACAAAATCTTCGTTATAATCGTTTCGAAAAAAATAATTTATATCTGATTTGATACAAACAGTTATTTTTCCTGCCTAAGTTTGCTTGCTTGAAAACCTTTTATTGGAACTCTAAAGCTCGCATTTCAATACATGGTTCAGTGGTAGCGTGCGCGCTTTTCAACCGGCAGGTCGAGGTTCGAATTTCCTGGCTGAACTCAAACTTTTCAAGAATTGTTCCAATTGGAAACAATAAATGAAAGTTTTAGTACAAGGCAGAAGTCAATGCAACCTTGCATACAAGTAATTAAGTGTATTAAAACTTGTATGCAAGATTCAAATTTTTATCCTTTTTGGTGGTCAGTATCATATATGATTGAGATATAATCTTGATATAATGCTATCAAAGGATGATGAAATTTATTTATTCATGCATGAACTTATTGTTATAATTTGAGATATTTTAATATCCTGCGAGTACTAAATAATATCTCATTTTGATATGAAAAAATTGATTATCAAAATATCTCATCTTGATATAATTTAGTTATTCTCTTCTGATCGGGTAAAAGCCTTAAAGTTAAAATTTAGTCATATAAACCTTACTTAAAAAATTCTGCAAAAATTATGGATGAGTTTTGAACCTGAAAACTTCGAAACGAAGCTTTTTAGACCAAAAAGGTTTGAGAAATTCAAATAATGACTCTAAATCGATTCATTGTACTAAGCAGACATTCTCCAATGTTATCTTTATTTCTGGGCTTGAATTGCAAATTTTTACTAGAAAACTCGCTTCATAATATATGTCCATATTAAGATAAGAGGAAATGCTTTTTATAGAATATTTCAGAAAGGTTTTTAAAGCATATTTTTACTTTTACTTTACATTGTAGAATCAATATATTTTGACTGCAAAATAATTTAAAAAATACGTAAAATAGGGTCATTATGAAGCATTTATGTAGTAGTATTCTAAATTCGTATTTCAAAAGCTGGCAATCAATCATTGTTTTGGGCAAACAGAGCACCTCAAACAAAGAACTAGAAATGTACCTAAAAACCGTTAGGCCGATTATTCGGCTTACCGAATAAGAGCTTAGTATTCTACCGAATATGCCGATTATTTATTTTTAAAATTTGTACATTTTCAAATTTTCTAAATGCTATTAGATAATTTATAAAATATTCAAAATTCATGTTGGGAAGGCAACGAAATCTTAAAAAACTTATCTTTGGTGTTTCCGTATCTCTTTCATTGAAGATAGTTTTAGACTTCGATTATCGTTAATTCCAGGATTTCTTGATATATCCGGGCTTGCCTTCAGATCCAATAAAGAGTTTGAGATAAGTTAAATCTGGTCAGGATGTTCAGATAATGTTTACACTTCTCGGATTTTGCCCGGGTTTATAAAGATTAATTACTTAATCCATTAAAAAAAACTCAAACTACTCAAATTTCCTTTGTTTCGTTTTGAGGTTTAAAACGATTTTTAAAAAAATCTAATATATAAAGATGAGTTGGACTATATATGTTTGTTTGTATGCACCTTATACAAATCCACACCGCTTAACCGATCAGCCTGAAATTTGGTACAGTTATGTGTTTGGAACATGGTAAGGTTTTAGTAATAGTTTTGAGCCCCTCCCACCTAAGAAAAGGGACCCTCCCATACAACTTTCGTTTTTATTCACACGAATCAAAAGTCATGGCACCAATTTTGCCAACCGTTTTTCGTTTCCTTTGGCGGGGCTATTTTCACCGTCACCATGGGGTGGGCATTAGAAACGAGACTCAAGCAAAGTTAACGTGTACTGGACAGTAAATCAAAGCCTGCTAAACATTTAAATTTGAAAGTGGAAATTTTGGCGCATTTTTTCCTTCTACTGTTTGTAGCACGGGGCAAAAGCACGAGGTTCTCGGATGAAATAATGAGCCTACATTTCAGATAAAAAAAATACTTCTCGCCTGTTAGGAATTAATTAGAAAAGTGGTTTTCAAGTGGTCCCTTCCGACCCTGGGGGACGTTTAAAGTCTACAAGAATATGCATTATGTAAATTATGGATGCAATGATTCATCTTCATAATAAATTGACTTCTTTAGCTGAACTAAGAACTAACTGAGACTAATGAACCTATTTTCATAAATTCCAATTTTTAAGAACCAACCATTTTCATATTTTCGGAATTCCTCACAGAGAATGAATAAAAAATTAAATTCAGATTTATAAGTAAAAGGCTACTATTTCAACGCTTTGAAAGCCGACGAGGAATTCAAACGGAGGATTTAAAAATTGAATGTGCATTATTAAAAAAAAACTTAAACTTAAGAACTAAATACAACGCTTAAAACTTTTTAGTAATTAAACCTGAGGTTTTCAGTTTTATAAAATAAATTCTATTGGTTAATTTATTTTGAGTTATTATTGGTTATCAATGTGTTCAATCCAATGTTGAGAAAACTAAAACCGTTCAATTCAGACAAAAGATTTCTAAAAATTTTTGATATTGATCACACTTCGCAATAATTAATGTGATTATTGTATCCTAGATAAATTTAAATTGAGCTCGATTAATACCTTTTTCATAAAATCATTAAATGATGAAATATTCTGAAAACTTCAAAAAACTATTTGTGGAACTTCCAACGTCTAAGAAAAACTAACCAAAATGTGAAATAAAACAGCGAACAATTGAAAACATGCTAAGTGATTATTCAACAAGGTTTCAGCGAAGGCCTTTTCAGAAATTTCTATGTAAATAAAACTTGAACAAACCATCCTACGGGGAGATCATCCATCTTCATAAGAGAGATAATCTTAAAAAGCGGTCGTTTGCATATGTTTACAAGCTTCAAATAATGGATTTTCATTAGAAAACATATGAGAACGATTAAAAACATTGATATCATTTGAAGATTAAAAATGAGGCCTTCAGAGCCAAATGGGTATAAGTACAAATATAATCGAATAGAGTTGATAATGTGAAAGAGATTTTTCATATTGCAACCTTAATTTGTTGGTTTTTAAATGTTTTAAGCATTTTAATTACACACTTTTACGTTCGAAAAATGTATGAAAAATGGCCAATTACAAAAACTTATAAGCGTGATTTCTCGAAATTAACTAATATGCACTTATACCCCTTTGCCTGCAAGGGCCACAAATAAAAGGCCAAATCTACTCAACCTAAAAGATAGTTTTTTACTAAAATATGAATAAGCATTGAAGGGAAAATATTTTTTAATTTCAGTTAACACAAACTATTAGTTTGAATCTCAATACAATTTTTAAAAAGACTTACAAAACTTACAAAGTTTACATGGCCAAAGATGGGCCAAATTTGGTATAATAAAGAAAACAAAGCTTAGAAAATTTCGAAAAGTCAAAAGACTAATTTTGATTAATAATTTTATGTGAACCCGAGCAAGGCCAGGTAAAATCAGCTAGTTCTAAATAAAGATAAATTCTAAATAAAGATAAGGAAATTGAAACAATCGCTTTTAAATTTGATCGAAAACTCAATAGAATATTCTTTTGGCTGGATAGGGCAATATTCGGTATTATTTTGACCTTTAAGAATTAAAATTTGAAGAAATTAAGAAAATTAAGGTGAAATGTTTCATGAAGTACTTGCTAGACTGCTCGGATTGATAAGGAGTTGTCCGGATATTTGACACATTTTAGGAAAGTCCGGCCCGCCCCGGTTGCCTGAATTTCGTTGGAAAAAGCTCGAAATTGAGTTATTACAATTTTTCATTTAGATTTCCAAGAAGGAACTTTTTTGGCAAATTTAATTCAAATGATAATGACTCGTGTTTTGAAAGCCAAAAAAAATATATTTAAAATCGAATTTTGCTGATTCCTTTATTTTTATTGAATAATTTCGTGATTTTGGCCACATTTTCCGGATATTGCCAGGATTTTGGGTTGGGATACGTTCGGTATAAAAAATGGCAACCTTACTATAACACAACTTAGTTTCAACTTGAAAGATTGTACCCTGTATTTATCTTTATTTCTTTGATCACACTTCCTCGTCTCATCTCATTGCTGTTAGTATCATCTCATGCAGTCAGATCCTTAAATTGTTTAACATAACCACAACCTTTGAAATAGAACACTCTCTGACGGAAATAACTCTTGCAGCAGAGCGCTCAAAAGTGGGTACAGAGTGCAAAAAAACCTTACTGCCACGGAAACATTTTCGAAAAAGGTGAATTCTACTTCCATGATTGGTAGTGCTTCATCATGACGCGATGGCATGATGGCCAAAATGACGAACGACTCTTAGTGATTATATTTCAAAGCAAAGCGAAACGAAACAGTATTTTTTTTACTTCCCTTGTTGGATACCTTACATCGCTGAGTAAGATCCGGCTCTAGCGCTTGGATCTATATTTTGTCAGGCTAAAATGTCAATGGACTTTGTCAAGTTGTCCTCTTTTAGTTGAAACTTGAGAAAGTTGAATGAAGTCATTTCAGGTTTTTTTTTTATTTTTAAACATAATGAAAGTTTTCGTTTGAAATTTTCCTTTAATTGATCTAGAGTTTTCAAGTTACATTCATAAAAAGGCTCCAAGTACTTATTTATCTATTTGAGTGGTCGACAAACGTCATCAGTAACATACAGAAATGGGTCATATTTCGAGCTTTAAAGTTGTAGAAAAAATTCCGACAGCTGAGTGTTTGCAAAGCAAAAAATAAGGTAGCGAATCGAAGTCAAGAACTTTAAGCTTATTTCAGCATTTGGGTAGAAAATGTCGTTGACTTTGTTCATTTTTGTTGATGCGTTTTTCTTCCGAAAAAATGTTAACCCATAAAAAAAGATTTGACGTCACTCCTTTGTCACACTATACCATTGGAAATTAAAGCCAATTTAATAAGAACTTCAATAATTTGAATTATACATACACAAGCTCAATGCCAGCATTAATTTAAACTGTCATTTGCTGCAATTATCGTCATTTGCGTAGCAATTAGAGCAAACATGAAAGCAGTCAAGCTGCTGGGAATTTAAACATAAACGACTGTCGTCTGACATACGACTCTAATTTCCAAGAGACAAGAAACTCATGTTTATTTCAGCAGCTTTTCCTTCCTCCCGCATCTCGAGAAGCAGATCCTTTCAGGAAACCCAGGCAGTGACAGAAATGCAAATAGCAGGGATTATTCAAGCATTTTCGAATGATGATACCGAATGAAATGTGCTGCTGCAGGATTCTAACTAGTCGAAACAAATTAGTTTTAGCGGTGTTTGATAAAACAGCATCGCACCTTGAAGTGATTTGAATTAACCGGAACAGGATTTCCATCTTTCGAGACCCTTTGTTTATAATGACATGGTACAAAAGCAGGTTTTGTGATCTATTTTTTCTGATTTTTCACTTTTGAGATGAATTAACATTTGAAAAAATTGACGTATAAATGTTGCATTTCTATCAAACTTGTTAACAATTTTAATGAAGAGATAAACCACCGTAAAGTTTTTATGTTACTTTAATTTGTCGGCCTTAGCGGTGAAAAGTTATGTCCTTTTTAGTAGAGACATCTAAAGATTATGAAATTTTATAGGTGGATAGAAGGTTAGATGAAAATGAAAGATGTTGAAAATGAGCGGGTAGAATTTATTTAGAAGCATATCACCACCACGGGCCTGAGGAACAAAAGTTTGATATGTGATGATATGCTTCTAAATAAATTCTACCCGCTCATTTTCAACATCTTTCATTTTCATCTAACCTCCTATCCACCTATAAAATTTCATAATCTTTAGATGTCCCTACTAGAAAGGACATCACTTTTCACCGCTAAGGCCGACAAATTGAAGTAACTTGTTTACAATTTTAATAAATGTATTTTGAAAAAAAAGGAAAAAAATAATTTCAATTTAATTTTGGATAACTTTGCATTACATTTTCATACAACTGTCCTAATACCTGTGATATTAAATAAAAATTGCAAATTTTCAGAAGTTATATTTTTTACAAAACTCTATCTGATATTTGTTTTAAAATCAATATTCCAAATCTGAAATTAAGAACTGGCTTTAATTTTTCTCACTTATCTCCAATGTGGGGAGGGTCCACGAACTCCATAGAAACATATTTCAATTAACTTCACATGTCACATTAAGCTCCATTTGTTTGATAAGTTTTCGAATAAAATTCTTCCTGTTTCTTCTCTGAAAAAGAATGGGCTCAAAATATTTAACAATAAATTGTACACAAATACCCTCTCATGTAAAATATGGTTTCTATTGCTTGAAAAGTTTTGAAAAGTTTACGAAAACAATGTGTAAATGAGAACCTCTAAATCTTATCTAGGTCTACACTTCTATTTACTACAGTTTTTTAAGAAATTTCCCACTTGTTGATAGATTTTTAAGAACTGTTCTTGAAAAACGCTATCAAAAGTTATTCACGAAAGAAGTTGGTGCATGAATTTTGGATGCAGTTCTTAGTCCCGAATATCGATTTTTTTCAAATAATGAGAATTCAAATAATTAGGTTAGACTTATTTAGGTTGCCAGATTGCCCGGATTTTGCCTAAATATTTTTATTTTAATAGCAAAATAAAAATAAATTAAATTGCGTGATCACAATTATATAATTTGGGTGCAAAAAAAATTTTTTTTGACAAATTTCATCCAAATAAACTTGATTATGTGTTTCGACGAAAAATAAACAATTTTTCGAGTTCTTTTTTTCTTCACTTGAATTGAAGAATTCTCAAATTTGCTTGCATAATTCCTAGATTTTGGGTTGTAAACGTTGAAATCGAATGCCCGGATTTTGCAAGTTTTTATGATGAGATAGCCCAAATTCGCTCTGCTCGAATAAGTGCCGAAAAATATCTGGTGAGTTTATGTTTGAAACATTTCCGATGTTCTGGTTTCAAACTAAAAAAAATAAAAATGATAGGATTGTGGAATCTGTATCCAGTTTATTAATCTGGATCTACAGTTCGGTTCATCATTAGGACAAATAACTGATTTGAATCTTGGTTTTACATTTCAAACTTGTTAAAATTAGGTTCATTCTCCATGTATCTACATAATGAAGCTTACCGGAATATTGAAAGAAACTATTCAAAATTACAAACCATTTTTATGGTTTGGATTTGAAATTTTTACTCTTAATTCTTGTGCAGAAGAGAAATTTTGACAGGTTCCAAAACGATGATCAAGAATTTAAATATCAGAATTCCATCATCAGAAATTTTCATTCCGATTCACAACTTGAGTTAGAATAAATAATTGAAGAATTAAATATAGAAAATATAAGATTCATAATTCAAATAAGAGATTTCAGGTTATGAATTAAAATGTCTTATTCGGTTCATAGTTTTTTGGTTTTTTTTGTTTTGAATTTTGATTTTTTTTTCCGTTCATTAAAATCCTTTCATTACAATCAAACTTAAAACTATAAAACAACAATTTTTACAAAAATTTCATGAAATATGTGTTTAAGTAACAATAATTGCAAAAAACTAGAAAGTCCTCAAATCCTGACCTTCTATATAAGCTTTTTTAACAAATGTTCAAAAAATTTTGGAAATGTTTATCAAATATGGCTTTACTGTTCCAACGTTTTTCGCGAATTTGATTGTGGAAATCTCATATTCGATTGATGTCATTTCTACCATGAATATTTGAATTGAAACGCATCGCTTCAACCACTAACCACAGGGCAGCCTTTAGCATGCTAGTTTTTCCCCAATAACAGATGATATCAAAGCTTCTGGAATGACGGTGTAAATTTTCATTCGATTTATGATTCAGAAATAAATTTCAAATTAGAAATCAGGTATTCGATTCCACAGAAGAAACAAAAATGATGTTCATTTGTCAGTACAAAATATTCAATTTTTCCCATACAAACATAAATGTTCAAATTTAGTCATGTAAACGTTATTTAAAAATTCTGCAAAAAATCATGGACGAGTTTTGTTTCCGCTAAAACTCTCTTGTTTTTCAGCCGATTACATACAGCCGATTACAAAAAAATATAGTTTTAAAAAGCTTGTAACGTGACTTAAATATGACTTTTAGATAGTTTTCAGCAATAATTATTTATTTCAAAGTTATTCAAAGTCTAAGAAAAAAAAAAATCCGAAAAAAAACATGCTTCTGGAAAAAGGCTGTTAGTCAGTTATTAGGTACTCGAAGCAAAATGCTTTAAGTGCATGAGAAACCCGAAGTTAGAACCTATATGTTGCTCGTATGGAAATATTTTTTAAAAAAACTGTTAGATCATGGCCACAAAAATGTAAAAAAATTGTGTGAAAACCGTACTTTTGGATGAATCAACCGCCAAAACTTTTCCAGCCACATTGTAAATTTTTTAAAAAGAGGATTTGAAAGTTGACGAAATGGAATCTCGTATTGCGGCAAACTCAATAAAATTAACAAAAACAACGTTTTGTAATTAGAACATCATTCTTATATTTCTGGAAATATCTCAGATGAATTATTTTTGTTACTCGAAAAAAACGGTTATTAATTTTCGATACAAAACAACACAGAAGACTGACCCTTCAAAAGAAATTCCTCTCTTTTTCCATGGAAAAGTCGCATTTTCCTTGTACAATGAACAATAAACACACAAAAAATAGTAAAATAAGCTATTGAAACTCGTTTGTTAACATTTTGGTCAAATTTAAACCATTAAATTGTTAAATTATATTTCAAAAAAGGTCATTTTCCTTGTAAATACATTTCAACCATGATTATAACAGTGTTAACTTTAAGTGTTGCCCAAAATTAGATTTCAATTGCCAATGGGTTGGAAAAAGTGGATAGAACTCAAGTCTGTTATGCCAATGGTTATGAAATCGAATCTCTGTCATAAAATTGTATTCCAGCGTGTGATCGCATCACAGAAAGAATCTAAATAATGACTGCGATCCGATCTCATAACCATTGGCATAGCAGACTTGAGTTCATTCGATTATTTTCTAGACGCTGGCAATTGAAACATAATTTTAGGCAACACTTAAAATTAACACTAACATGGTTGAAACGTATTTTCAATTAAAATAACAATTTTTTGAAATTTTATTTTACAATAATGGTACAAATTTAGAGGAAATGGTAACAAATGTGTATAAATCGCTTATTTCAATATTTAATAGCATTTAGCTATACATTGTTCAGTAAAACTGCGACTTGTCCATGGAAAATGAGAGGACTTTCCTTTGAAAGGTCAGTCTAATGTGTTGTTTTGTATTGAAATTTAACAAACTCTGGATTTTTTTTCCACGAGCAAAAAAATTACGCATCTGTGAAAATTAAAAAAATAATAGATTAATATTTGAACTATACAACACTTGCTTTTTTTTGTTTATTCCAATACAAAAATACATCTTTTTGAAAGAAAAAGTCTCATAACTAACGAACTATTTAAAAATAGGCATTTGCTATCTTAGAAGAAAAGGTGCGCATTTTGAATTTTTAAAAAGTGCTTAGAAGAAACTGCTTTCCTTGAAATTCATTCAATAGAGTTAAAGCTGAAAAACTGTTTTTTTAGACACGATCTTATATTTCAACATTTAAAAATCATTTCACGGTTCCTAAAAGTCAAATGAATTTGATGTCTTAAAAAACATTGGATGCAACATTGTAGAAGACAATTTTACTGTGTCTTTTCAATTAAAAAAGTTTGAGTGTCAAAATCATGGAAACAATTACACGTTCTTATATCTGATACTCTATAGTAAAAGTGCATTATTTGATGAGCATTTTTGCTGAAGACACCTTTTGTCTAAATCTCATAGTTCAAATACAGTGAAAACCCGATTTTGTCACACACCGATTTTGTCTGCCCCCGATTTTGTCTACCCCCGATTTTGTCCCAGTTTTTCACCCGATTTTGTCATCATTTTTTATTCAACGCAAAAATACCAAATATCGCCTTTTTTCATTTCCGTTGAACATCTTGAGGTTGAAATCATTCTGAAGGGACAAAACTGATGGATGATTACATCGATATTGAAAGTGAAGATGATTGACCAGGGACGTATCAAGATTTTTATAAAAAAAAGTCAAGTTTTAAACAGGTTTTTTGTTAATCAAAGTTGTTGAATACAATTATAACTCAATATAATGGTATAAAAGAACGTTTTCAAGTAATCTTAAAGCTGTGTTTTATTTGTTTGAGCTTTCTTCAAAGCAATCTCTCTGATACGTTGCAAGAAGATGACATCATCTATAGAGAGATCTGAAGCATCAGCCCAATCAACTGTTGTCCAACCTACGTACAGCTTCAACATCAATTATGTTTCTTGAAATTTCAAATGAATCATTTGGGGTAGATGCCGCTGATTCTAAGTTTGGTGCTACATCCAAAATTTTAATGGCTCCAATGATTCGAGGGGCTCGTTTAATGCTGACTGATCATCCAGCGTCATGTTCAGAATTTCTTCATCCGTAAAAGCTTTACTTGCATATCTCTACTTAGGGTCCTGTGGCAAATCAGTTTCATCGCGGTTGTTTACATCAATCAAATGGATTTGAACCATTAAAGATTATTTTATTTTTCTGATAACATCGGTCTTAACAAGGTGTTTAAAGATGCATAAATCCAATATTGTTTGATGTTTTGATGTGGAAAAGACCTATAACTAGTAATATGTCAAAAAAGGGAATATCTACTACAAAACCTATACACTGTTTTATTGGGATAATATACGTTTTTTGTAGTAATTTATTAGATTATGACGGATAAAAATCATTTTTTCAAAATCTCCCGATTTTATCACTCTCCCCGGTTTATCACTCTAAAATTCATCATGGGGGTGATAAAATCGGGTTTTCACTGTATTTACATTTGGAATTTATAAATTATTTAGTGTTGAGAAACATTTTAAACTATTTTAATAATAAAAAAAAATGAAAAAATGGCAAAAAATTCCTAACATAAATTTGCTTCTTTCAAAATGTGTGCTGTCTAGAAGGTTAAAATCTCTTACAAAGAAATTTAAGCCAAAATATTTTTTTTTTATTTGGAATTTTGAATAAAGTTGTGTAAAAACGTATGAAATATTCAGTTTGAAATTGCTAACTGTATTTTAAAGCATTAATAGTTTTTACGCAATAGTTTTAGTTTTGAACACAATATTTAATTTAAGTCAAAATTCAGAACCATATCTAGGAGATGATTAACATTAAGCTCATAACACTTAATTAATCAGTGTGCTTAGTAAAACATAAATTCAATAAATAGAGTTTATTCGTACTTTGACCGATAGAATTGACTGCATTATTCTGTAAATCATTGGGACGATTGAGGAAGATTTTTCACTTCTGATAGAAATTGTTTTGTTTAACTTCAGATTATTCTCCAAATCTCTTTAGTTCATAATTTCAGATAACTACCCTTGAGTTTCAAATAGTGTTGTTTCTTTGTTACAAATTTATTGTCAGTTTTTACTTTTCCTTACTTTAGACAAAAAAAACTTTTTCTTAAATTCAATATTTTAAATATGTTTTAAATACTATCAAAGTCTAGCAACCATTTTCCTTCCTGAACCTGACTATTTTTCAAATTAAGGTCGTGTAAAGTTATGAAAATATAGCTCTATATGTTGGATTCGAGAATTCTCGATATTTTCCAACAATTTCCCGGGATAGGGGAAATCACGAATTTTCTTAATTTCTGGAAGTTCCCGGAATGGACACTTGAATTTCTATCAAACTTGTTCTCAACTTTAATTCATGTTTAAAAAAAAATAGAAAAAAAAATGATTTCAATTTTCGATATCTTAACAGTGATAGCTGTAATATAAAATTTGAATTGTAATACAAAGAAGATATGATTTTTTGAAATTACATTTTAATCAAAACTTAAACTTTACTATGATTACACTAGTTAACAAAATTTAAAAAAAAAGTCTTGAATTTTATTAACCGAAATATAATTTTTATGTTAAATCGGACGCTCAATCCAGAAATGAAATTCAAAAAAATCTCAGAAGAACGGTTTTTGAGTTGAACTCCAAATATGAAATTTTGGGAATATAAAAACAGTACTTGTACTTAGATTCTTATATCTTAGACTACAGAACATTTAAAATATCTGTTTCGCATATTGAAGATGAGTAAATTTGCTATCGATCATTTGAACTTCACTTTTGCGTACGATCTACATTAAGGTATCCAGAATTTTCACAGCACGTATCCAGGCCGTAAAATTTTACATTTAAATCCTGGCACATGGTTTTTAAATTGACGACAAAAATCCGTGCCATAGCCGGGCAAATTTTTTTAAAACCCAGAAATTATTCAACAAAAATCAATAAAAAATGGAAAACAAATTTTCATCAAAACTCATTGACAGATTTTAAATAATTTTTGTGGCTTCCAAAAAACCTTTCATGATTATTTTCATAAAACTTCCTCAAAAAATTTCGTTTTGAAGGTAAAAATAAAAAAAAATTGAGGACTTTCGTTTTTTTTGTTAGATTTGCCATATAAAGTGAGAAAATCCGGGCAAAATCCAGTCTATTTCCTATGAAATCCAGGCCAAATTTTGTATTAAATATCCGGGCAAACCCGGACAAAACAGGGCAATCTGGCAACCTGAATCTACAGTATTTTGGACTTAATATACTAATGATAGGAAAATTATAAATCGAACGCATTTTTTCAAAAACCAAACCAAAATTGTTTTATTGACAGTTTTAGACTCGATGGTGACATTTAAAAAATCAATTTTTTTCTGAACTTTGAATGTCAACTAAAAAAAAAGATTTAAAGTGGTTATATATCAAAATCTGTTAAAAATTGTAAACGTTATGGTTACTTTACCATAACAGAAAAAATGCATTTTTGAATAATTTAACAAACCACAGTGTACTAATTTTCATATATATATATAATAAAACATGTAAAGTCTCACTCAATCCAACTAAAAATGGATAATTAGGTTACCAGAAGGTTACATGCCAAATGTCAGAAACATCTGACCATGGGGAAGGGTTGCTTGAGTCTTTACCGACCGATTGCTTTCTATTAATATTTTTCTTAAAGTCTTATCAAGGATAAATGTTTCATCGGAAGACTGAAGCATGATTGTACTAAAAAGTTATTGGGGTTCAAAGATTGTATTTTGGTTGCAAATGGTCGTCTAACATGCAATGAGTATGCGAGAGTGAGGAATCGTGGGCCACTTTTTTTCGTTGTTCCATATTATAAAAGATAAAATGAAAATAAAAAATTGCATGGTTTTCTTCATTTTCAAGGTATCATAAGGTATTTTCATTAAATTTTTGATAAGTTATTTTACTCAAATTCTGACTGTTTTAAAAAAAGCAAAATCTTTTAGATTTAGAAAAATGGTTGGGGAATCGTGGGCCACTAAATCCAAATTGACCAAATAACATGCAAAGCTTATGATTTGACCCAAAATTGTGATTTCATAATTCACTTTTTTAAGACACGAACGACATGAAAGTGTTAAAGTGTCTCTAATCAAGCCAAAAAAAAAAAATAATAATTCACCTTGTTATTTTAAAGCAATTTCAGATGATGAAATAAAAAAGAGAGCTGTGTTTGATCGAAAAGATTCCAAAATCTGGTTCGCGAACGTTTTGGCAAAATTTCTAAGAATGGTTGGACAAAATATTTTTCATAACTCTTCATTTGGCATTAGAAAAGTTTACAGATAGGAAAAACGTACTTTAAGTTCTGAATGTGTATAAAACATAAAAATATTGGTGGTTCAAGATGTGTGGCCCACGATTCCCTATAATTTGCAAATTGGTTGGGTTTGTGTGACTTATTGATGTTTCATCAAAAATTCCCTTTCCACGAGAAAGACCATGACAAAACTGAGATCATAAGCGTATGAGCATATTTTTGTTATGAACTTTAGGTTCTCCATCGATGCAATTAGCGGGTGTTTTTTTAATTATGTAAATTTTTTTTTACTTTTTTTAACTTATTAAAAAAAAAGTAGTTTATGATGCGTATTTAAGTCAACAACATATAGAAATATAAGCTCACTTAAATCGACGACAGTTGGTTTGAGATTTTTATCTCAACACACATCTGAGATATTTAAAGTGGCCCACGTTTCCCCATGGCTCACGATACCCTACTCCGACAATTTTTGACAAAAATACAATCTTTCAACCAAAATAACTTTTTTGTGTTTAGTTTTTTGTTTTTCGAATTGACGTTTAGGATCTATAGAAAATCAGATTTTTTTAAAATGTTACCAACGAATCTGAAAGTGTCGATAAATCGCAATTTTCGTAGTGAACATGCATTTTTGATTATGTTTTCTGTAATAAATCCACTAATATCAACAATACTGTTGATCGTACGCAAAAGTGAAGTTGAGATGATCGATAGAAAATTTATTCACCTTCAATATGTAAAACAGATATTTTGAATTATTGCTATGCAGTACGAGATATTAGAATCAAAATGTTTGTTCTTTTTTTTTTTTTTTTTTTTAAATTTTCTAGAATCAGCGTGCGATTTTTCATTCAAAGTTATCTTCAGTTTACTTTGTTCAAAAATTTTGTAAACTAGTGTTATTAGCGCTCATATATTGGATTTTTTTCTGTATGTTACATAAATCGTTTCAAAAGTTTTCTTCAATTGCCAACAGCATAGCAACAGAGACTAAGACAGTCCCCGCAAATCAAACGATGTGTTATTTGAGAAAGCTGTTTGAAAACTCTGTGAATTTCTCACTTGCCCAGGGCAAATGAAAACACTCCCAAGACTCGGACCAACTTCTTTTGAAATTTCTCTCCCCAGCCACATACCTACACAGTTCCTGAGTCTATCTGAATCAAACATCTGAGCGGAAGTGGTGAATAGCCTACAGATATTTTTCAATTCTAACACCAACCGGATGCTGATGGTCTGTTGGTTTTGGTCAAATCCCAAATCCTACGTAATCTGGAGCATTTCTGGGAAAGGATTCGAAGTTCAAGTGCTGGTTTAATACGACACATAAAATTTTCTGTGTTCTCTTTTAGTTTTCTCAATTTTTATTTTATTTTGTTCAATGTTTAAATTTTTTTTTAGGTTTAATTAGTGACACTTTACCAACCTTATGGCATTTGAATCGACCAAGGTTTAAATATGAAAATTAAAAAATATACCATTTAAAGGTTTCTCAATAAAATGAGTGTTTTTGCTTTGAAAAATTAGAGAATACACTATTAAACTGTAGCTTTGAAAACTTATAATACAAACTCATATTCTTTTTTTTTAATTTTCAGGAGTTAACCATCAAATGAAGTTCAAAATGGTAAGTAAATTCTTCAATAATCCAAAAATTCATGTACGTAAATATTTTTTTCGAACTAAGCATTTTATGCCAAGATAGAGAATTATACACCAATAATCTTAACTTGTTTTCAACATACATGTCAAGTCCAATCACAGTGAAAACCCCATTTCTGAACTCACTTCACTTGCTAAATCCCTTGGTACATGAATTAGTTTCTGGAAGGATTACCAACTCAAGAAGGGAAAAAAGTCAGTAAATAGTCAGCTATCCTACAACGCAGGAGGTGAAAAAACTCAAATTACGACCAGAAATAATCTCTTGTTTTTCCTGTCGGCCATCCCACACAACCGGCCCATAACTAACACCGCTGTGGAGGAAAAACTCCCTCGGAACACCATGAATTACCTGGAATGTCTTCCACTTCCACTTCCGGTGCGGTCCTTGGAACATTTTTTCCTTTCCGATTGTACTTGTTCATCACGGACACACAAATACACATTAAGTAGACGCATACAAAAGGCACATGAAAACTCACTCGCCATTTTCTCGTAAACACGTTGAGCAAAAATACAAAAAAAATCCTACCTCGTATCAAGGCCATATTAAGGTAATTTACAACATTTTCTTCTCTCAGCTTCCCTTTTTGCTGCGTGCGGTGATAAATTTCTCGTTTTCTCTTCCGGTAAAAACGTGATTTTCCTCTCGTTAATTGCTGTCTTGTAGATCACAATGTGGGAATTACTCTCTGTTCTTCTTACACTTAACTAACATTGTTGAATTGATTGACAAACAAAATAATAGAGTTTTCATATAAAAATCTTAAACATATAAAATCACAACCAATTCAATTTCTCAGCAATATTTAAATTTATTTAAAAAAAAATAACTCTTTTATATGATTTATTGTATTGTTGAACATGTTTTGACACATCAGGATGAGTTATATCAAACTCTCTTGCCATTTTCAAATGGGAGAAGAGAGTCCCATGTAAATACATATATAATGTGACCAAATTCGAAAATTTTTTGAAACATTTTGATCAATTAATTTTTACCAACCCTTTTTTTCTAAAGGACGGGAGACTGTTCGGAATTTATCCAAAAAAGCCTTTTCTGAAATATTCAATAACAGAAATGAAACAATTAAAAAAAATTCTAAAGAATTTTAAAATGATTGTTAAGATAGGTTAACAACCGTTAATTGATTTTTGTAAAATAAATTTCTCCTAACTTTTCTATCCATCTTTATCAACTTTCAATTCTGAAATTCTTTCTTAAAAAATATACATTTTCAACGATATGCCGAAAAATAATTTTTCAAGAGTTTTCAAATGTTTTTAAAATTTTTGTAGGTATTCGAAAACTAGTCGAGTAAATGAAAACAAATTTGACATGAAAGGGTATTTAAGTATGAGGATTTCTTTTGCTTAGCTCTAATACTTATCGAGTGAATGGAATGGCATGGCATGGAGACATATTTGGGTACGATGTTTTTTATTAATATTTTTTGGCACTCTCCCTCCATCATTTCAATGGGGAAGTATGAAAGAAGATGGGGTCTCCAATGAAAGTTTTGGCACAACTCGAGAACTAATCTAGCAAATGGAACCAAATTTAGTATGGTAGAGTATTTGAATTCGAAAAATGTTCCTACAACTATTTGACATCCTTCTCTTTTCACACCGGGAGGATAGGAAAAAGGGAGGGACACTTTCATACAATTTGTTAAGCGTAACTCGAACACTTATCAAGTAAATGGAGCAAAATTCAGCATGGAAAGATATTTGTGAACGTTAAATTTTCTGAGACGATTAAGAACCTCATTTTTCTTGGGGAAATAAAAAAGAGGGGGGCTTCCATTTTTTTTTGCAAAACTCAAAAAGGCATCAAGAAAAGTGAACCGAATTTGTCATGTAAAAGTATTTGAATACAAGAAATGTTTCGATTTTAAACCCAACCTGTTTTCCAGTGAGAGAATGAGAAGGGTATGAGAATTTAAGGGTATTTGAGTACGAAAAACGTTTTAATGATTATTTGGCACCCCGTCCTTCTCTTTGAAGTCGAAACATGCAAAGAGACGGCTCCCATACATTTTTTTTGCATAACTCGAGAACTAATCAAGCAAATGGAGACAAATTTGGGATCGGATTGTATTTGGGGTTGGGGTGTTTTTATGATTATTCAAGTCCCTTTTCCTCTTTTCCAGTGGAAAAAAGTAACAGGAGGGGGAACTTTCATACATTTTTGGTCATATCTCGAGAACTCATAAGGCAAATGAAATCAGATTTAGTGTTATTTGAGGCTCGCCAGTTTTACATTTGGGAGATTCCATAAAAATGTTTTTGTGTAGCTCATGAACTCATCTTACAAATTTTCTGTATAGCTCAAAAATTGCCATGGAGTTCCCTCTCTATTTCTAGGAGATAGACAGGAAGAGGTCACCCATACGAGTTTTTAGTAGCAACGAATTTATCAAGCAAAAGGAACCATTATTTAAGTGAGAGCATAAATGCATACGAAAAATATTTCCTCAATGATTTAGGAACTCAACTTTCTTTCCTTGGGAGGGCAGAGGGTCGTGATGAAGTTTTTGTGCATAGTTCGAGAAATCCAGGACAACGGGTTAAAAATAAATTAAAAATCAGGTTAACCAATAAAAAAAATATCGTTTTGGAAAATAACAAAAATATATTTTTACATAACAGTTTCAAGCTAAAATTTCAGATTTCATATAAAAATGAAAGCATCTGAATGATGCTAAAACTTGTTTTAAATAATGTACGAATAAATTAAATGTAAACCATTCTCATAAATTTCATCTATTTTTGGAAGGTGTAGCAAAATACACCAAGCCAGCAAGTTTCAAATATTTTTAAGAAAAATGTATTCAAATTGAATCATATTCTAAGGCAGAATGAACATTTTTCTTGCAAATTTTTCTTGCATTTTTCATATTCATGTCGTGAGAATGTCAACGATACTCAAGAGAAAAAAATGAAAACCCATGGAACTGACTTAAAATGAAATTGAAAATTTGTGTAAAGTTTAAGTCGTTTGAAGTTAGTTTCTTTTTTTATTCAGTTTGAAACGAAGTATCTATTGCTCATGACTTTCTAAATGAGATAAAAAACCATCCAAAATGCCATAAGATGACTTCAATATGGCTGTAAAAATTTGTTTAAGTTTTCATAAATTAATCTTAAATTGTAATTTTTTTTTCTGGAAAATCAGTTACGTTTTTTTGAAAACGAGCGATATTATTTTCTACTCCGTACATCGTTCGTTTCTTAAAAATATGACTTATTTGCCGGAAAAACTGACATTAAAATATTCAGTTGAATTTTAAAACATTAAATTTTTTCCAGCCCTTTAAAAGTGCCGATGATAATGTTACTGCTTCAGACAAGAGTCAGGAAATGTATTGTATATGAGAATACGCATGGCAAAGCTTACAAACAAATTTTTTTTGTGATCGTTTTAACAATACTTTTTTTGGGATTTTCATGTTTTAACAATATAACCCTATTTTTCGAAAGCAAAAGTTTATTTAAAAAAGTCAAATTGACAACGTTTCTAGATGTGTTTACTTTCTTGAACATTCTCAGTCAAGAGAACTGAAAATAAAACAGATCTAAAAAAGGATGTTTTTATTATTATTTTAAAATTTGTAATGATCTCATAAGGTTAACACGGCTTTTAATATAAATCATATGCCTGTTTAGAAGCTAGAATGAGGTTTCCAGATTGTCCGGTTTTATACGGGTTTGCCCGAATATTTAATACAAAATTTAGTAACAGTCCAGCCCGGTCGGGTTGCCTGGATTTCATTGGAAAATGTCCCTATTTTGCCCGGATTAATTCACTTTATTTGGCAAATCGAGCAAAAAAAAATGTGTTTTGAAATTTATTTTTCTTTATGCCTCTAAAACGAAATTTTTTAAGCAAGTTTTAAAAAATAATCATGAACGGTTTTTTAAATCCTGTTAAACGATTTAAAATCTATTGATAAGTTTTATGAAATAATTTTTTTTTTCGTGATTTTTGTTGAGAAATTTCTGGGTTTTGATAAAATTTGCCCGGATATTGCCCGTATTTTTGGTCGTCAATTTCGAAATCAAAAGGCACGGATTTTGCTAGGTTTACGGCCCAGATACGTTCTGAAAAAAATCTGGCAACCTTAAGCTAGAAGGAGATTTTTTACAGAACATTTCGTTTACACTACTTTTTAAATGTCTGTCTGTAAGATTTGTTCGTCGTTTTCCTATCTTACTCCTTTCTCTTACATCAATTTAAAATTTCTCATGATTATTCTAAAAATATATGCATTCTTTTTTGATGAAATTTACTATGATATTTTTGCTCAAACAATGCATAAATAAAAAAAATTGAAAAGAATTTTATACAATTTTATTACTTTATTTGAAGTTTTTTTCATTTACAGATTTTAGTATAAAATATAGGAAAATTCAAAGTAAATCTTTGCAATTGTAAATTATATTTACGGAAGAAATCCTTTGAATGAAATTTTTGAATTTTCTCGAAAAAAACTTGGAACAATTTTCAAACGTTGAAGTAAAAGTGTTAGATTCCTACGTTATAGTTCAAATCTGATTCTTGCAAACTCATTCTAAGTTATACAACACAGAAACAGAGTAGATAACAGAAACTATTTTTTTTCGAAAATAAATTCTATAAATAAAATCCAGAAGATTATTTGTATAAATTGAAATCACGTTTTTTCATTGAAAAAATGACAAAATAAGCTCAAAATTTACTTCGAGTATGTAATTCTTAGCTGAAATGTGTATAAAAATGACTTGTTGAATAGTTTGAAATTCCCAACGAAAAAGTCGTCTTGATTATTGCATCTTGATTGTGAAACTTATTTTCGAGCTTATCTTAATCAAAATTTAAAATATAAATTCATAATCTCAATTATGCACATGAATTCAGAAATTGATTTCAGATTTTTTTTAACTTCAATGTGATATCTGAAATGCTAAATAAAAATATTCCTGAATTTAGATTCCAAGCCAAGAATTAAAATTTCGTTTAAAACTTTCAACCATGATTTTGACCTATAATTTAAATTTTGATGTTTTGAATTTCAATCTATATTAATTAATTTTATTATTACGGCTTGGAAATTTGAAACAAAATGTGAATAAAAAACAACAAAAAATGATCAATCTGATTCTGAGTTTTCAAATCTGGGTCGCCATTTTGAAGATATAATTTTAATCTTTGTTAAATTGGGATTTTAAAGAATTGAGTTTATAATCGAAAATCAAACAAAGATCAGGATGGTTTCTAATAATTTTTTTCATTATATTTTTAAGATAATTATGTGCATATCAAAAACGCATATGAGTTTTGATAAACTGATACAGAATTCTTAACCGACGATTAGTTTTCGAGTTTTTGGTATTATCTCTGAGTTAAGATTGTTTCTCATGAATTAGCTTAATATCAAAATAATCAAAATTTGATTGAGATTCCAAATTAAGATTCCAAATTTTGAGTGAAATGTAGAATACATCGCTTGCTTTTCCTGACCATTATTGGGGGAGGGGTTTAATCCCCAAACCCCCTATTACTACCCTTCCTACGGCCTTGGATATTTTCTAAGGCTTGCTGCTTGTATGTTAGATAAATGGATTTTTTAGGGAATTTGTCGAGTTTGCATAAAACTTTGTACGTTACTCGTTTTTTTTTTCGGCACTCAACGTAATCATCCAATAATCCACTTTTCGGATTTTTCCAGCACGAGCTGTAAATTTAAATCATCAATCAACCTACAAGAAGCACATCAACACATTACGGACCAAATACGAGATGTCTCCTTTTTTTTGATCGCGGTGAGTGAACTGCAGTTGAAAGAATAACTCAAATGTTCAAATTTTGCAATGAAACTACAATCTACAAAATTATGCACAACATTTTCTGTAACTGAAAAATACTGAATTTACAGAATTTGGTCCAGTGGTTTCTGAAACCTCATTAAGGTATTTCCTGGCTTAGATTTTTTTTCACGGTCCTTAATGTGTCAAGAAATAACCATTTCTAGATGACTATGCCAATGACAGGAAATTTAAAATCCGGTAGGTCGTGGACTGTACATTTGCAAGCAAAAATACAGTGTCGAATAATAGCACTTTGTTGGATTTTAGGTTTTATCATCGCGATTGTTTATACTTCGAAGTTATCGACGTTTTTCGGTACTCACCGAAAAACGTCGATAACTTCGAAGTATATATCAACACTTTTTGATACTGTTCTCAGTGTCGAAAAACTAACTTTTCAGCACTGAATATCATAAAACGTAACGTACGTAGCTAACAAAGAGATACTTGTTCTAAAACTAATGCTTTCTATGATTTTCATGCAATTGAGTTCTGGAAAGTTAACTTTTGACACTAAAAATCGATTTTTTGGTAGTGATTTTTCAATACTGTTTTTTTTTTCTTGTAGTAATTAAGTCCACGATCGACTTGATCATAAATTTCTCAGACACAAGCATTGTCGTCCACATGTAGTTATTACTAGATGTGCGCTTCTTATAGGTTATTTATAGGATTTTCAAGGGTATTTCTTGAATTTACATAAAACAGTGTTAGCAACTAGTTGCAAAACTTAATTTTATTTGCATTAGAAAAGATTTTCCATCGCGAATCATTGAATAAGTTTGTGATTCGTACAGTAAAAAATCATCATTTTGCACCAAATAACAACTTTTAAATGATTTTTTGAAATTCAATACCAAACAAAATTGAAATTTACTCTAAAAAAAGGCAAAAAGGAGAAATTTTACAGGAAATAAAATTTAATTTTGTTTATAAAAACAAATTAAGAAAAAATTGTTGAATTCAGTTTCAAATGGCGTCAGTTTGTTTTCGTTAAATTTCATGGAAAACAAGTCATCACATATATTCTTTGGCTCTTCGTACAAACTCAAAAACATCGATGTTGACTTTTTTTCTTAGAATTCGTTTCTTTATTTTGAGCTTACCTCCGAAACCTTAATTTTAGACCAGGTAATTTGCAAAACCTGTTGTTGTTTTTTTTCGTTCATAGCTAATTAGTTCTGTATGCAGAAACAAAGCTACACATTTGAAAAAATTGACTTCTCAAATGACTTTATCGGACGTCGTTGCTGACGCACTTGCATTTTTTTTTCTTTTAAAAAATGTGCGTGCCGCATCAGCAACTTGGCTTGGTCGAATTGAAATCGATATTTTTTTTCATACTCACGCACTACCAAATTTGCATTATAAAAACCTAGCGTTGACTGTGTACATTCATCAGTCGAAGTCCAAGTGTCTCATCGTTTTGATCAATTACTCCAGTACGAGTCTAGTACCAACAATCATCATCATCATGAACAAGATCGGAGCTCTGGTTATCCTGTCGGTTGTGGTCGGTGCCCTGGCCAACTACGCCCCCGCCAAGAGCGAAGGTGGATACGGTGGCCATGCTGTGGCCGTCGCCAGCCACGGAGGATACGGTGGAGCCGCTTCCTATGGAGGACACCAGGCTGCTGCTGGTCATGGATACGGCCATGATGCCGGACACCATGGTGGATACGCCGCTGCCGCTCCAGCTCACTACGGAGGACACCATCAGGGAGGATATGGCGGACACTCTGCCCCAGTTGTCCACACCTACGCTGCCAAGGCCCCGGCTGCCAAGTGCGGAGCTAACCTCCTGGTCGGATGCGCCCCAAGTGTTGCCCATGTTCCATGCGTCCCAGTCCATGGTGGACACGGAGGATACGGACACGCCGCTGCCAGTTACGGACATGCTTCCGCCGGACACGGATACGCCGCCGCCGCCGGAGGTCACGGATATGCTGCCTACTAAAGTGATACTCTCCTGGATGGAACCCACGATAAGACACTGAGAACTGAGATTGGCTAGATTGGATCAACTTCCGAGCAATCGTCGTTTTTGTGATAGGACGTTTGAAGATTGTTATTTGTTAAATATTTCATTATTTTTAATGGAATCGAATAATTAAATAATTTGATAATTTATAAACCTTTTTTTCGTTTGTCGAATTGAAGAATTTCTCTTCCATTATGGGTTGAATATTAACGTTGATCGTTAACAAGCTATCTTAGACAACTCCACCCAATTTCCAACGGACCTGCCCTGTCTATCAGTCAGCTGAACGATGGACGGGAACTCAGCAGCAATCATCATTTTTCAGTCCCCCTCCGTAATGCGGATGCTGCCTGCGGTTGACGTGATGTGGCAAACCCACTAGCGCTCCCAAGGCATATTCCTTGGCGTGATGTTCCTCCCTATGGGAGGGAGAAAATCCACTCAACTGTTTTCTCCACCCAATGATGTTAGAGTGAATGACGCAGTTTTACTGGAAAATATGCTCAAGATTTGACATGACTCTCATCGATGAAGAAGAGAAGCTGTTTAATTTAAAATTATTATCAACGATTTAAATCATGATGAAAATTATAGAAATTCGATTCTTAGCACAAAAAATCTTGCCTTTCCATTTTATGGCCATAGGCTTAAAAAATTAGGAGTAAAAATTGAAGACAGTTGTACTTCTCCGAATAGCATTTTAATGCCAAACCGTCGTGATATTTTTTTAGCACAAATATTAAAGATATTTCAATTTTAAACAAAAGTCAACAACAGGCTACCAGAAATTATCTTGTGAGCTTGTGCTATATGTAGCTCAGTTGGCAGTTGTCTGCCTAGTAACACACAGTTGTACCGGATTAGTTTTTCAATGACTGCCTGCCAATTGCATCGTTGAATAAGTAGCGTATGATGACTTAAAGATGTTAAAACAAATATTTTCGAAACAATAATAAACATGTAAGAAGATTATTTGAAAAAAGATAAATTTTTAACAAGAATAATACAGAATTAGGTACGTGTCAAGGCTTAAGAGGCGATTATAAGTGTTTAAGGCGCTGAATCCAAATAAACAGAAGGTTTTTCTATAATAGATTCACTTCTAAGATTCAAAGATGAAACAAATTATGAGAAAAATACAAATGCTATAATTGGAAATATTAAATATATTTCTAACTGTTGAATTGCTTGTTATTCATTCAGTAAAATGGTAACAGTGTTGAAAATTTGGGGAATTGAATAACCCTCATCCGCATTAGTGTCATTTTGACATTATTGCAAGTTTGAAGGCTTGTAACTTTTTTTCAGAAGTTTCAAAAAACAAAAATTTCTTCGGGTACCTCAAATGATTTCAAAAGTTCTTGAATATTGTAACTCTACTTTTTTATGGACGAACCTTGGAAGCCTGGACAAAAAAAAACTCCCATTTCCGACTTTGAATGTCAATTTGACACTGCAAAAGTAAAATCTATCTAAGTCGTTTGAATTATAATTAATTTCATATAAATCTTATATCAATAGAAACCTTGTAATGTCAGTAAAATATGTTTAGAACATTAAATATAGCTATAGCTACTAGTTTTCTCGTTATTCAGCATGAAAGAAAAAAAATCCGAAAAACATGCCTCAAGAAAACTGCTGTAGTTCATGTACTACACGTCCAAAATAATATTTGTCTTGTGAATATGAAAGCTGAAGTTAATGTCTACATAGAAGAAGAAATACTTTTTTTTAATTTTTTTTATGAAAGGGTTACAAAAAGTTCAAAAAAGTGGTCTGAAAAACCTACATTTCATTCGATTGTATGTAAATGCTGTTTGAGCGGTGGTTGAGTTTTTGAAAAAATATGACTACAAAATTTATTAAAATTCTTACATGTTGCTGTCCTTAGATTTTTGATATAAGTTTTGTTTAGATCGGTTGAACACGCCAAAATTTATAACGATTTAAGCTTGTAGTGTCAAAGTGACACTCCTAGTGCTGATTAGGGTAACGAAATCTGATGCGGAAGAGGGTTAAAGCATATCTAAATCAAAGCATATCAATCAATCTAATGCAACGAAATTAACACCTACTTTGTATCTAATTTTTCACCAGACGATACATGTTTACCCATTTTACCTACGAATCAAAGCGGCTTTAAATTTGATCCAATCAATAATAACGATGTAGTTTTGGCATTAAGTTCTATAAAATCAAACGCGGTTGACCACGATGGAATTTCTTTAAAATTTATCAAATATCTACTACCTTCAGTTATTACTCCCCTGCGTGAAATCTTTAACACAATCTTAGTATCAGGAAAATTTCCAAAACTTTTGAAGATTGCTAAAATAATACCGATTCAAAAAAATACTAAAGCTAAAGGAATTTCTTATCTGCGTCCCATAAGCATTCTAAGTTCGCTTTCCAAAGTATTTGAACGCATAATAAATAAACAAATTCAGTCTTATATTAACAGTATGAATTTGCTAAGTCGATTTCAGTCAGGATTTAGGGAACACCATAGCACAACGTCGGCAATGTTAAAAGTTATCGATGACATTCAAAATCTGGTGGATAAGAAACAAACTGCCATTCTATTGATGATAGATTTTTCTAAGGCTTTCGATAGAGTTTCGCACGTTAATTTACAGAAGAAATTATCCTCTCAATTCCATTTTTCACGCAGTGCTATTTCTCTTATACAATCATATTTAAATAATCGAACTCAAATTGTTTTTACAGCAAATAATCAATCAAATCCGGCTAACGTTTTATCAGGAGTGCCACAAGGTGCCCTTCTGGGGCCCTTATTCTTTTCTTTGAACATTAACGACTTAGAAAACGTTTGCTCAAATTCCAACATTCATTTATTTGCTGATGACGTGCAGATCTACATTTGTTTATCAGAAGCCTCCCCATACCAAGCAATTAACTTGATGAATATAGACTTACGAAGCGTTTTTCAATGGTCCATGCATAATTCGTTACCTATTAACAATGATAAGACCAAAGCGTTATTTTTTCCTTCGACCTTCGACTTGACCAGTACCCCACAATTAGTCCTCGGGAATCAAAATATTCAGTATGTCGAAAAAGCAACAAGCTTAGGGGTATCTATTCAAAGAGATTTACAGTGGAACTGATTCGTAAATGCTCAGTGTACCAAAATATATAATGTTTTACGAGCTCTTAGACTTAAAACAAATATTCTCCCTTCGGCCATTAAACTAACTCTTTTTAAAGCACTTATCCTTCCACACTTCATCTTCGGGGCTGAATTCCTGTTACAAGCTACAGCAATGTTAATGAATCGTCTCCGCTTAGCTTTGAATTGTTGTGTTCGCTATATATTCAATTTGAATCGATTCCACAGAGTAAGCCATCATCACCCTCAGCTGTTGGGGTGCTCCTAAAAGATTTTTATAAATATAGAGCTTGTATTTTTTTTGCACAAAATCATTCACACGGGTAAACCAGCATATCTCAACGAAAAAATCATTAGATCTCGTAGTTCTCGAGTAAGATTTTTCATCATTCCGCGTCATCGTACCGAGTCATATGGACGTACCATTTTTGTCAAGGGTTTAGGTATTTGGAATCAGCTTCCAAATGACCTACGAAACTGTAATTCTCTTTCAACTTTCAGACGAGATTATAGAAATTTCCTTAATGTAAGAAACCAGTAATTTTTGTAGATTTTAGAGATGTTATAATGTTATAGAATTGTAAGTTGACCAGAACACAAATCAGAGAATGACCTTAATTTACACTAAGCAGTGCAAATTGTAGTAATTTATAAGGAATTGAATTACCTTAAACTACATGATGATCAATAAAATAAATAAATAAATAAATAAATAAAAAATAAATAAATCAAATTTATTAAATTTTATTGTAGAGTGTTAATTTTATTATTTAAAGATTTACTTTAAATGAATGCAGCCATTGACAAAGTTCCCAAATCAGAGGAAGCCCATGATAAATGCCAAAATTTATATTTCATCTTAAGGGATTTTTCAATATATTTTCTGATTTATTGTATTAAAAAATTACTCCTCTGTAGCGAAGCATATGACAGAAATTTGATCACAATTTGAATCAAAATTTTTAAAAAAAATTTAAATTAAAATTTATGATAAGTTCACTTGTTCACCAAATTCACAGAAGTTGTACATATTATGTAATTAATATCAACATTTGTTCTACGATAAATCATTTTGATGGATACTATGCATAACTATGTGATTTATCAATCAAAATAATTTCATGCAAGATTTTAAATATCAGTATTTTTAATCAACCTCGATAATTTCTTTTTTTTTTTTCAATACAAAATTGTAAAAATTACTTTTCGAAGCGGTTTTATGACAATATTAGTAAACCGTCACAATGGCAGGTTTGGGCACTAGAGAGTTTTTGTTGTTTTTGAGAAGGCTTCGAATTAAAAAAAAGTGCATCGACTTTGATTTTTGTGCGGCACGTGTGTCATCTTTACTTCACACTACGAACCTTTCCTTTAAAAAATCAAGGATTTTTTGGATGGTGTTATCTATTTTGCTGGAGTTTTTCCTCAAATTCACTCCAAAAAGAAAACTTAACGGCTTCTCGAGTTGTTTTTAATATAATTTTTAAAAAAACTCATAAAAACGGATAGCTTGCAACAAAGCTTTGCTTTCAACGGAAAATAAGGTGAAAACGTATCAAAGCTTTTAAATATTGAAAAATTTGTGATGTCATTCAGACCATATCGCATAAAAACTCCAATTGCTGATATATTTTGTTTTGATTGAAGTAAATTTAACATTTTTCCTGTCAATAAAGCTGTTATAAGAAAAAAAAAACT
Source organism: Uranotaenia lowii (assembly GCF_029784155.1). Classification (NCBI taxonomy): domain Eukaryota; kingdom Metazoa; phylum Arthropoda; class Insecta; order Diptera; family Culicidae; genus Uranotaenia; species Uranotaenia lowii. The sequence continues at coordinate 182,775,335 of NC_073692.1, read as the reverse complement.
TAGGTTGCTGCATACATTTAGGGGTAACTAATATCACAAAAATTCTAAAAGCTGAAATCTAAAAAATAAGTATTTGGATGGATGAAATTTTAAAGTTAACAAACGTGTGATAAAAAACCATCATATTTCAGCATGTGGAAACGAGATTTACAGAGTGTAACTTTGATTTGCATTTTGTCGCTGGCTGGGGGTGAATGATCATTTTGCAAGGACTGAAAGCGAATTTTGTTCTATTTACTTCACCAAATTGTTGCGAAGATTACCTTCAATAAGATATGGATAATTATGCCATTTATCAGTTTACCGTTTTCAGAGATTTTATCGAAACAAGTTTCAAAATATGAAATCAAGAAACTAGACATGATGTATACCTATCACTCGACCAGGGCCGTAGGAAGAACCGACTCAGGGAGGGGGGGGGGGGTTGTTGACTGATTTTTACCTCTGGTTTTTTTTTATCAACAATGCACGAAAACAAAAAATTAAAAAAAAAATGTTTCTAAATATATGTTTGTTACTTTGATTTATCGGCCTAGCGGTGAAAAGTGATGTCCTTTTTAGTAGGGACATCTAAAGATTATGAAATTTTTATATAGATGGATAGAAGGTTAGAGGAAATGAAAGATGGTGAAAATGAGCGGGTAGAATTTGTCTAGAAGCATTACCATCACATACCAAATTTTTGTTCCTCACGAGCCTACTACTATGAAGTGGTAGATACAGATAGAGTTGCATCTACCACCACACATTAGTAGGCTTAGCGTGGTCCGCCCCACAAGCGAGAACTTGTAGTGCGGACGAACAAAAAGATGGTATGTGATCGCTCAGATAAGCTCCCTTTAACTCAGAAACGCATCTATCGATGTTTAAGTCTTCTCAGTTTGTTATCTTCGCATTCGTTACATGCGGGGTTTGCATGCGAAACGGTACGGTCGATAGTCTGATAGTGACCAACCACCGATGCTATGATGTCGTGTTTTTATTTCTTTTTGGCCAAAGTTATTTAATTTTATGAAGAGATTAACCACCGTAATTTTTGTTTGTTACTTTGATTTATCGGCCTAGCGGTGTAGTAGTAGGCTCGTGAGGAACAAAAATTTGGTATGTGATGGTAATGCTTCTAGACAAATTCTACCCGCTCATTTTCACCATCTTTCATTTCCTCTAACCTTCTATCCATCTATATAAAAATTTCATAATCTTTAGATGTCCCTACTAAAAAGGACATCACTTTTCACCGCTAGGCCGATAAATCAAAGTAACAAACAAAAATTACGGTGGTTAATCTCTTCATAAAATCTAAATATATGATTATTCATTTTTAAGTACTTTCACGTTAAAAGTTTTCGTTTTCAACCGTGACTTTAGAAAATTGGATCTAAACCTTAAAGGTGAGCTAAATTTCCTTTCATCGATGGTCAAAATCTTTGAATTTGTTTTAGAGTCTGGTAGATCAACCTAAGTTGCTCTACCAGTCAAAAATAAGCTTTTTTAAGGAGAGCCTTCCATTTCTTAAAAAAAAGTTTATTCTGTACTTAAATCAAAAAAGCCCAATCTTCCGAACTTTTTTACAAATTCAAAGATTTTACACTTCGATAAAAATAAAATAAATTTAAATAAAAGTAACCGAAAAAAATGATCAAATATTCGTATCACATTTGCTTGATGCAAACTTGAACCAAATTAATGATTTTTGTTTGAAATTTGGATTAAAAAAGCCAATATAAAAATACGAGATATCTCGTTTTTTTTTCGCTTACCGCTAGTATGCTCCATTAAAAAGCATATTTTAAATGATAATAATCTTATAATGAAACCTCGTTCTTTAAATTTAACACAACACTTCCCGTTACTCAAATATAAAAAATAAGCAGAATTTTGTCTTTTGGTTTCTGAAATATAAAATGACAAATTTTAGTATCCTTAATGTGTTAATAATGTTTAACAATACACCGAGAAATATAGATTTTACTGCAGATTTATATGTGAAAATCAGGTACAATTTTCATTAATAGCAAATATTTTTCATAAAAATCTATTCAGTCAAAATTTTAAAAAATAAAATTAAACAAAAAACACAAATTCTACTTTTTATTTGATTTTTTAAGCTGAATTATGTTTACAAACTAATTTTGATTAAAAGCAATGTTCATGATTTCTTGATGATTTGATGACAAGCAATGTTCATGATTTCTTGAATTACTCAACAATCTGTGTTGATTGTAAAATTGATTTTCAAGCTAAATCTTTTTCTGAATTTTGAATCGGCATTTTGAATCTGAATTATGAACCTGAATTCAAAAATAGCGCCTTGAGCCTGTATCCGAATTTGCATACTATTTATGAAATGTACAAAAATACGATTTGCGAATCATATTCCAGATCAGAAATTTATGAGCCAAGTTGTAGAGCCTCGTTCATGAATCTATTATTTTTATTCTGCAGTTCAGGTTTAATCTAAATTCACTATTTAAATTATTTATTTTTAATCTGTATTGTGATTCTGAATTAAAACATGAATTTTAAATTATCTAAATATTTCAATTTGAGATTGCCATTACGCAGCTTTTAATGTTTGAGTTTTGTGTACGAATTATGTTTAAGAACTTCGAATTTGATTTTTTTCATATTCGGAAAACTAATTTGATATGAAATGCAAAACCAAATTTGAACAAAAATGTCAAAGCAGCTTTTCATTTCTAGTTCTAATGATAAGTCAAACTGAAAATCAAGAATCCTTAACTGGATACAGAATCCAAAATACGAAAATAGGAATACAATTCCGGTAATGTGAATTATGGAATCACAACCTCTGAAATGATTTCAATCAATTTCAAGATTTAGACCTGAATTTATATGAACAAGTAAGAATTTTAAATTTGGGATGGGTTTTTGAGGTTTTGGCATTAGTTTTGAGTCTAGATTGTTACTCCTGATTAAACTTATTCTATTACTAGCTGATCCCATACGAACTCCGTTTCGCTTTCAACTTGAAATATGTCAAGAACAGTTTGTATGAAAGTCAATTGCCAAGCATTTTCCAGATGCACTTCCGAATTCATTGTTAAGAAATAATGGCAAAAATATTGGACGATCACTTTGTCTGTCGTCTGCTACTAAATTTGAAATCAGGAATCAATTGACCATGCCAAATACCCCGTGTATAAATTGCGACTCAATCGTTGCATGACAACGCTAAACCCCTTTCGGTGGCCTCTTATACAATCTTTGATGGCTGGAAACGATTACCCTTCCCTCAAAACTCCCGTGTTCAAATTTTCAAAGCAATCCACTGTATAATAACGTCAATATTGCTGAAAACAGTGAAAAATTAATTTATATGGACGACCCCTTTTGCCGACCCCTGGCAACATTTGAAATCTGAAATCGATTTACTGTCCCTGAAAACTACCGTGTGCAAATTTTCATCCCAATCCGATGTATAATAACGACGATATTGCAAATATATTGAAAGGTTAATATGGACGACCCCCTTTGTCGGCCCCTTAAACTAAATTGAATACCTGAAATCCATTGCTCATCTCTCTAAACTATCGTGTACCAATTTTCATCTAAATCCGATTTATAATAACGACAATATCATATTTACAGTGAAGAGTTAATATGGACGACCCCTTCGGCCGACCCCTTACTATAATTTGGATAAGTGAAATCAATTGTTTGTCCCTAATAACTCATTAGTGCAAATTTTCATCAAAATCCGACGTATAAAAACGTCATTATCACTAAGATATTGAAAAACTAATATGGATGACCCCTTTGGCCGACCCCTAACCCTGAATTTAATACCTGTAATCGATTGCTTGTTCCTCAAAACACTCATGTGCAAATTTTCATATCAATCCAATGCGTAATAACGTCAATATAGTAAAAACACTGAACAGTTCATATGGACGACCCCTTTTGCCGACCCTTGACACGAAACTCAAAACTTGGAATCAATTTCTCATCTCTCAAAACCCCTATGTGCAAATTTTTGTCACAATCCGACAAAAACGAACGTCAATATCGCGAAAACAATATTTGTCTTGTATGGACGACCCCCTTTAGAAGGGGTCATCCAAAAATCTGACAACATTTTTCATCATTCCTGGTCCTAATGAGTATCCATGCCAAATTTCAGCTCTCTAGCTCTAAAGATGGCTGAGCCTATAGTGGACAAACAAACAAACAAACAAACAAACAAACCCACAGAAATTGCTTTTTATATATATAGATAACTAGCTGACCCGGCAAACTTCGTTAAGCCTTTGAATTTCCCAAAAATAATGAACATGTAAATAAGCAGAAAATAGGTAAATAATTATTTACGCTCATGAAACTGGATTGTTACCTTCAAACGGAGTGAATCGACGCAGTTTTTTGACTATTTTCGTAATACTTTTGTCATATTATGGTTGTGCCTACCTCCAGGGGCAAAAATCTTCGAAGAAGATTGACTTCCAACAAAACTGGAAAGCGAATATCTTCTGGCATAAAGTTAAAAATCTATTTTCTTCCGTTTTACATTTTTTTTTTTCATTTACAGAGGATCCTTGATACCGATATGTTCAATTTCTATTAACCCTAAGATAAGTGCCAAAAAGTGTTTTGTTGAAATGTGTCGTCATTTTAAGCAGTTTTGATCAACTGTCTTTCCTTTTTCGCCAAAACCATGTTTGAAATTTTCTTTATCGTATAGGTACCAAACTTGTAGAAATGGCACAACACTTTTCATGGTATAAAATTTCGCGATTTTTTTTTAAATATCAACAAATTTTCATATACCATTCTGTTTTTCGTTATCTATCATGCATTTGATATGTTCTCAATATAAGATAATCTCCTCTTAATTTTTGAAATCATCTTTTTTATATCGACTTTAACTTTATCATATTTATCGAGAAATGGATGCTTAAGCACTGAACAAAGAAAATTAGAACATTCAATATATGTGTATGTACATGGAATTTTTATTCACAGCAATTTCAAATCAAACGGTTATGAAATCTTTTTTTACTTTGAGATCTTGAATTCAAAATCAGAAATGAAATTCAAAAAAGTCATTGCAAATCTAATTCAGATTTCATTATCTCTGTTTTGGATCTTGAATCATATTTTCGTCGAGACTAAAATTTTTATTTTCAAGCTTCTTGTATTTGGAGATGTTATTGAACCAATTATCTGTTCTTGATTTCTGATACTGAGTGTTAGATCAAATTATGAATTTTATTTTTACAAAGTCAACCCTATTTATATCCTTAATTTTGTTTAGTTTTTTAGCACCTTAGTATGAAAGGAAGAAGTTGATAGTATCTAACATTTCCTTGGTTTTCTGATGAAATTCACATAGAATTACAAAGTTAATATCATTCTATTCTCGAACTAACTCATTACATTCTTGACGTTTACAAAAACCAAGTAAATCAATTTATGGTCGTCATTTTCTATTAATTAAAAAATATACGTTCTCTTGATATTATACCATAAATATGAACAGAAGATTCTGTAATGGAATATTTCATTGTTATCTGTTCAGTTGTTTGGGATATGTCAAAACTTCCACAGTCATACGTAGAATATTATTTTTCTTGAATAATATGACAGTCTTTCATTTTACCGGAAAATAAACAAAACAAAATAACGGAGTAAATAAAAGAGATCAGAATTTTTCCCGCGCGTATCCTGGTCAGGCAAATTTATTCTATCTTAAAACCTAACAATATCCGGGCATTCGATTTCAAAATTGTCAATCAAAAATCCGGGCAATACCAGGCAAATTTGGGCTACATTCAGAAACTACTCAAAAAAAAAATAAAACGAAAAGCACTTTACTAAAAATTTTTCTTCGAAACGCATCAGAAATTTTGGAAGATGCCTTAGAAGAATCCGACAATTTTGAATCGTATTTAAAGCATCCAGAAACCGTGCATGCATATAATGTTAAAAATTGCTCAACAAATTTCGTTTTAGTACGCAAAATTTAAAAAAAAAATTAACTTAATAATAGATTTTTTTTATTTGGCAAATAAAATGACTAAATACGTAAAATTCGGGTTTTTTTTATCAAAATCCGGACAACCGGGCTGGACGACTTGACCGGGCTCTTTAAATTTTGTTTTATCAATTACCCGGTCAAGTCCGGGTAAAACCGGGCAATCCGGCTAGCTTTGGGTAAATTAGCTTAAAACATGTTAAAGTTGCCTTGATGTTGAAGAAAAAATGACAATTTTCGAAAATAAGTATACTCCATGCCGGCTTATTGCGTTCTTTTTTTTTCACCCCATACGGAAGGTGAACTATTACATCCAAATCCAAGTATCCATTTTACTGGTGCCACGTGAAAAGTACACTTGCAATGAAAATTGGCGCCAAAACTTCCTATAGAGAGATGGATGCACATCAGTAAGCCTTGATTGCTTTTGGCGCCTTCCTACTCTGGGTGATTCGAATGAAAAAAAAAATGAAATCGGGTGCCATGACTTTTATTTGATACGAATAAAAACTAAAAATTAATTTTCAAATTCCACAAAAACATTTTCGAAATCATCTCTCCGTTGTGTTATTCTTCGCGTGAAGACGAACACAACAAAAAAAATTGCATGCAAATCGGATGATCCAGTGAAGAGTTTTGCGTGTTCGCACATTTCTGTATGGGCTGTCTCTCTCCCTGTTTTATATATATAGATTATTTGGTTTTGAATTTTAAATTTTGAGTGTAGAGTAGACTATCTCGCTTGCTTTTTTGGATCCTCATGGGGGGTTTAACCCCCAAACCCCCCCCCCCCCCCCCCCCCCCCGTTCCTACGACCATGCACTCGACACATAAAATTACACTTTAATTCAGTGATTACCTCAAGTGATGTTAAATCTTTTAGGAGGCCGTCCACATTCCTCGTGGACAGTTAAGTGGGAGGATTTGGTACAGGTAAAGAGGGAGGGGTGTTACATGTCCAGGGTTCGAACAACATTTTTAGAATTTTTATGGATGCTTGTCCTTTAAACAGGAAGGTTCCAAATTGCCCATATGTTTTCCTTTGGTACTTGCCATGCTTTTGAAATAGTAAAAAATATGTTTTAGTAACACCTAACTATCCACAAACTATGTCGGGCCTACCCCACTCGAAGAGTGACGATTTAATCCCCACAACATGCATATTTTTAAGAATACAATTTGTACCATTTTAAACATTTAACTAACCTTAACTTGAATTTCAGCGATAACCAACAAGGAAAAATAACAACTTCATAACAACAACAACGGATTTGGAGATTTTTCACAAATTTAACCTTATTTCACTCACGAAAAATTACAGTCAATTGCGCATCAGCGACACTCCGGAATTGTTTTGTTTATTATTCTGATGTTTGGTAAAGTTTTTAATGGCTTTGAAAAATGTTAAAATTTGTGCATCTATTGTTCGGTTTTTAAATTTTGTCTGAGAATCAAAAACTTTTAAATGCTAGCTTATGATGTGAGAAACTATGTCATCATCATTTTATAATCATTGAATGATAATTCGATTATATTATATTTAAAAAAAATTGAATAAGAGTTGTGGTATACGAATATTGCATCTAACCCAACTGTTGCAGCAATTCAAAACTCTGCTTTTGATTACTTTTATAGAAAAACATTTTCTACCCATTGATTTCCGTATTCTATCAATTTCCATCAATTAAGCTTTCATATTGTTTCATCTTGGTTCAGTTTAGAGATGTACCGAAAGGTGTTATTCGACAAACGACCGAATACCGAATATTGACCTTTTCGATTTTATTTTTTCCAGTTTTATGCCCCTCATATTTTTGACTCGATTATTTTCAACCAGATGATATTATCAGATGATGTATTGCAAGAGTTTTTTTCAAGTAGGGTTCTTTCTGATTTTTAAAATGTCCCCAATAGCTGACAGGACAGGACATCAGATGACTTGTCGCTTCTAGGGCGTTTATCACCAAAGAGATGTGTTCCTGTGTAATCTGGGACAAAACATGTCGAAACAGGTGCCAAGCAATTTGAAATTGGTAATTCGATATCGAATAAGATTAAGGTCGAATTTGAGCAAGATATCTCCAAAATAGTTGTTAAAAAACAAGATTATCTTTAACCTCAAGCATACCATACTTTGAACCACGCGTATCCACATGGTCAGGCATCCAGGACAATTTTTAAAAACAATTTAAAAAGGGCAAAATTTATTTTCAATAAACATCATTTATTAAACACAATGTCTAAAAATTTTCAAATAGAAACTTGAGTATTTTTACACTGGATTCATTTTTTTAAATGATTGTTGCGTATGTGCAAAAAAAAACGTTTAAAAAAATTAATAATAACTGGACAATTCATCACTCATTTAGAGTAAAGTGGCCAACTTGGACTGTAGATTGATAATTTCCAACCAGGATTCTAACCCACGGTGGTTCGCAACTATAAGTCGCAACTTCCGAATCAATTTACCACCCAAGAGTGATTTGGAAAAAAGCGGGAATGTCTAGAACCTGACATGTTCGAATATAGTCCTATTTCGAGAAAATCTTTTTGAAAAAAATCGTTAAAAATAAATGATATCATTCCTTTTTGCTGCTACCTCTAATCGTTCGCGCTCAGCTTAGAGACGTTACGTCAATAGGACTCATAATATTCGAAAACAGGATGACTCCTTGATGCTTGAAATTGCACCATACCTGTTTTGTTAACCAAAACAACCAATTTTTTTGGCTAGTGCCTGTTAACTACTTTTTCTATTTTAAATTGCTTCTATAATTCCGGAAGGTTAAAAACCAGTTGCAAAATTTATTCTTGTTCTTCAGGAAAATAATTGAAGTTAAATTCAAACATTTCATATCAATATGAATAAAGCTAAAACAGATCGCGTATCATTGGCTGATAAATGTTGGCAAAACCACCACAGCTGAAATCTTAGCTAGGAAAACCATAATCATAAAATCAGGAGGGGTTTACAGAAGTATACGATAAAATTTATGAATGAAGCTTAGCAGTTTTTTTAACCCGCAGAAAAAATTCAATAATATTGACCGCATCAGGCGCTTAACTGAAATTTGAAACAAAAAGTGTGCCACAATTAACAACAAGCATTGAAAGTTATGACTTCGATGACACTTTAAAAAAAAATATGCAAAAAATATTGATGTAAGCTTTTTGATATCCGTTCAGCCATTTAACATTGCCAAGTGTTTGCTATCGTGATTTTCTTGTTGATTTTTTTTCCAAACACGCACCTGTCCCATCAGCACCAATCGACGCGGTTAACGGTTGTCGTCCATTCAGCTTTTCAGCCGGGCCGGGCCACCGAAACTTGTTCAATATAAAAACCTTCACCTGAGCCTTCGAAAGTCATCAGTTGCAGTCCAAGTGTCTTCCGATCAATTCAATTCAGAACTCAGATTCCTATTTAGCAATCTCAATCTCATTCATCATGAACAAAACCGGAGCTTTCGTGATCCTGTCGGTTGTGTTGGTCGGTGCTTTGGCCGATAAATACGAAGCCCCCGCCAAATCCGGTGGATACGGAGGTCATGCTGTGGCAGCTGCTGGCCATGGTGGCTACGGATCATCCCACGGATCATCCCACCATGGAGGTTATGAGGCTGCTTCCCATGGGGCTTCCCACGGTGGAGCTTCCTATGGAGGACATCAGGCTGCTGCTGGTCACGGATACGGAGCCTCTCATGATGCCGGACACCATGGTGGTCATGGATACGCCGCTGCCGCTCCAGCTCACTACGGAGGACACCAGGGAGGACACCATCAGGGAGGATATGGCGGACACTCTGCCCCAGTTGTCCACACCTACGCTGCCAAGGCCCCGGCTGCCAAGTGCGGATCTAACCTGCTGATCGGATGTGCCCCAAGTGTTGCCCACGTGCCATGCGTCCCAGTCCATGGTGGACACGGAGGATACGGACATGGTCATGGTGCTGCCGCCGGAGGTCATGGACACGGATACGGACATGCTGCCTACTAAGAGTGGAACTTTGGCTCGGAAACTGATAGGAACGCTGCCTACATTAAGATAGAGTGGTGGAAGGATGTTTGTCGTGTGATAAAAACTTGAGACAATTTATGTTTGTTTCAAGTTTTTCCAATAGCTCAATGATAGACAATAATAAATTTTTGTATTATTGAATTATAATTTCCTATGCTTTCATGATTCTTAGTAGGATATATCACATTGACTTTTTATTTGAATATTTGCAGAAAAACTAAGCTGATCATTATTCAGACATCATTAGCATAAAGCAAAATGATGAATATTATTCTATTGAAATTTCTCATCAATTTAATCATATGAACAAAAAAATGTTGAAAGTAAGAAATCTAATGAACCTTTATACCAGGCATGTGTAGCATCCTTGCTATCTCCCATCAATTCCAAATTCCCAATCATAAAAGTCTTATGAGTAAAAAAAACCCATGAGTCTGTTAAACGGATTTCACGGTCATAAAACAATTAAGTATTTTGTTTCACGTGCGACCTTTACCGACGCGCGGAGGTAAGCATAGTTTGTTTTCCTTTACGTCGACCCACCGATGAGTCTGTTATGCTTTCTTAGCAACCTTCTGTGGGGCGTCGTTTATTGTTGTTTTATACATGGGCTTTCCAAAGCGCTGCATTATGTCTGACTGACTGACTACCATTGTAATCATAGTATTTAAGAAACTCGGAAATAAAGATTGACGTTCATTTACCCAACTAGTAATCGAGGCACAAAGAGGTGCTGCCGGTTGTTCATTCAGCTTTCATCCGAAATCCTTAAAACGCCAAAAAGGTGGAAATACTAAATGGCGACCAGACAGTGAACTCACCAAGGAAAAGAAGTCTTGAAACAAAGTAAAAGTTCTTGAAACAAAGTAAAAGTGGAAAAGTGCAACTAAGAGTAAATTAGTGAAACATGGGCTGGTTCAGCACAGAAAATTTTATCACAAATCAAGTGGCATCAAAGGAAACAGAACTTATCGCCACAGTGCTCATAATAATCACGTGTTTGCTGGTAGCCTATGCTGTGTTTAAAGCATACAACAGTCATCTTAAAACACACGTAAAAAATGTGGCAGCGCGGGAAATCGTGCTGAGCAACGTACGCTCAATATAGTGACCAATCAGTGATGCATATGTATAAACTAGCATGTGATGACATACCGTGTGAGGTGCCTTACAAACAAACTCTTAGCTAAACAGTAAATATTAAAAGTGATCGAAGAACAATGATAAAACTGGCATGTGGAGTTAAAGGATGCTGGCCAGTGCGAGTAAAGTTGGCAAGTGAAACAACAACGGTACCATCAGCAGAAATAATGGCGGTTCACCCACTACAAGATCTAATCAGTGAAGTTATGGCGTGTGGTATACTCCTTGTATATCTAGTGATCCTGTTAGCAGTGTACATCCGACTGGGAGGCGTACAGCGAGCGCTACAGAGAGCGCAGGAACCGCATCCGGCGTAAACAACACATCAACACTTCAAGATAAGTAAATACTATTCACTACATATTATCAAAAAAAAAAAAAAAAAAACCAACACATTGTTTAGTATAATTTAAGATTGAGTCGAAAAATAAATATTATCTATGAATCGTCTCGAAGAAATCGAGAACTACATTGCAAAAGAACACGATAACTTAAAGAAAAGCGTCAATAATGTTAAAACGTTTGAACTTGTAAAAGCCAAAGAAGAAAAACTGAAAACTAGTTTTAACGAGTATAAAGAATTAGTCCAATCAATTAAACATTATTCCATTGAAACAGGAACTTGGGAAAAACAAGTGGAAAAATACCATTTACTAAAAGCTCGTTTTAATCAATCTTTACAATTATTGGCTACTTCGATATTAAGTACCAAAAACACCAAACCTTCAAAAATAAAACTAAAAACTATTTCAAAGGTTGCGATAATACTCAGTCGGTATATAAAAATGCCAGATTTCGATATCAAAACAGCCACGGCGCTGGTGCACCCCTATGACGGTGCCGCCGCTGGGCTGGAGTCATTCATCGACTCAGCAAACTTGTTGAATGAGATAGTATCGGCAGCTCACAAAGAGATTGCCGGAAAATTTTTGAGAACCAGACTTACTGGTAAAGCTAGGTTGGGTTTACCCGACTCGGCTAAATCTATCGAAACAATAGTAGCAAATGTCAAAGAACGTTGTCAGGATAGAATTACTCCCGACAGCATTTTGTCAAAAATGAAAAACGTACGTCAAAATCAGTCACCACAAACACTGTGCGACGAAGTGGAAGGTTTAACTGCACAACTAAAAGCAGTTTATCTGGGAAGCAAAATACCTGACGATGTTGCGTCGACAATGGCAAATAAAGCTGGCGTCGATGCTTTGATAAACGTTGTAACAAACAACGACACCAAACTCATCTTGAAGGCTGGGACTTTTAACAACGTCAAAGAGGCTGTTGTTAAAGTGCTCGAAAATTCGACACCCGGCACTTCAACCAACCAGGTACTATCTTACTCTAGTAGAGGCAGATACAAATCAAACAGAGGTAATAGAGATAGCCAAAGATTTAACAATCGACATCATGGTAATAATGGTCGACAATACAACAATCAACGAAATTACGCCAGTAATCGCTACAACGATAACCGTCGCGATCACAGAAATTACGGCGACAATCATAACAATAACCAAAGATACTACAACGAGATCCGAAATAATAACAACTATAGAAATCGTAACGGTTCAAATGATCGAAATAGAAGGCGTAATGTATATTACGTGGAAAACGATCAGCCGTCGACGGTTCGACCCCAACCAGAGACGGACAGGCATCAGCCTCAAGGGGTTATACTAGCCAGAACGTAAAAATTTTCACTTTTAACATGCATTACACGAATTTCCTAACGTTAAGATTGGAAATGTGTGACAAGCCGTGCACTTTAATTGTAGATACAGGCGCGGACATCTCGATTATCAAAGAACACATTCTTCAACCATCAACTAAAATCTATACAAAAAACAAATGTGTTATTAATGGCGTAACAAACGGACGTATAGAAACTATAGGTATAGCTTATTCCTATATTCTTTTAGATCAAATGAAAATCCCGGCAAACTTTCAAGTTGTTGGGAAAGACTTTCCCATAATTACCGACGGAATTTTGGGACGAGATTTCTTAGCACATTATGGTACAAACATTTGTTTAAGATCATGGTTATTATCTTTCGATTACCAAGGTCAAAACTTCGAAATTCCGATCGAAGACAATTTTGAAGATAAGATTATTATACCACCAAGGTGCCAAATTGTCAAAGAGGTGAAGTTAGAAGGAGTGTCTGAAGACAGTGTAATTATTGGGGACCAAATAGGTCGTGGAATTTTTTATTCCAACACAATAGTCAGTCCATCTGCAAAATTTGTTCAAATTATTAACACTAATGAACAGCCTGTTACAATTTTTAAAAATTTTAAACCAAAGGTACTCCCACTAAGGAAATTCGATTTCAAAGCTCAAGGAAAACAGTCGAAGTATATTAAGCAAAGGTTGGAAAAACTGGAAAGAGAAATCAAATTAGATTACTATCCAGAGGCTGAAGATAAATTAAGAGAACTTTGTTTCAAATATAATGATATCTTTTCCTTGGAAGGAGATACCTTAACTGCAAACAACTTCTACAAACAAAAAATCTCGATGCAAGAGGGACATCCAGTTTACATTAAAAATTATCGTACCCCGGAAGCTCATCTCCAGGAAATCGATAGACAAGTTAATAAAATGTTGTCAGATAAAATTATTCAGCCGTCGATAAGTCCATTCAATTCACCGATATTATTAGTTCCCAAGAAGTCGGAAAAAGAGAAAAAATGGCGACTAGTAGTGGATTTCCGTCAGCTGAACAAAAAAGTGATTCCTGACAAATTCCCGTTGCCAAGGATTGATGAAATCTTAGATCATTTAGGCAGAGCGAAATTCTTTTCGACTCTAGACTTAATGTCAGGATTTCATCAAATCGAATTAGAGGAAGATTCAAAAAGGACAACAGCATTTTCAACGGTCTCAGGGCATTACGAGTTCAACCGTTTGCCCTTTGGACTAAACATTTCCCCAAACAGCTTCCAACGAATGATGCAAATAGCACTAAGTGGATTACCCCCAGAATGTGCATTTTTATACATCGACGACATAATTGTTGTCGGATGTTCAATAAACCATCACCTCTCCAACTTGGAGAAGGTATTTGAAAAATTGCGTTTATATAATTTAAAATTAAACCCATCTAAATGCAATTTCTTCAAAAATGAAGTTACATATTTGGGTCATCACATTTCTGAAGCTGGAATACAACCCGATAAATCTAAATATTCGGTAATTCAAAACTATCCTAAACCCACTAACGTCGATGATGTAAGACGATTTGTAGCTTTCTGTAATTATTACAGAAGGTTTATTAAAAATTTTGCAAATATTGCATACCCATTAAATAAAATGCTGCGGAAAAATGCCATTTTTGAATGGAAACCAGAATGCCAAGAAGCGTTCGACACACTCAGAGGTAGTTTAACCTCTCCTCAAATTTTACAATTTCCAGATTTTAAGAAACAGTTTATTTTAACAACTGACGCGTCCAAAACCGCTTGTGGAGCAGTACTTGCTCAACAACACGGAAATTTTGAACTCCCTATCGCTTTTGCTAGTAAAGCATTCACAAAAGGCGAGTCTAATAAATCAACAATTGAACAGGAGCTAATTGCTATTCATTGGGCAATTATGCACTTCAGACCATATTTATATGGCCGAAAATTTTTGGTCAAGACAGACCATAGACCGTTAGTGTATTTATTCTCAATGAAGAACCCCTCATCAAGATTAACCAGAATGAGAGTAGATCTTGAGGAGTTCGTATTTGACGTTGAATACGTCCAAGGAAAGTTAAATGTGGGAGCAGATGCGTTATCTCGAATAAGCATGGACTCCGACATTTTACAAAACATAAATGTTCTTATGGTTCAAACAAGATCCATGAAAAAAATTAAGGAAACAAATCAAGAATTAATACAAGTGACCAACGATACATTTGAGCCTGATCAACTCAAATCGTATGAGGCGTTGAACACGTATGAAATCTTTGATTTACCTAAATTGATTTTAGAAGTTGATCGCGACAACTCTAATTTCGGAAACATATTAATACAAATTACCAATAAAACTAAGAAACGTCAGCTAGCGACGTCAAAAGGTAAGCTCATACCTGAAAATTATGAATTAAAAAATATCCTGCAGGAAATCGAAAAAATGGCCACTTATCTCAATATCGATACTCTAGCTCTAGCGCTAGATAGCGATATATTTCAGCTTGTGAGACCACAATTCTTTAAGGAGAAATGTGGACAAGAACTGAAATCAGTTAAAATAATACTTTATCAACCGAAAAGGTTGATACTTGATGAAAATGAGCAATTGGAAATTATCAAAACAAATCATGACTCCCCACTAGGAGGTCATATTGGAGCAAATAGACTATATAAGAAATTAAACAATCTTTACAGTTGGCCCAACATGCGAAGAAAAATCGAAAAGTACATTAAATCCTGCATAAAATGCAAAGAAAATAAACATGGCGTAAAGACGAACGAAAATTTTGTCGTATCGCCAACGACATCTAAGACTTTCGATACCATCTCCATGGATACAATTGGACCTTTTAACAAATCCAATTCCGGAAATAGGTACGCGCTGACAGTCCAATGTGATTTGTCAAAGTATGTCGTGATTAGACCAATTATAGACAAATCCGCTGAGGCGGTAGCCAAAGCCTTTGTAGAAAGTGTCATTCTGATTTACGGAGCCCCTTCTGTCATTCGGACAGATCAAGGTACCGAATATAAGAATGAACTTTTTGACCGAATATCCAATTTACTTGATTTTAAACATAGACTGAGTGCTCCATATCACCCACAAACGATTGGAGGTTTAGAGCGAAACCACCGTTGTTTAAACGAATATGTAAGGCAATTCGTAAATGAATCTCAAACAGACTGGGACGAATGGTTGCCATACTATGCGTTTTGCTATAACACCACACCAAACACCGATGTAAATTATACACCTTTCGAATTAGTTTTTGGTAGAATTTGTAGTTTACCACAAAATTTGAAAACACCAACACAAATAGACCCACTCTATAACATAGATTCCTATTATCATGAATTAAAACTGAAATTACAAAAAGCTACTTTGATGGCTCAGCAAATAATTGGTAAAATGAAAGATAAACGAGCAATTGACCAACAGAATAAAGCAAACCCAATCCAAGTAAAAATAGGAGACAAAGTCATGCTGACAAACGAAAACAGAAGAAAATTGGATAAGGTATTCAAAGGACCTTATCGTGTTAGTGAAATTATACATCCTAATGTGATTTTAATCGATAACCAGAACAACAAAACCACTGTACATAAAAATAGGTTAATCAAAGTATAACTCACAGACAAACTTATATTTCTTTAGGGGAAAGGGATTGTGTTAGGTAATATTTTCTTATAATAAATCCTTAGAAAAAAAAAATATCATTACCATTATGCAAAAAAAAAAAATAAATAAATAAATAAATAAATAAATCTAAAGAAAACATATGTAAGAAAAAAAATTATATGTAAAAGAAAAACACAGTCAGACGTAACTCAGACTTTGAGAATGACTACGTCATGCTTTCTAAAAGGGGTAGGTGTAGCATCCTTGCTATCTCCCATCAATTCCAAATTCCCAATCATAAAAGTCTTATGAGTAAAAAAAACCCATGAGTCTGTTAAACGGATTTCACGGTCATAAAACAATTAAGTATTTTGTTTCACGTGCGACCTTTACCGACGCGCGGAGGTAAGCATAGTTTGTTTTCCTTTACGTCGACCCACCGATGAGTCTGTTATGCTTTCTTAGCAACCTTCTGTGGGGCGTCGTTTATTGTTGTTTTATACATGGGCTTTCCAAAGCGCTGCATTATGTCTGACTGACTGACTACCATTGTAATCATAGTATTTAAGAAACTCGGAAATAAAGATTGACGTTCATTTACCCAACTAGTAATCGAGGCACAAAGAGGTGCTGCCGGTTGTTCATTCAGCTTTCATCCGAAATCCTTAAAACGCCAAAAAGGTGGAAATACTAAACATGCCAAACTGGGGGTTCGCGGGCCTGCGGCCTTGGTCAATGCGGCCTGCGTAGCCCCGTCTTAAATTATCACAAAATTCCCTGCTACACAGAAGTACGCTGGCCTTTCTGTCACAAAATATTAAAAAAGATTTTTTTTTGCTACGAGAGGAAATAATATAATTTTTGGAAATGAAAGATTTTTAATGCGGCCCCCACACTTAAACGAGCTGCTTTATACGATCTCTTATGAGCCACCATATCACTTAAATATTAAACCAGTATCCATCATATTAAACTTGACCTTCTACAAATATATGTTGTAATTTTAACAATTTTTTCATTTAACATGATGCCATTTAATTGAATTAAATTAAAAATTTAGCATATGAATGAACTAATAGCGAACCAAATATCAATCATAATTGGTAAGAAGAAGCCCTTATCAAAGTTTAGTCACTTAACTTAAATGTATGAAATTATTTGAACAAAATGTTCGATTAAAGAGTTCCAATTTTAATTGGCCTCAGGCCCTGAAAACATCCTTTTACCGAGCGCGTCCGATAAACGACCAAGTAAAGTTGTTGATCTTGCATTAAGATAGAAAATAAATTAATAAAAAAAACTCTTTTTAATTTTATTGTGCACTAAACAATATATACCCTATATTTAATCTTTTCTGCCTGTCTATTTTTATGTCTGTTTTCTACAGAATCGGAAACTACAGAACCGATTTGCGTAAAACTTGAGAGGTGGGGGTATTAGAGGCCGGGAAAGAGAACCCTCCCCCTCACAGTAAGGAGAGAGGGGGCCTCATTAACAAAAGACAAGTATTTGAATTACTCGAGAACCGATCAAGCAAATTGTACCCATTTTGGCATGAGAGGGTGTTTGGGTACGAGAAATATTTCTTTGTTAATTTTAGACCTTTTCCTCTTTCCAGTGCGTGGATAGCACGGGGGGAGAAAAGCTCTCTTACAAATTTTTCTTAATTAGAAAACTTTTCAAGTAGTTGGAACTGAATTTGACATGGAATGCTATAAAGGTGCGAGAAAACGATGGAACCTCTTTCTTCTTCCTGTAGTGGGGAGACAAAAAGAGTTTCAATACAATTTTATCATAACTATCATATTCGGGTACGATAAATGTTCTCTTAAATTATCCAGTGGGGAGAGATGAAGGAGAGGCCTTCTTTACATTTTTTACATTACTCGAAAACTATTCAATCAAATGGAATCAAATTTGGCATGGGTGAGTATCTGAATACGAGGAATATTGTTATGATTATTTGAGACCCCTTCCTTCTTCCATTGGGAAGATAGGAAGAAAGAAATGGGGTTGACAAAAGATTTTGATTGCATATCTTGAGAATAAATATAGCAAATGGAACCAAATTAGGCAGGACAGGGTATTTGAGACTTTTTTGCTCTCACTTGCTTCCCTTGAAATTTTATACCATTTTACAATGGGGAGATAGGAAGGAGGAAAGGATTTTTTAATTCAATGGCATAACAGAAGATTTAATCAGACAAATGGGATCAAATTCGGCATACGAAAGTACGAAATATGTCTCTATGATTATCATAAACCCTTCAGCCTTACAAAGAGGAGAGGAGTGCGAAAGAGGGGGTTCCAAATAATTCTATTGTATCACTTAACAACTTATCAGGAAATGAAACCAAATTTGATATCAGAAGGTTTTTGGGTGCGAAAAATGGGTTTGATTTTAAGAAACGACAAAATTACTGGAAGAGGCGGAAGGGAAAGGGAGAGGAGGGCTCCCATAAAACTTTTTTGGCGTAAATAAAGAACTTATCAATGCCATGTTTTATATGAGAGGGTGTTTGAGTATGAATAATTTGAAACTTTCCTAGAATCAGAACAGAGTAGGAAAAGAAAAAAAAAATTATATTTAATTTAGATTAACTCGAGAATTTATAAACCAATGGCGCCACAGGCCTGTGCGAAGGACCCGTCCATGGGGGGGAGGGGATTAAAAAATTCAAACTAAGCCTTAAATAAAAACAATACCAAAAATACACAATAAATATGAAAATGGTTTTTGCCTTTCTTTCAGAAAGGTATAGTTATCGGTCGATTTGGGAGATCATTAATTATGGGTCTTAGATATACCTTTATAGGTACCTATCGAATCAGCTCGACGAGTTCAGACGATGTCAGTGTATTTGTGTGTGTTGTTGTGATTTTTTGTAAACTTTGTCACCACGTTTTTAATATGATTTTCCAATTCAGATTATCACACAAATCGAAAAATCTTTAAATATCATTGATAAAAAAAACCAAAATTTCCAATACAAAAACAGTGAAAGTTTCAAATCAAAAATCAAGTCATAGAAAAAAAAATTTCAAAATGATGCTCGTTATTCTGAACTAGAAATTTTCTTCAAAATGTTTTCCAAGCAGTTTGAAAATTTTAAATATAGATTTTCAAAACAAAAGTGAAAATAAATCTGAATTTTAAAATAAAAGTCAAACCTGGCAAAAAATTTATCATGATCAATTGATAGGAAAAGAATAATAATTCTGTTTATTATTTATCTCAACTTACATTTCTTTTCTTCATTTTCAACTGAAGTGTTTTGAATTTGATAAAAAATCATCGCTATTTAAAATGTGAATTTTTTCTTACGAAAAAAAATTAAAAATTTATATTTTAAGATCACAAAAGTTACGAACTTAAAAACATAAAAAAATTATCATTTATCATTATCATTTCTTGACTGAAAATGCCTTACATTCATTTAACCATTTATTTGTAAAATTTATATAAAAGCTTTACTTTAATATTCGGTAAATTTAATTGAAAATTAAAATTAAATATATTGAATAATTTTTTTTCAATAAAAACGTCTAAATATTTTAAACACAAATTAAAAGAATCTTATTGATAATTCAAGGGATAACAATTTGGTGCTTATGTTTTAATTAATTGGGTAGATTTAAATGTCCTGAATTTGAATTTTTGTAGAATTTTGATTATCACATTTAGTTTTGGTGATATTCAGTTTAAGAATGTGTCAGTTTAAGAGAAAATTATTGATATCTGAATAACTACCAAACCTTCATTTAAGAAAAAATATTATTCTGGTTTTGTTTATTATACTTCAAGCAATTGAGGAACAACATTTCGATGTTGGTGATGCATGAACTAAGAAAAATATGTTTCATCAGTTTTTAAAAATTTGAAAAGATTTTTTTACAAGTATTTTTTACATAGCTGCTGGAAATTAAGATAAAAAAGTATTTGATTTAACAAATTTGTTGAAACCTGCAAAACGGTTAGAATTTTCCTTAAAAGAATCCAAAATTGAAATGAGGAAAAGTGAACAAATAGAAAACTTCTATAACTTTTTTGGTTTGCAGAACTCAAAATTAATTGAAGTCTTGAGGAAAGTTGAGAACTGATTGAATATTTTTTCTAAGAAATAATATGTTTTTGTTTTTAAGTTTTGTCAAAAAAGTGCAGAACTTTTTTAAGTATTTTCAACCACTTTTTAAAAGTTATTCCAATAACAAAAGCTGAAAAAAATTGCATATTCTGATTCAGGGCACCTTAATAAGTCCTAATTACGCATTAAATTTTTGGTACCTCGGAAAAATGTAAATTTTGCTGCCTTGTGTTATTTATCAAAACGTTTTTAAATGTTATGATGAGCATAAGAACAAGAAACGCAAAATAAAATTGAGACTGAAATTGGTTTCTTCTAGAATATTTTATATCAGCATAACATTTGAAATGACGTTAATGATTATTCTTGAAACTTTTTAATAAAAACCCATTTTAAGATAGGGTAAGGTTTATGTTTGTCAAGTTTTGAGGTTCGATACAAAAGGTTAGGTAATTGAATTGCAAATCAAAATTCAAAATAAACAATAAATTTTTAAAGGATTAATCACCGTAATTTATATTTTAAGATTTAATTGATCGGCCTAGCGGTGAAAAGTGATGTCCTTTTTAGTAGGGACATCTAAAGATTATGATTTTTTTTTATAGGTGGATAGAAGGTTAGATGAAATGAAAGAGGTTGAAAATGAGCGGGTAGAATTTATTTAGAAGCATACCATCACATATCAAATTTTTGTTCCTCACGGACCTACTACTATGAAGCGGTCCACGCATGGCCTACTAATGTGTGGTGATAGATGCAACTCTATCTGTATCTTCCGCTTCATAGTAGTAGGCCCGTGAGGAACAAAAATTTGATATGTGATGGTATGCTTCTAAATAAATTCTACCCGCTCATTTTCAACCTCTTTCATTTCATCTAACCTTCTATCCACCTATAAAAAAAATGAAAAAAATCACAATCTTTAGATGTCCCTACTAAAAAGGACATCACTTTTCACCGCTAGGCCGATCAATTAAATCTACACATAAAAAATAAGTTTCAATTCGATTGAACTTCCGAGCCAAATTTCTGACTTGTTTGTTAACACTTAATTTCAAACACCTTTTAAGATCAAGTAATTTCTCAATACTATGGTGAAAACTTTACTTGAAAAAATCGATAGCCCCTTCTTTCGCACGGCCTTGGTATATGGCCAATTTAGGTATATGATAGGGTTATCATATCGTTCAACGCCAAAAAGAGTACGTTGAAATCATATTTCAAAATAAACAGGAGAAACAGGAGAAACCAGAAAATTTAAGGCCATTCAAAAAGTTACAATTAGTTGCTTGTTATGTGAATTACCTGGCAATCATGACTTTAAAAAAAAACTTTAAAAAATTGAAAGTTATCATTTTAGTGTGTGCTCATTTTCTTGCAGGTTTTTAGTGAAAAGCAAAGGGTTGTTGGATTATTCAAAAATAAAGAGATCAGAACATCGCAAACATGAGAAAATGTTGCATTTCAAAAAGAGTTCAAATTGCAGTTGTGCTCTTCGCCAACTGTTTGGGCGCTTATTGCTTATTCAAAGGCGCTGATTGCCTGCACGCACAGTTTATTTAGAAGCGTGAAAGAAGCTTTTCCAAAAAAACCTTTGAATTTGTTGAATTTTACTTATAGAAAAGTACTGCTGATGAAATCGAAAACTAGTTTTAACAAAAAATTTGGATTTTAATCAATTTGTGATACATTTCCATTCCAAGTAGAGATACCTGAAGTACCGTGCCATGAATGCATAAAATATTGCATTTTTTTCGGACTTAACTTAAGAACTTGAAGAAATAAGTTCGTTTCTCTGATAAAATTTCTTTGAACAAAAAAAGAGAAAACCCCGCAAGATTTCACAAAAAGAAGAGAACGCTCATTTCTTGATTTTTTTTTTTCAATTATCTTAAAAGAATACGTTTGGTAACCCTAGTATATGACAAAATTTAGATATTAAAAATGTTTTTATGATAATTTCTGAGCTCTCCTCATTTTGGTAGACTGAAAGGGTAGAAAATTCATATCAACCAAACATACATTTTAGCAAAATAAAAGAAATGAGACTTATACGAATACAGTGAAAATTTTAGATCATGGATAATAAATTAAAAAACTCAGTTTACTGAACAAAACGAACTGATCATTATATTACAATTCGAAACCGTAGCTTCAGTTATGATTTTCAAATACTGAAATTGATGTGAAATTATGCCTCCGAAAAAAATAAAATTTAAATTATTTTTATAAGTTTAATTTATTTCAAGAAGTACACCACCTTCCTAAAATAAATTTAACTCAACTTGAGTAGTATAAAATAAAGGGTACAAAAAATACTTCTGCACGCTTAGACATTCTTGAAACGTTTAGCATGAACCATCTTTTGATGAGTACAATTTTGAAAACAAGTAAATATAACCGAAACAGCGAGAAAAGTTGAATAATCAACGATACAATATATTTCTATGAATTCCATGGTGTTTTTTTTTATTTTTGTTGCATCCTCTTGTTCAATCCACTTCTCAAATTGAGAAGATAAGATTAAAAGAAAGATTTGAAAAAGTGTTTGAAAAAAATTGTATGATGGACAGGCGCGTGGAATGGGTTGTTCGATTTTAAATCAATCATTTGAACCCATAATTTTGATTTTTGTTTTTATCGATAACCGAGAAAAAATCGATCAAATCGGATTATTTTCAATATTTTCGTTCGATCATTTAAATATTTCATTCTGTTAACTCTGAAGATTTTGAGATTCAATTTCATACAAAAATTTTATATCTGTACCATTCGAGAGACTGAAACATCTGAAAGAATTGGTACCACCATGCCACTTATAGAACTCAAACCGACTTAAATGATAACACGCTCGACTATTATGTTCTCCTAGACTCTCGAGAAAACCCTGAAATTTTTATCGAATGCTAAAGAAACTAAAAGCTCCATAGAACTTAACCCTCCAAAGCTGTTCGGGTCAATATGACCCGTGGCGCACATTTCAAACATCTTTATCAGCATTCCAATATACTGAAGATCTGGGAGTTTTGACAGACCAAGTATGTTATATGAAAATAATGACCAAATCAACGGCAAAAAATTAAAATTTGAGTTTTGAAAATCGGTTCATTGGGAAATTAAATACATCAAAGCAAAGCCAAAATTGGATGTCGTTTTTTTCAAAGTAAGATTTTTTTCTACCGGAAGATCTGAGATAGCGGTCAAAACTTTCATTGGACCCCAACATATCTATACGTTTTCGGATAGATGGATTCTTGACAATTTCAAACATCAATGAATCACTTAAATACAGATAAGCTGTCAGAAGTTATGTGTGTTTTAAAAACAAAATTGATTTTTCCGACTTTATACTTTCTGAACCAGTTTCTGATAACCTCGTAATACATATCGACTTAATTTTGAAATGTTGTGTAATTAGAATAAATTTCTAACACAATGAATATAATAATATCTTCAAAATCGGTTAACATTTACAGCCAGGAGAACGAAATCAAACTACAGCCTAAATTTCCCTGAAACGAATATTTAGCGAACGGCTTTGGAAGGCTAAGCGTTCTCAGCCCTGATTTTTTTTTAATCAATAACAGCTATAACACTTAGCTCAAAATTTAATTTCTTATCGGAACTTTTAAGTTTCATAGTCCAAATTTTTCCTGCTGATAGTAAAAACTATACTTACTTGTAAAATTTGCATCTTTTGAATATTTAAATCATGTCTATAATGATGTCGATGATGTCATAAGAGACGATAAACCTTTATATGGTCTTATTATCAAAAAAATTCTGTACACAAGAATAAATTGACATGTTAACACCCAAATAGATATATTTTTTCAGGAGATGAGGAATTTTAATTGAATAAAATCAATCATTTTGCTTTATACTAATGATGATGATGATGACCCTCCAATTTTCCCCCGTGCATGGGATCTTATGCTGGATTATCTTGAAAGACATTTGCTACAGTCTCCTCATGTTTGTTCGATTTTTTTAGTTTGCTGGTTTTCTTTGCATGTATTCCCATGAACGTCCATCATTGACTTTTTTATCTGTTATTTATTTTGGTGCTTCTAATTATCAACTTTTGAGTGAAAACAATCTGAGAAAAGGGATATTTGAAGACTGGATAATGGTCAGCAAAGTTTTTCTGTGAATATTCAATTAATAAGTCATTGTGATATATCCTGCAAAGAATCATGAAAACATGGGAAATTATAATTCAATAATACAAAAATTTATTATTGTCTATCATTGAGCTATTGGAAAAACTTGAAACAAACATAAATTGTCTCAAGTTTTTATCACACGACAAACATCCTTCCACCACTCTATCTTAATGTAGGCAGCGTTCCTATCAGTTTCCGAGCCAAAGTTCCACTCTTAGTAGGCAGCATGTCCGTATCCGTGTCCGTGGCCACCAGCGGCAGCACCATGACCATGTCCGTATCCTCCGTGTCCACCATGGACTGGGACGCATGGCACGTGGGCAACACTTGGGGAACATCCGATCAGCAGGTTAGCTCCGCACTTGGCAGCCGGGGCCTTGGCAGCGTAGGTGTGGACAACTGGGGCAGAGTGTCCGCCATAACCTCCCTGATGGTGTCCTCCCTGGTGTCCTCCGTAGTGAGCTGGAGCGGCAGCGGCGTATCCATGACCACCATGGTGTCCGGCATCATGAGAGGCTCCGTATCCGTGACCAGCAGCAGCCTGATGTCCTCCATAGGAAGCTCCACCGTGGGAAGCCCCATGGGAAGCAGCCTCATAACCTCCATGGTGGGATGATCCGTGGGATGCTCCGTAGCCACCATGGCCAGCAGCTGCCACAGCATGACCTCCGTATCCACCGGACTTGGCGGGGGCTTCGTATTTATCGGCCAAAGCACCGACCAACACAACCGACAGGATCACGAAAGCTCCGATTTTGTTCATGATGAATGAGATTGAGATTTCCTAGGAATCTTAGTTCAGAATTGAATTGATCGGAAGACACTTGGACTGCAACTGATGACTTTGGAAGGCTCAGGTGGAGGTTTTTATATTGAACAAATTTCGGAGGCCCGGTCCGGCTGAAAAGCTGAATGGACGACAACCGTTAACCGCGTCGATTGGTGCTGATTGGGCAGCTGCCGACGTAAAAACGTAAACATAAAAATATTTGGACTATTTTCGACGCATGCATTTTGACGAACGGATGCTCAAAAAAAGCGTAATGTAAAACAATTTGTTCAGCTTTTGTGGGTTCAAGTAAACATTTTAAGCATACGACTTGAATTGACAATCTAATCAAAAATGGTTATTGAAATAACGGTTTTTGTACCTGTGGTTTGTTAATTTAGTTCTACGCAAAAAAAAAACTCAAATTAAGCCAAAATGAAGTTATTAAGTGACTTCAACTGTATCATTACTTATAAGGCTCGCCATGTGGCTTCCGTACCGATACCTTCGGTAAAACTTGACTGCAACAAAACCAATAACATTATCGTAAACATAACGATAACGGTTATTGTTGCCATGAGGTAATATCTTTTGGAGGGTTCCATGGCAAACACACGTGACGTCAGGTGTATCGTATGAGTGCCAAAATGCGGACATCAAAATTTGTAAGCATGAATGGGGCAACTTGAAATCTTTTGTCATACCTTACAGTTAAAGATTTTCTTTTGACTTTAAAAGTCAAAATTAATATAAAAATCAAACGTTTGGTAAAAGTTTCTTTAAAGATTTAAACCAAAGATTGGCCTGTTTTCGCATGGAGAAAAATTCAAACAAACACTAAGCCACCTGCAGAGTTTTCGGCAAATGGGTGCCCCACGGGGCTTATTATGAAATCGTTTTCCGGTGCCAAAATATACGTTCCCGTGAAGTAGAAAATAAAAGGAAAACAAATAAACAATGTTTTTTCTGTATGTATGTATGTTGGTAATCCACCATGGGTGCACGGATTCACCACAGTTTCTGCAAAGTATGGGTTCACATGCATTCCTTAGATTATTAGGTTCGACAAATCTCCAATGCAGCGCGCCACCATACCCGGACCCCATGGCTTCGTATGAACTGTTATGTGGTGAATGTATTGCGTGTGTTGATGTAGGTATATTTTGGAAGAACGAATCAATCAGGTGGGCTAGTTTACTTACAGGTATTCCGGCATCCGTGTATATACCTGGCCAGCTGGCAACTGATTGAACATTCCAATTATATAGTCAGTTATATAATGAAACACATCTTACCTTTCGGCCCGCTTATGGGATTCGAACCCAAAAGTTTTACTTGCCGATACCGGGAATCGAACCCAGTACGCCTGGCGTACCAATACCAGACTCGCGCCAGCCTATCCACTAGACCACATCGGCGCTCCCTACAAATAAACAATGTTTTTTCTACTGACATAATCTTTAAAATTCTTTGAAACCTTCTATTTGTAATCTTGAAACCTGCAGATTGGACAAAGAAATTTTAGATTGTAACTCGGGAGCTGCAGACCAAAGATTGTATATTGAAGATTGAAGATTGAAAATTGCAGATTGAAGATTGAAGATTGAAGATTGAAGATTGAAGATTGAAGATTGAAGATTGAAGATTGAAGATTGAAGATTGAAGATTGAAGATTGAAGATTGAAGATTGAAGATTGAAGATTGAAGATTGAAGATTGAAGATTGAAGATTGAAGATTGAAGATTGAAGATTGAAGATTGAAGATTGAAGATTGAAGATTGAAGATTGAAGATTGAAGATTGAAGATTGAAGATTGAAGATTGAAGATTGAAGATTGAAGATTGAAGATTGAAGATTGAAGATTGAAGATTGAAGATTGAAGATTGAAGATTGAAGATTGAAGATTGAAGATTGAAGATTGAAGATTGAAGATTGAAGATTGAAGATTGAAGATTGAAGATTGAAGATTGAAGATTGAAGATTGAAGATTGAAGATTGAAGATTGAAGATTGAAGATTGAAGATTGAAGATTGAAGATTGAAGATTGAAGATTGAAGATTGAAGATTGAAGATTGAAGATTGAAGATTGAAGATTGAAGATTGAAGATTGAAGATTGAAGATTGAAGATTGAAGATTGAAGATTGAAGATTGAAGATTGAAGATTGAAGATTGATGATTGAAAAATGAAGATTAAAGATTGAAGATTAATGATTGAAGATTGAATATTTCATATTGAAAAATGAGGATTGCAGATTGAAATGACCAAAAAGGATAGAAATGACAAAAATGGCAAAAATGACAAAAATGACAAAAATGACAAAAATGACAAAAATGACAAAAATGACAAAAATGACAAAAATGACAAAAATGACAAAAATGACAAAAATGACAAAAATGACAAAAATGACAAAAATGACAAAAATGACAAAAATGACAAAAATGACAAAAATGACAAAAATGACAAAAATGACAAAAATGACAAAAATGACAAAAATGACAAATATGACAAAAATGACAAAAATGACAAAAATGAAAAAAATGACAAAAATGACAAAAATGACAAAAATGACAAAAATGACAAAAATGACAAAAATGACAAAAATGACAAAAATGACAAAAATGACAAAAATGACAAAAATGACAAAAATGACAAAAATGACAAAAATGACAAAAATGACAAAAATGACAAAAATGACAAAAATGACAAAAATGACAAAAATGACAAAAATGACAAAAATGACAAAAATGACAAAAATGACAAAAATGACAAAAATGACAAAAATGACAAAAATGACAAAAATGACAAAAATGACAAAAATGACAAAAATGACAAAAATGACAAAAATGACAAAAATGACAAAAATGACAAAAATGACAAAAATGACAAAAATGACAAAAATGACAAAAATGACAAAAATGACAAAAATGACAAAAATGACAAAAATGACAAAAATGACAAAAATGACAAAAATGACAAAAATGACAAAAATGACAAAAATGACAAAAATGACAAAAATGAAAAAAATTAAAAAAATGACAAAAATGACAAAAATGACAAAAATGACAAAAATGACAAAAATGACAAAAATGACAAAAATGACAAAAATGACAAAAATGACAAAAATGACAAAAATGACAAAAATGACAAAAATGACAAAAATGACAAAAATGACAAAAATGACAATAATGACAAAAATGACAAAAATGACAAAAATGACAAAAATGACAAAAATGACAAAAATGACAAAAATGACAAAAATGACAAAAATGACAAAAATGACAAAAATGACAAAAATGACAAAAATGACAAAAATGACAAAAATGACAAAAATGACAAAAATGACAAAAATAACAAAAATGACAAAAATGACAAAAATGACAAAAATGACAAAAATGACAAAAATGACAAAAATGACAAAAATGACAAAAATGACAAAAATGACAACAATGACAAAAATGACAAAAATGACAAAAATGACAAAAATGACAAAAATGACAAAAATGACAAACATGACAAAAATGACAAAAATGACAAAAATGACAAAAATGACAAAAATGACAAAAATGACAAAAATGACAAAAATGACAAAAATGACAAAAATGACAAAAATGACAAAAATGACAAAAATGACAAAAATGACAAAAATGACAAAAATGACAAAAATGACAAAAATGACAAAAATGACAAAAATGACAAAAATGACAAAAATGACAAAAATGACAAAAATTACAAAAATGACAAAAATGACAAAAATGACAAAAATGACAAATATGACAAAAATGACAAAAATGACAAAAATGACAAAAATGACAAAAATGACAAAAATGACAAAAATGACAAAAATGACAAAAATGACAAAAATGACAAAAATGACAAAAATGACAAAAATGACAAAAATGACAAAAATGACAAAAATGACAAAAATGACAAAAATGACAAAAATGACAAAAATGACAAAAATGACAAAAATGACAAAAATGACAAAAATGACAAAAATGACAAAAATGACAAAAATGACAAAAATGACAAAAATGACAAAAATGACAAAAACGACAAAAATGACAAAAATGACAAAAATGACAAAAATGACAAAAATGACAAAAATGACAAAAATGACAAAAATGATAAAAATGACAAAAATGACAAAAATGACAAAAATGACAAAAAATGACAAAAAATGACAAAAATGACAAAAATGACAAAATTGACAAAAATGACAAAAATTACAAAAATGACAAAAATTACAAAAATGACAAAAATTACAAAAATGACAAAAATAACATAAATTACAAAATTTACAAAAATTACAACAATTACAAAAATTTAAAAAAAATTGCAAAAATGACAAAAATGACAAAAATGACAAAAATGACAAAAATTACAAAAATGACAAAAAATACAAAAATTACAAAAAATTACAAAAATTACAAAAATGACAAAAATTACAAAAATCACAAAAATTACAAAAATTACAAAAATTACAAAAATTACAAAAATTACAAAATTTACAAAAATTACAAAAATGTCAAAAATTTCAAAAATAACAAAAATTACAAAAATTACAAAAATTGCAAAAATTACAAAAATTACAAAAATTACAAAAATTACATAAATTACAAAAATGACAAAAATGACAAAAATGACAAAAATTACAAAAATTACAAAAATTACAAAAATTACAAAAATTACAAAAATAACAAAAATTACAAAATTTATAAAAATTACAAAAATAACAAAAATTACAAGAATAACAAAAATTACAAAATTTATAAAAATAACAAAAATAACAAAAATTACAAGAATAACAAAAATAACAAAAATGACAAAAATTACAAAAATTACAAAAATTATAAAAATTGCAAAAATTACAAAATTTTCAAAAATTACAAAAATTACTAAACTTACAAAAATTACAAGAATAACAAAAATTACAAAAATTACAAAAATTACAAAAATTACAAAAATTATAAAAATTACAAAAATTACAAAAATTACAAAAAATTACAAAAATTACAAAAATTATAAAAATTACAAAAATAACCAAAATTACAGAAATTACAAAAATTACAAAAATTACAAAAATGACAAAAATTACAAAAATAACAAAAATTACAAAAATGACAAAAATTACAAAAATTACAAAAATGACAAAAATGACAAAAATTTCAAAAATTTCAAAAATTACAAAAATTACAAAAATTACAAAAATGACAAAACTGACAAAAATGACAAAAATTACAAAAATTACAAAAATTACAAAAATTACAAAAATTTCAAAAATTACAAAAATTACAAAAATTACAAAAATTACAAAAATTACAAAAATTTCAAAAATTTCAAAAATGACAAAAATTACAAAAATTACAAAAATTATAAAAATTACAAAAATGACAAAAATGACAAAAGTTACAAAAATTACAAAAATTACAAAAATTACAAAAGTTACAAAAATTACAAAAATTATAAAAATGACAAAAATTTCAAAAATCACAAAAATTACAAAAATTACAAAAATTTCAAAAACTACTAAAATTACAAAAATTACAAAAGTTACAAAAATTAAAAATTTCAAAAATTACAATAATGACAAAAATAACAAAAATTTTAAAATTACAAAAATAACCAATAATTACAAAAATTACAAATTTAACAAATATTACAAAAACATCAATAGTTACAAAAATTACAAAATAACAAAAATTATCAAAAATTATAAAAAAAAACAAATATAACATAAAAAATTTATAATCACATATTTCAAAATTTCAAAAGTTACTAAAATACTAAAAATTATTTTAAAAAAAACAAAAAAAACAAAAAATTTTAAAAAATTATATAATATTGACAAAAATAGCAAAATTGACAAAATTTTTCAAAAATTGCATAAAAAACCAAATGACAATAAAAAGGAAAAAAATGAATAAAATGAAAATGATGACAAAAATGACAATTAAAAGTAACAAACTTGACAAAAAAATTAGAAATAAAAAATTTAAAATTTAAATAGAAAAATTGGAAATATTCTTAAAACATTGAATTTTTTCTATAATTTAAATAGAATAACAAGGAACTCATAAGCTTATTTTTTTTATATAGTACTGATAGTCTTTTTTGGTTAAGTTCTGTATTTAAATACTTTTATTGGTTGGGTTCGATTTTGGCAACATCCGAGCAAAAACCGTTCGATTTTGGCAACATCCAAAAACGACGGTTTTTGTTTTGTAACTTTTTTTTTATTTTCATTTCAAATTAATAAAAATTAATGTTAAACGTAATATTAGCATGAAATTTTTCAATTTGGCTGATTTATAATAGTTTTAAACTGTAAAAACACGATTTTTTCATGTTTTACTGCTTAAAACTAATATAATTGAGCCAAATTGAAAAATTTTATGCTTATATAAGGTTTTACATCAATTTTGAATAATTTGAAACATAAATTTGAAATAAAAAAGTGACGAAAAAATCCGTTCGATTTTGGCAACATTCGATTTTGGCAACATAAAATTTACGAGCATGTTGCCAAAAACGAACGGGGTCTGTATTTGTAATGAGTAATAAGCCAATTTTATTTTTTGGTTATGTTTCTGGATGTTTTTTTTCTGTGTCAGTTAATTATGCTTTTTGCCTTTCAATTCAAATGTAATTCATTATTAAACTTTAAAAGAACTTATGCCAGAAACTTTGATAGTTTTTTAAATAACAATATTTTGTAGATCATAATAAACCAACAGAGTTTATAAAAAAAATTATAAAAATAATTCTTGAGTGTTCATTTGAGAACATTTTTTTCTGTGTTTTACACAATTTTAAAAATAAAAAATTTACAAGCAATAGTTTTCTCCAGACTTGTTAAAAAACCGGCAAAGTGAAATTACGAGAAGTCCTAAAATAGAGGTGAAACGACCTCGCCAACAATTTCCTAAGTAACAGCTAAAATGGCAAAGTTTTGTCGTTTTTCTCACGTCTGAAAGGGCCAGAATACTCTTTAACCGAACCAACCCAATGCAATATGTTTCCTTGCTAAGAGAAAAGAAAAACCTCGAACTGGGGAAAAGCTTCCCGCCCACAATCCCTCCACAATTTCTTCCAACCACCAAATCGGAAATTGTTGCAGATCCGCAAGTGCACCAAGACGAGAACGATGACGACGACGGTGCAAATAAAAACTAATAAAAAAGTTTTTTAATTGAAAAGTAATTTTCCACATTTTCCGTGGCCTGACCGCTGCTGCATCTTGCTCTCTCAGTGTCACTTCCGCCTTTTTTTCTGGAGCCGCAGACCCACAATCTGCAACTTTCAGGCTTGATTGGTTTTGTGTTTTCTGCTGAAAGCAGTAGCAGCAGCAGTTTGTTTTTCATGTTTTCCTTGAGGAGGGAAAACCGACTTGAAGGAACTGCACTTTTGCTTTTGAGAAACACGAAAGGAGGTGATGGTGGTGGGTGGAGAGTAATTTTCCTGAAGGTGAATTTTGTCCGAAACAAATAAACAACACTGACACTGCACAATCAGAAGGAATCAAGGTTTATTTGAACTGGGGCCCCTGCCTTGGAGGTTTTCATTCTCCTTGAAGAAAAACAATGGTTCATTACGATGGAACAGCAAACTTCGACTTTGCCGGAGACTGATGGGGAATTATTTTTGTTTCGCACTTTTCTCATTATCAGTTGCGTGAAGTTGATAGAAGAAGAATGTCCAAGTTTCAGACAGAAATCAGTTTTTCCGTTATTTTAAACCAAATAATTTTGTTTTTAATCAATCTTAAATGCCGTTTGATTTGTTTTTAAATACCTTTCTAATCTACACTGTTATTCAGAATATGATAATTGGTTTATATATCTAAGGAATTCGTACACAAAAAACTTTATGTATTAAATCTCAAAAATTTTCTTTTTATTTTTACAGATCTCACCATACATCAAGTCAACACTTAAAAGCTCAATGGTGAGTTAAATAAATAATCTGGATTGATGAATTCATGTTAACGTTATTTAGCAGCAGCCCATGGCGTAGAGGATAGCCTTCAAGTCTTCTAAGCCAGCGGGCATGAGATTTCTGTGGGTTAGTGATTTCAGCCGTCATATCTTCGAAATATGTGCTTAGAGTTAAAAAAAAACAAAGGGATTTCTTCGAGGAAACATCAAGTTTTATTAAGATCCTCTATTTGTTTGTATTCGTTTAAAAAAAACATGTCACCATGAATGACACCTTGAAATATAAGCATAAAAACTGTTAAGGAGCTCCAAAGTCAATGCACATTCAGTGGCGGTCCAAAAAATCAGCCTTGCTTAAACGCATTTTATGCGAGAAGTATTGTAATTTTGTACAAAATCTACAGTCGAGTGTGAAGTTCCGCTTTCTAGACTCGTTGAGGTTCGAATACCAATCGATGATAGCTCACAACACGTTAGCTCAGTCATCGTGTGGGTGCGTGTAATCGAATGAGAGATTACGGATTCAGAAAGAGAGCGTCGCGCTCGCAATTATCGGCTACACATCTCCCCTTTACACCAAAAGAAAAACAAAGTGAAAACAGAAGCAATCTTTTGGTTCACGTTCAAGCTTCGCCAATAGATTTACTTCAGGTTATTCCTCTGCCAAACAATTATGGAGCAAAGCATTCTCGTACCTTCTTTTTCTAGAATTCGAATAGTGCTCTTCGGCAAATGTGACGTGTGCAATCTTTTAAAAACCCTCAAAGCACCAGCTTCGGTTAACCGTCCTGGATGAGTCTGCTCTCAACACAGCTTATCCTTGAGGTCGAGCTTTCGTGACGCTACTAAATAATTATATCGGCTCCATAACCTCTTGATTCGATAGACAGCCCAGTATTGGGCTAACGATCGTAGAGCAGACTACTTATACATATCAGTATGGATAGCAAACCTCCTCAATTTGACTTGTCCAGTGAAAGAGAGTGCATTTTTTTTCGTCTGTGTCGTAACCATATTTTCGACCTCACTTTCACCGGAAACGAGGAACAGCATTTCGCACGTTCTTCGCCCTCCAAAATCGTACATAGACTGACGCGCAATCTTTCCGAATCCAATTCAATCATTTATTGAAGAAGTGTTGGTATAGAAGAAAACTTCAACGCTATTCCGAACATACCACTACAACCATTCTCATTCAGCCAGTGTGTATGCCTTACCACAGTTCACCATTATATTCGTTGCTTATAACCAAATGATCCTTTTCGCAAATGACGTTAGTGTTGGTTCCACATATTTTTCCTTTTCCTTTCTTTTATTCGTACTCTAGGGTCCTTCTCCTACAGTCTGCTCTCCCCAAGATGATGAGAGATGAGAGATAAATCGCACTCTAAACAAGAGTGAAATTGCCAACACAAAAGAGTGAGCGAGAACGTTCACATCTACTGATTAACTGGGTTGCCAGGTGCCCAGATTTGTCTGTAAAACCAAGACTTTTGACCCTTCATCCAGATATTGGTCAGACACAGATTTTGCCCAGATTTTTGCTGAGAGTGCCCAGATTTCACTGACTTTCATAAACACAATAAACACTTCTTTTTAAAATAAGATCGGCATGGTACATGGTAGGAAGCAGTGTTTGTTAAATTGTTATCAACTCGAAAATAACCTGAACACCATAGCAGAACAACACACAACCCCAGTAACCACCCCCCTCCCCCCCGCTCACACGATCCGTCAAATTTAATTTTTTGTTTGGTATCAAATTTGTGATTTTCCTTATACATCTATTGCGCATTGTGCTGAAGAGAAGTCTAAGAACTAACCAGGGTTCAACAAAACACACTCATTTGGCCACGTGCAGCACACGCTAACCATTTTTCTCGAGTGAAACCCTTTTTCACTTCTGTTCTCGTTGACGAGATCCTCTATTTTTTAATGTTTGGAAGATTTTGAACAAATGTCTGGAAAAGTCTTAACAGCGAACTTTATACGTCACGACCTTTTTTTCGGTCGCTAGATCACAAAATTGCAGTGTAGGAAATGATAATCATTGCTTAATAATATTAATAAACTCTATACACTATCAATGCCTGAGACCATCGTGGTGGTGTCGGCAGTACTATTTACATTATATGCTTAACTTTCTGTTTTACAACCATCTTCGTTGCATTCCCCTCTTTTCTACTACTAATGCAAATCATCTCCTGCTAATTGGCAACGCAAATTTTTGTTTTCGACTGTTTTGTCAATAAAATCATGTCAAAACCCAAAAGTCTGGAAATGTCTAGAAGAAATGACAAAAGTGTGGAAGTCTGGACCCTGAAAAAATGTCTGACAAAAGTCCAAAATGTCTAGAAGATCTAGACAAAATCTGGAAGGTTGACATCACTGCCTGCGAGAGCAGCCGAGTCAGACAAGCACGGTTAGATCACTGCGGGTCATAACCGAGTTTCATTCGAGGCCTCTCTTTCTCTCACAGAACAGTACGCAACGGCTAACAATGCAGCGCGCGGCGGGTCCCCGAACGATCCGAGGCGGCCCTTGTGTTTCGTGTTTGCCGTGGACCGATTGAGAAACCTGTGTGTAGAATTTTATCAGCAGGATAGTTGAAACAAACGGAAGCACGCAACGGACTTGGTAGAAGGATTATAAGAATCAATGTTGGAGGTTTACATTACCAATAATGAATAGTGAAGTGTTAAAATGAATTTTGAAATATTCTGGTAACTAGTAATAGTAATCAGCACACTAGTAACTATGAAATTCAAACCATAATTTTGTTCGCAAGGACGGCTAAAATTAATGTTGGAATAAACTGTGCTGGTAACTATATCTAGCTGCTAGATTATCCAATATTCAGTTTAACAATCCTCACTTTAAGCTTTTTGATTTGACCATTTACGCGAAATTTCACAAGTATATGGTGAAAATTTCAAAGTTACTAGTTCTGGTAACTATTACTAAAGTATTTTAAAACTTCTAACATTGATTGAAATAACCGTCCCCTAAAGCTCATTGCGTGTTTTATCTTTACCAATTCTATTGATTAAATTATCCGCACAGATTTCTTCATCGGTCTTCAAACACGAAACACACGGCTCACACTCCGTATGCTAAAGAGAGCCGCCGTGTTCTCTCAGTAGATTCGTCGCCATGGGACCAATATTCGTGTGACGGGTGCATTTCCTGGGAGGCCCCGTAACATCAAAAAACGTGTGACCCTCTCTTACTCTAGTTTGCCACTCAGTTTAGCCACACGCCGCGAATCCTCTTTTTTTCTTGCTCCGAGAATTTCTTTGGGCCTGGCTAGTTAGTAAAACTACCAAAATGAGCGTGGCAACGAACGTGCTGTGCTCGCGAGGGGAGAACGATAGAGTAGCGTAAAATTTTCTCTTTCTCATGCGACAAACTCGTGCATGTTGAACCCTGGAGCTAACACATTTTTTTGGTACGTTTATGAAAAAAGGCGCTGCTCT
Organism: Uranotaenia lowii; assembly: GCF_029784155.1. Classification (NCBI taxonomy): domain Eukaryota; kingdom Metazoa; phylum Arthropoda; class Insecta; order Diptera; family Culicidae; genus Uranotaenia; species Uranotaenia lowii. The sequence continues at coordinate 182,738,448 of NC_073692.1, read as the reverse complement.
TCGAACGCTACCTCAAGGTGTTCCGATTCTTTAGGAAATGATCTGAATTTTGAGAGACCACATTGATTTTTCAAAAAGTATTGAATTGTCCTCATTTTTAAAAATTGTCCCAAATTGTCCTGATTTAAAAAAAAAAACAAGTCAATAATAATCTTTTTTGTAGTTAAATGATGAAAACATTCACCAAATCTGTAATCAAATAGTTCAACCCATTGAACCGATGATAATCTTCAGTTAACTCGATATTTAGTTTGTGCCAAGAAACTGCTCACTTCTGTTTAAAAAATTAAGGCGTTTACAGTACCTGTCTTTTGCCTATATTTATGAAATTTAAACAGAGCAGCATTATCTATAAATCAATGGGCGTGCAGATTTTTGACAAACTTACCTGAGACCTCTGGCTACCTATGACTTTTAGTTTCTCAAATAAAAATAAATCAAAAACAACAGTGGGCATGGTTGCCACAAAAACAGATTAACCCAGCTAACATGAAATCGTAATAGAAATGATAATCCAAATCGAATATTAAGACATTTTCAATAAACATCGTAAACAAATTGGTATTGAGTGATTTTCTATCATTCATTTACGACAAGCTTTGCCCAAAAAGTTGAATCGGATAGCAGTTTAGTCAATGCGTAAATATGTCTCCAAATAGTTGAGAATACGCTAATTCGACATTTACGATTTGAGTGAACTGATTTACGATAAGTTGGCGATCCTTCCTTCTTTCTTCCTTTGACCGGTTCGTGAACAGAAAATCTTACATATAGAGCTATAGCGCGAATCATTTCAACTGATGAGTTGGCATCGTGGTAAGATACCAGACAGACAACTCGGAGGCTGGAGTTTAAATCTCGGTCGGGGAAATTTTTTTTTCTCGTTTCATTCAATTACTTCAAATCGTATATTTTGCTTTTTGTGGGGAAATCGAATCGTTAAAATCTTGACATTATAGATATATCGCCTCCACTTTTATAGCTATATGCTATTTGGTAAGTTTAATACAATCTTTTCATCTGGTATATTCTTTTGATTAATTCTGTTGTTCCTGTGATATACCCTCTTAAATGTTTGCTGGGAATCTAAAAACAATCGGATTTCTGCATTATTTTTTGGTACAGAATCAGTCTGCCTGTTCTGATTTCATCGTTTGTAAAAATAAACCACAAAAAACTTTTTGAATAAGGAAATAAAACCAAATCGATTGAACATGTTATAAAGAAAAGATAGAATTCAGTTTTATGTAGTCAAATATGAGAAAAAATAACACAACTGAAAGAAGCTCTCTGATTTCATAACACCTTTTCAGTAATACATTAATTTTGATGACGAATATGCCACGAAAACAGTTTTTTTTTAAATATTTTTCTTTGATAATTTTTTTGGTTGTTGGTGCTCAGTACAGATTTTTTACTAATTTTTAATTTTTTACAATGAGAATTAAATTTTAAATGTGGCAGCGCTGAAATCGAAGAATAAGTTATTGTTATTTCTTGTACGTTGTGTGATGAAAGACAAAATAGTTTTTTTCTCCGTAAACACTGAGGTGTATGACTGAAACACTAAGGCGCTCTCGGCTTGAATTCTCTTTCTGTCACTCAGATGCTAAAGCTCTCACACTAGATGTGCCAGTCGCTTACAGCTCGTGTAAACTCGGATAACGAGTGGAGCATGATCAGCGGAAGAGGATTGCACTCGGAAGTCGATCTGAAAACAGTTCTGTTTTTTACCGGCTTTGTGTTGCTTGGGAGGAGCCGATCAACCATACATCTCAACTTGATCTTCGATTTCCTTGCGTCTTAACGATTATTCAGTTTCATCTTTACTGTTTCGATAGATCGGCTAACTCAACAATAATTTAGCTGAAGACCTTCGTTTTAACTGTTTTTGTCGAATTTTTACGCTTTCGACCCGATGAATATAAAACGAGATCTGTTCTCTCTTTTATTGTCACAAGAGGCATTTGCTTTGAACGACGTTAACGTATACTGTCTCGGTTCCATATATGCTTATGCAATCTTCATTTTGGTCCTCCCAATCCAAATTTATTTCAAAAAGTGAACTTTCAAAACATTCTTAAAATTGGTTCCGCTCTTCGTGTTGAACCTCCCGGTTCAAGGTAATTTAAAAATTGAACCGTCAGAACACTCATTATTTTTGGTCCTCACTATACAACGTTATTCCCTAAAGTGAACCTTCAGAAAACTCTTCATGTTGGTCTTCCCGATCAGACGTTATTTCATGAAGTGAACCATCAGAACACCTTTCTTGTTGGTCCTCCCAAACCAACGTTATTTCATTAAGTCAACCTTCAGAACACTCTTCATGTTGGTCTTCCCGACCTGACGTTATTTCATGATGTGAACCTTCAAAACTCTCTTTATAGAGTCCTCCCGATCCAAAGTTATGTCATGAGTTGAACCTACAGAACACTTTGCTTGTTGGTTCTCTCGATCCAACGTTATTTCTTGAGGTGAACTTTCAGAACACTTCTCTAGTTAGTTTATCCGATCCAACGTTATTTCATGAGATGAGTCTTAAAAACACTCTACATGTTGGTCCTCCCGATCCAACGATATTTCATAAAATTAACCTTCGTGACATTTGGATACACAGAACACACTTCATGTTGGTCTTCCCTATCAAGCGTTATTTCATGAATTGAACATTCAGAACACTCTTCATGTTGATCGTCCCGATGCGACGTAATTTCATTAGGTGAACCTTCAGAACACTTTTCGCGATAGTCCTCCCGATCCTAAATAATGTCATGTAGTGAACCCTTAGAGCACTCTTCATATTGGTCCTCTCAAACTAACGTTATTTCATGAAGTGTACCTTCAAAATACTCTTCATTCTTCCCGATCCAACGGTATTTCATGAAGTGAACCTTCAAAACACTCTTCATGTTGGTCCTCCCAATCCAACGTTATTTCATTAAGTAAACCCTCAGAACACTTTTCATGTTGGTTCTCACGAACCAACGTTATTTCACGAAGTGAACCTTCCGAATACTCTTCACGTTGATCCTCTCGATCCAACGTTATTTCATTAAAAGAACCTTAAAGACACTCTTCATGTCAGTCTTCCCGATTCAAAGGTATTCCATGAAGTGAACCTTCTGAACAATCTTCCTGTTGGTCGTTCTGATTCTCATTTTTTCATAAAGTGAACCTGCAGAAGACTCTTCATGTTGGTCCTCCCGAGCCAAAGTTATTTCATGAAGTGAACCTACAGGACACTATTTATGTTGGTCTTTCTGATCCAACGTTATTTTATTAAGTGTACCATCAGAACAATTTTCATGTTGGTCCTCTCAATCAATCTTTATTTCATTATGTGAAACCTCAGAACACTCTTTATGTTGGTCCTCCCGATCCAACGTAATTTTTAAAAGTGAACCCTCATAACACTCTTCATGTTGGTCCTCTCGGTCCAAAGTTATTTCATTAAGTGAACCTTAAGAACACTCTTCATACTGGTCCTCCCGATCCAACGTCATTTTATAATATGAACCTTCAGAACACTCTATTTGTTGGTCCTTCCAATCCAACGGGATTTCATAAATTGAACCTTCAGGACACTTTTCATGATGGTCCTCAAAAACTCTTCATTATGGTCCTCCCGATCCAACTCTACTTTATAAAGTGAACCTTCAGAACACTTTTTCTTATGTCCTCGCGGTCTAACGTCATTTCATTAAGTGAACCTTCAAAACAATCAATTTGTTGCTCCTCCCGGTAAAGCGATATTTCATGAAGTGAACGTTCAGAGCACTCTTCAACGTAGTTAAATAAAGTGAACATTCCGAACCCTCTTGATGTTGGTCCTCCCAATCCAACGTTATATCATAAAATAAATCATCAGAACATTCTTTATGGTGGTCCTCCCGATCCAACGTTATTTAAAAGTGTGAACTTCCAGAGCACTTCTCCTGTTGGTCCTCCCGATTCAACGTTACTTCAAGCAGTGGACCTTTACAACACACTTTATGTTGGCCCTTTCGATTCACCGTTATTTCATGAAGTGAACCTTCAGAACACTCTTCATGTTGGTTTTCCCGGTTCAATGTTTTTTTTATGAATTCGAAACTCCCATTGCGACTGAAAACTTTAGCTTTTGATTGGGACTTCCATTGCAATCAAATTCCAGTCGGAACTCCCATCGCGACTGGAAGCTCAAGTCTTTGAGTGGAACTTGAGAGCATCAAGAGTGAAGAGAAATTTCTAACTTTTTTTTAATTAATTATAACAAAGGTGTCTTCAACCCAGTTGTTTATTTCAGTAAGGTATAGAAATTTCTAGATTGTAAGTTTGAGTGTAAAAATCTTGGAAATGGCGAATTGATAAAAAGTTCGAAAACAGCTTTTTTGAAAATTCGTTAGAAAATCTGTGTTTCTATTTTTTATCCAAAGATACGAAAATGTCAAATGAACTCAACTGTCTATTCCATTATTTGAGATCAAACTGTTGTGACTAAAACATTTTTGACAGCTCATTGATTGAAAAATATGATTTTTAAGCCACTTTTTTACATTTTTATAGTCAAAATCTTAACAAAATTTAAGAAAAACATCCTTGTGTGCAAGATGGAGCTTTAAACTTCATGATTCTTAGGAATTAATTGAAATGTATTTTAAGCATTTGGAAGCTGGTCTATAGGCATTTTCGGATGTTTTTTCTTAGGCTTTGAATATCATGAAAACGAATAATTGTAGTTGAATACAGTTCAAAAATCATATTTAAGTAACACCACGAGGTTTTCAAAACTATAAATTTGAATAAATGGGTTGAGAACCATAAGAGATATTGTAGTTTTTCGGGTTTCTTACTTTGTTTTTTTTACAATCTCGTTTATTTGGAACGGCTCGGACCTTTAGTTTAACGGAGCCAAAATCAAGTTTCTTTTTTTACAATCAAATTCTTAGAACTAAGAGTAGGTAAAGAGACGAATAGAGGAAAAGAGTAGTTAAATGCGGAGATCAATAGATTTAAGAAAAAGATATATCTCGAACATATAGTCTAAGTCTATCGCAGCCAACACATCTCTCACTGGAACGTTAGGTGATTTTCTTCGGGCTCTTAAGGAGTTGACTAAGTTCCCTCTGGCGACAAGATGGACCTCACATGACCAAACAAGATGATCGATGTCGTGGTAACCTTTACCACAACTACATAGATTGCTGCTAGCAAGATTCACACGATAAAGTAGCGCGTTTAAGGAACAATGATTGGACATGAGTCGAGAAAATACTCGAATAAAATCTCGACTAAGGTCCAACCTATTGAACCATGGTTTAAGGCTTACCTTAGGGATAATCGAGTGGAGCCATCGACCCATCTCATCCTCGTCCCATTTGCGCTGCCAGTTGACAAGAGTGTTTCTTCTGACCAAAAAATAGAATTCATTGAAGGCATTTTGACGCTAATAAATATCGCCTTCAGTTGCACCCACCTTTGCTAGTGAGTCTGCCTTCTCATTGCCCAGTATCGAGCAATGTGAAGGAACCCAGACGAAGGTGATGTTAAAATTTCTTCTTTGTTTTTGTTCGATAATATTTTTGATAAGGATTCGCTAGTTTTACGTTTCAGTCTACTTCTATTCGATCATCTTCAAAAAAGAAAAATCAATTATACCGTCTACTAGGGTCGATTCTATGTTCTTACTGTTAAATATAGAGGCATCCTTACAAGGTGGAGAATTTCTTTTTTTTTTTTTTTTTTGAGGATGGCCGAATAAAAGTAGACTGAAACGTGAAACAAGCGAATTTTTATCAAAAAACATCACAAAACAAAATCAACAAAAGAAAGCCCAAAAGTTATATCCAGCGGTGATCTAAATGATCGTGAAATAAACATTGTGGTTTCAGTCAGGAGTGTCAAATAGAAACTCCAAGAGCTGAGATAGATTCGGGTTAAACAAAAAGGCATCGAAATGATATTGTCCTGAATCCCCAAACCGGAGTTTTCGTCAACACCAGCGACGGTGACATCACTGACGACATTTCATGTTCACCAGACATCTATCAAACATCTTTCAAATGTCGGAACCAAACAACAGAAAGGGTTGCCGATTGCCGAGGTGTTTGTTGAACTTTTCATCGTCGCTGGTTGTCAAGGTTGAAAATCACCAGCACGAAAACTTCAAATTCCAACTGCATTGACAATATCTTGAGCAAATTTCGAGGTATATCAATTCCATGAAATTTTTATCTGTTCAGTGATTTCCGAATAAATAGAGGACGAACAGACACGTAAAAAATTCGAAATATTTTCTTCAAGCTATCTTAAGTTCATACGGGTTGACTTTAAGTAGCTAATTACGGACATTGATAAACAGTTTTTTATTCGATTCGATATTATTGCATCGATATAGTAAATTTGATCTCCTAATTCAATTGAAGTCGTTTAAAGTACTAAAACATTACCAGATAAAAAAGAACTCTGCCCTTGAATCGCGACCAGAAAGCAAAAACCCAACCCAACCATTTTTCAGCCAGCCCGAAAAAAAAACCGCGAGCTGCAACGAGAGGAAAATTGCTCCCATTATAACTCAAGCGAGCAGAAATAAGTGCTCTGCTTCGGGCATAAATTACTGATAACGGTTTGGGGCCGCCTCCCTGAGGTCATTCCTCGACCGGTTCCTTGGAATGTTGTGCCAGGCCAGGCCTTTCCATTTAGGGTCGGGCGTCAGGAATCAGAACACAGAAAAAAAAATGGGAGTATTTTTGTACATAACTATTCGTACGTACCTTGCCTCGCTTTGCCTCAGAAGGACGATGTCGGAATATGTTCAAGAAGACACCGCAAGACATAAAACACGGCCGGATTCTTTTTTTTCTCCCTCTGGTGTTCTTCCTGCAACACGACGTCGATGGCTCTCTGAAGCAAACCGGAAGGGCGTTTTATTTCAGACCAGCAGCGGCTGCCCTTAGATGAAAATAAAAAAAAACAACTTGGTGGCCGCTCCTTGTTCCGAATGCCAAAAGAAGGGCGGCCTCAAAATGGACGAACACGGTTAACATTTCTAGATGCTAGACTAGAAATGGATATTTTATCTGCTATCGTTGGTTGTATCTTTCATAAAATTTTGCATTAAATTAAGGTACGTACATTTGTGTTTGGCATTTAAGAAACGGAGCGATTCACAAACATGAATTTTACTTGAGAAGAAAAAAAATAAACACATTTAACTGCAAACTTCAACTTTTAGTCGAAAGATTCAGTAAAAAAGCATCATGAACTTTCTTGTGATCAATAAAGATTATGAACTTCCCAACATTCTTGTTTGATGTTTGGACTGATTTGCACAAGTGAACACAAACAGGGTAAAATAAACAAATACCCGACGTATGTTGGATGTATGAACTCGGGAAGTCAAACTTCTTCCAGGATATCAAATATTCCCTTCATCTCAACCAAACCGTCCCAAGTTCAAGGGAGTTTGTTTTTCTTTCGGCTTCTGGAAGGCTAAATCAAACATTGGTAAATTAAACAACAGTGTTTGTTACTTCCGGAAAGTTGAAACTTGAAGTATTTCCGAAGAAAAATGGGGGTTGGTTTTTTTTCGTAAAACCATTTTATGTAAAGTGACTTCTCGATTTTTTTACACTTAATGGTACAGTGGAATCAGAAGCTGGGTTCAAATTTATAAATTAATATTGGAAGAAAATTCAAAACTTAATTCAAAGCAACAAATATGAGAGTTTTGTTCAAGAAAATTTCATCGGCTATTGTTGGTCCAGTGATTCGTTTCAAGAAAACTTCAGATGTAACAACCAACATTTTACAAACCAGCCATGACAGTTTAAAAAGAAAAAACATAGCATTTTCATTCTGTCTTTCGAATTGCTTGCCAGACAGCGTTCCAAAAAAAAAAGAAAAAAATGTGAGTTTTGTTTCGAAATGAAATTAAAACAACGGGAGCATCAAGAATTTCACCAACGCAAACAAAAAGTGAACTTTCTCTTAAAAACAAAAAAAAAACACATTCCAAGAGAAACTTTTGACCTGGGAATTACTGAATGAAAATTGTTGGAAAACTTCGACGGGAAATCTTTGGTCGCTGGTTTGCGGTGCTGCTGACCGAAACAATTTTCAATTTTCGCGCAATGTTGTCGAGTAAAAACCACGCCGGCAGCAATTACAGTGAAAGTTGAATGAAACGAAAAAAAATTGAAACCAGTTTACTGCCGGCAATGAAATTAGAAAAATTATTTAAAAAATCAACTGCAGCTTTTCAAAATACAAAATAAACTTCAGTATTTTCAGCCATGAAATTGATGAAATAAACGGCTTTCATAACTATTTGTTTAAATTGTTCCTAACGATGATAGAAACATCTGTTCTCGATTGTCTCTAAAAAAAATCGTTGAAAAATTTTCAAAGGTTTGAATTCTGGAATCTCAGCATAATGTTTTGACATTGAAACTATTCATTGGCAAATATCAATTTTAATTCATCTCTCCCCACATTAGATATAGTATTCTGCGATTAGAAATTTTCATTTTGAACCAGAATTCATAATTTCAATTTATTTTTTTTTCTGCGTAGCATAATCACTGATATCTCAATTTGACTTTAATAAGTCATTTACAACATACAAAACTTATCTTGATTGTTATACCTTAGAATTGAGGTTAATCGGGACACAAATAGGAAAAAAAATTGTGATTCAAATGTCAAGCAATCTTAACATTTTTTTCTCCTTTTATGTAGAACCATAAAGTTCCTTGACTTATTGTGAAAAAGCCAATTTAAATTCAATTTTTATGGTGCCTGAGAAATCAATCCTTCTTTTGTCACACTTTTGAACATCGCAAGGGGGGAGAGAAGGATAGTAAAAAAATTAATGCAAAAATTCATAAACTTGAATAAATTGTAAGAAAGCTTGTATGCAACAAAACTGCATACTTCATCAATGCATATAACCTATAAATTAAGTAATTTTTTATCGAAAAATTGAATTAAAGGTGAAAAAATTCCCAACTTCAACTATTTGTTTTTTGCTCTTGTAATCTATTAGATACTTGATAATTTTTTCTAAATTTCCATAAAATACTTAAAACCTTATCTATTCCTCCTTCGGGTTTTTTTTTAATTTCCCGGGAGGGGGGGGGGGTGGTTTAAAAAAGAAAAAATTGATAATCGTTTCCGACCTTATATGAAGCATAAAAAAATCGTCAAATTTCATACCATGAAAAGTTTTGTTCAATATCACTTCAAACAGTGATGTGACATGTCAATAAGTGTGATACGCGGTGAAAAACTTTGTCTACTTGATAATAGAGAAAAAAGGAAGAAGATTGATTAAAACTGCTTCGAACGGAAAAAACAATAATAATAAAAGTTTAAAAAAAAAATCAGTGTCACTTTAACGAAACATTCTTTGGCCCCAAAATCCAGTGTTTGTGTTTCAAATCCCCCAAGATTATGGAAAATAATGTTAAACTGAAAAATTTTTACTTTTAAGATGATCCTAGAAGAATAGGGCTTAAAGCTTTCGCAGGCAGTCTAGAAATAAAAATCTAGATTATAATTTTTTTTGGCCCCTGGAGGGCACCACCATCAAAATTTTGTCGAATATACACAGCCGGCCTAAAGTTTTGGATCATTCGCTAAAAACATGCAAATTTTGATCGTTCATATCTCAGCCGTCTTATGATATATTGCAAATCTTCTGAACTCATCTGAAAGGTAATGAGCAATAACTGTTTCGGAGTTATTTTGCTCAGAAATAATGTTATTATTTTGTATCTTAAACTTAACCTAAAGTTAGATCATTTAAAAAAAATCGCTCTCAATATTCAAAGCCGATCACCTCGAGATAGGGAGGACCAAATTTCAAAATATTAGCTGTATTAGGATCCTTATTCTTTACTTCTCAATACACAATAAAAAAATGTGTAAAAATTTAAGAATGTACTTTTAATTAATAAAATAGACGCTTAAGATATCGTTTAAAAGATTGGGATTATCCCTTAGTATGGTGTATCGGCCAAAAGTTTGAAATCATTCTTTTAAAAACATGCAAATTTATCTTATTCATATATTTCTCATCTAACATCGTATTGCAGATTGCAAGGGATCATTTGAAAGTTTAGGAATTGTTGTTTTGTTTTTCATAAATTCATTCAAAAATTAAATTTTATTGTTATAATCATGAAAAATTCTGAGTGTGAACTGAAAGTAAAAATACAATTTATTTAAGGTGATTTTTTATGTTTATCACTTTAAAATATAATTTTTGAATGATTTTATGAAAAATCAACAATTTTTAAGCTTCCAAATGACCCCTAACATGTGCAATACGATGTTCAATGAGAAAGATATGAATGAGATAAATTTTCATTTTTTGATCCCAAACTTGTTAAACTGAAGGCATTTCATTGTAAAACAGTTACTTCGTTCACGAGTGTCCTTAAAAGTAGGAAACTGTCCTTTTTCACCAAACTTGTGGGTAAAAAAATGAATTTATAAAAATTGATAGTAAAAAATCATTTCAACATTTTTTTTCTTTTTTTATTGAATTCTTTAGTAAAGATCAACAAAATACACTTAACACCCAATTTTACGGTTCTTATTTAGAAAAAAAAAACTTTGCCGGATTCAGTATAACAGCAAATCTTAAATTTCCTATTCTACAGTTTGAGTTGAATGTTGAAATATTGATTACCTGATTTAAAGATGATCAATCTTTGAAAAATTCCAGCTAGGAATTTTGTTTGTTATTTTTCTTGTGTTTTGGTGTATTCAATTCGAAATAAGGTGAAACCATTCTAAAAGATAGTGCGTGAAAATTAAAAAATAGAACTTAGCATAAATTTTTAAAAGTCTTCAGAAAATCTATTATAATTTTAAAAGTTTGCACATAGCTTACACAACAAATTTATAACTGGATCATTACACTATAGCGACTATGTTTTTTTTTTAGTTGTGAAGGTTTGAAGGTATTTTTTTTTGAACTGTTGAAAAGCTCATATATGTTCATGTTTTTGTTGATTTTTTTCAGAATTTTTCAGTTTCATTAAATTTACTTGCTTTTCATTATATTTTGTTTAAGAAAGTTTTTAAATGAAACTGTTCAATTTATTTTTTAAATTTCACGTACTGTTCATCTTTACGTTTAAATTAATATAAAATTTCTGTTCCTGATTTGAGTTCAATATTCAGATGTTGGTAATACAATTGCTTAAATTATATTCTTTCCAATATTAAAGTATTAAAAATTCATTGTCATTTTGGAGCTTCTAGGTCCAGATAATCATTTTTATTTGGGGTTTTTAGGGCCAAAGATCTTTAAGCAGAAAATGTTGAGAAAAATTTGTTTTTTTCTAACTGCTTGAGTTTTAAAAATAACGAGTTAACTATGGGAATATTTAAAACGAGAAAGGAATTCTGTTAATTTCATAAAACATAAACATACATAAAATTAAAGGTATTAAAATTTCGAACCAAATAGCTCAAAAAATTTCTTATAAAATAATAGTATACGAAATAATATACATACAAAAAAGGAAAACTTTCATTTCGCGAACCCCCAAAACTCAAACACTTAAGCGAAACACCAAGTCTCGAATAATATGAAGATGTGAAAACGACTATATTCGAAACAAAAAAATTCTTAAGAGAAACTAAAAAAAAAGTGAAAAGAATTAAGACCAATACGTTAAGTTCTATCAAAATCTTAATATTCACTTATGAACATTTTTGGTGACTCACAGAAAAAAGTCGTTAACTGATAATAGTTTTAAAAGCACTGTAAATTGTGAAGTGGTAAAACTAAAATCTTCATAGAAAATCTTATATTAAAAACAGCAACAACAAAATTATAATAATTTTCAATACGTTAAAATTAATTTTCATATTTTGCCATCAGATAAATTTTTAGATACCGTTTTCGGAACAATCTTGTTTTATTTTGTATTAAAAACTAAAGATGATTTTTTTATCAAAGACTTGAAACCTGTCTATCGAAGACTTGAAAGACTTGAAAGTCTATTTGTTATAAGAACTACACCCATAGAAGAGGTTGCAATTCAATGCCTGATCAGTAAATCTCTATACCGAAAATGCGCTGAAAGTGTTATGTACCAGAGATAATATAATTGAGAAAGCACTACTGACATAAAGACTCGAGCTCCCAAGCAAATTGATACATGACCACGACATTTAAGGGAAACTAGGTAAAAATTTTGTGGGATAGTAAAAATCTATCGACTGGTTGGTTAATAAAAAAATTAATTTTCGGCGATTTCAGCCAACAAAAAAATTAAAACGATTTTCATTTCTTCATCCGATATTTGCGCATTAATTTTGCCTTTTTAAAGAGTCTTATGAAAGGACTAGGAGAGGAGTCTTTTAATAATTAAATTATGTGTTTAAGAAAGGTGTAACAATATTCGCTATATCGTAATCCGGGGTAAGATTGATCACTTTATACAATATTTTTCGATTATTTTTTCTTTTAAGGGGAATGTGGCATGTTTCATAATTTTAAAACCAGTACTGGACTCCTATGAACTTAAAACATAGATGCAGAACTTTAAAAGACTACTAAAAATTTGATTTAAAAATCGATTTCGTGGTTGTTTAGAATTTGATGCTTTGAGGTAACATACTGTTTCAACGAGTTTTCTAGATCATAAAGGATATAAAACACCGTCTGAGTTTCTGTGTTTAGATTTCTTCACAGTCCAAAAAAACAACATTATGATCCTTGATGTGTTAAGGTTGAACAACAATTGAATTCGAAAAATGACCATGATGCTGCATAAATTAAGGGGCTAAATTTTTTATCATTATTTATAAAATTTTAATTATACAAAAACAATTGAAATTTTGACTTGACTATTACCCTTTTACCCTATTATTTTTTCTTTCAAACTTTACCATAGGATTTCTAGCCTTTTGTCCTAGACTAGCTTACTCTTCAAAAATGTCCCCATTTTTTATAAATCAAAAATTTATCTCAAACTACAACACAAACTACACCAAAACTATTCATTTACTAAGGAAGAAAATTAAACGGTCACATAAATTAACCTGCTGCTTCTAAACGCTATGATTTCATCAGTGAGAAGGGTGTTTGTTTGCGAGCCTTCGAAAACATAGATATTACAAGATTTTGAAATTATATTTAAATTGCATTTGAAATTTTCAAAAACAAACCAAGTTTTTCCCAACTTATAGGTTTTTAAACATAGAAAAAAGTTTTGAAATTAAGAGGCGAATGAACTAATTATTTAAAGCCTCTATAAATAAATCAATCAATCAATCAATCAAAGTTTTGAAATATTTTAACTTTAAACTTATTTATTGATGATGCTTCCCCGTTTTACGGTACTTACTAAAATTTCTCGTTTTAAATGTCCAAAAATTTGAAAATTTTGAATATTTAGATTCAATAAACTTTTTGAATTACACTCAAATCACTGAAAATCAATTTAAAGCTTTTATGGGATATTCATCCTATTGGGTAATTCATCCCATAAAAAAAAATATTAAAGTAAAAATCAAACTCACTGCAACACTCTTATCTCGGCTTGCCAGTCCGATGTTTTACTAAGTGCACCATCTAAGTCTATTAGCAAATGAAGGTCGCTGGGAGGACAAAGCCAGTTATTAGAAAGCTTTTTAATGCCGGTCTGGCATAGAACCTTATTCCAATAATTCCACCTCCAAGGAAATTGATTATTGGATTACAGTCTGATTTCTGGGTGTAATTTAGACTTCGTCACCATCAACAGAGTAGTATTAAAAGTTTGTTATTTCACTCAATTTTGGCAATACTGCTAATATCTTTGTGTTCATGATCCACAAGCCTCATTTCATTTTCTTGAATCCCAAGCCTGGCGAAAATAAACTTCTTCCTTTGAAGGATGCACTTTTCTCTTCGTCAGATCAGCTCAATGGCATCTTACAAGTTAGGAGAGCAATGAATTCGATAGTAAGCTCAGTTCGTATTAAATATTTAAGCTTCATCCCCAGCAAACTTACCCCATCAATGGGAACAATTCGGGCTCGCTCGACTTTCGAAAGTTGCTAAAGCTTGAAAGACAGCAGCACACAAATTGAGACACATGCTCAGCTCAGTTCAGCTCACATAAAACTCTTTCACCAAAAGTTGATTCTAAACGATATCACTTTCACCATCACTTTGTCGGATTCAGTTTTGAAGCAACAATTTCATCCCATAAACCCCCTTTAGAAGTGCTTTCGAAAGTTGTGGTCCGGGGAAGGTTCAAGTGGATCCTCCTCCATCAACTTTTTGGTTGGCTGCCATTCAAAATCTCATAACTCCATAATTTCCACCCACTCACTTATGGGTTGGGGTCTAGGCCCCCCCAATCTGAAGTGGGACGACCGACGATAAGAATATTTCTCTTTTGGCAAGCGTTTTCATTCATGGAAATTTTGCGTCTTAGTCGTGTGTATGAACGAGAAAAGCCTGGCTCGATGAATTAAGAGCACCATCATTTATTCATTTACCATGGCAAATTACTGACTTGGGGCCTTTTCGACTTTGACTCGGGAGCCTTTTTTCTTCCCGGGAACGACTTTAAGCATATTTATGTAGTCATGCATGGGAAAGGAGCGAGAGAGAGAGAGACCGAGAAAAATTGGCAGCAACAAATTATCTTCGGCCATTTCTCCGCCCAATCCTTTTGGTCTTAACCCCGCCCGAGACCTCGAACGGAAAACCTTCGTCAAGCTAATCAATGATTAAAAATTGAATTAGCGATAAAATCTGTGATCCACTTCCACTTAACGGCTTCGAGGCGGAAGAGATTTGTTTTCTGTTCCTTCCCAGGATGGTGCGATTTTGTGGAGCTTGATTACCAAAAAATGTATACCAACCTTCTTTTATTAGGGAAGAAATTTTAAGCTTCTAATCAACATTGAATAATTGAACAATTGAATTCTAAAAGTTAATTTTTCCACAAACTTTTGACTCAGAATTTCTGGAACTTACTTCATATTGGAATAATTTATGTGCAAGCGAGTTGAAGTAAATTTGTTTTCGATAAAAAAAACTTAAATGCAAAAAAAAGAAAACGATTCAATTATGAAAATCTTGGCGAACGGTCCGATCAATTAGTGGAAGTGGTTCTCTTTCAAAGCGATCTTTCCGGTTGTGGCTAGCAATGCACAGTTAGGGAACTTTCCGTTGAATTGGATTAGTGCCCAGCCAAGGTTGCCGATAAAAAATTCTGTATTTTGTCAAAAAAAAATTCTGACTTTCTGTGATTTTCCCAAAAATTCTTTGACGGTTTTCTGTGATGCTTTTTCCATTAATTTCTTTAAACAGCATGTCAAATTGCGTCTTTTTTATATATTACAGAAGAAACATTACCTTTTTTATCATATTTTTCAATTCAAAGATCAAAATTCAGATTAACATAATTAAATTTTGAAAATAACACCTTCTAAATTTAAAAATTCTGTGAAATATGTGAATATTTCTAAAATTCTGTGTTCCGTGACACACATTCTGTTTCGAAAACTGACTCAAAATTTTGGAAATTTATAGATTTTTCTGTGATTTCTGCAAATTAAAAGATTTTAAGTGCCTCCTGAACTGTCTTTTGTATTCGGATGGTTATTAAATTAGAACCATTTAACAAGCATTACCAAGTTTTTTTTTCTTTATTCAATAGTACTTAAATTCTTAAAAAAAAAATCAATATTGTAGGCTTTGGAAAAAGAAACAGAAAAGAATAAAAAGTTAAACTTAGGACTTTTTAACTGGTATCTTCTGAATTTTTGCCTTCTTCCACTCTTTTAAGTTTAACGTCAAACAGATTCTGTGACGAAATTTTGCTTAAAATTCTTTGATAACTCTACAGATTTGCAAAATTATAGATTATTATGTCATTTTCAACATTTTATTTCAGACTTCAATTTATAACAATATGAAATCAAGGCAATGTAAATGGATTTGTTTCTTTTATAACTGAATATAACAGAAATCACAGAATTCCAGAATTTTTTTTGTTAAGAACACAGAATTAGATAATTTTGTGTTATAATCACAGAATTTTTTTTCTGCAACCTTGCGAAAAAGACGTTTTGAAAAAAAAAACATAACGAATGAATTTTTTTCTTATTTTAGGTCAAAAGTCGGAAGTATATCATATAAAAAGTTTTAACCCTTCGTTTCATAAAGTAACAAATTTGCAACAATTAATGTATGGAAAAATGGAAAAATCGTAATTTATTTTATATTTTTTTCATGATATACACATCATTTCCAACTGTTTAACATAATTTTTAAGGAAAAATAAAATATCATGAAACGAAGGGTTAAAAGTAGGAAAGGCAAAATAAAAATTAAAAAAGTCACTCCCATTTCATACAACAGAAAAAAAGAGATCGGAATCCGTTTAAGGTTTAATTTTTTGGATTAGTTAAAAAAAAGTCATTTTAATTTTTTTGAATTCGTGATCAGAAAAAACTTGTTGTCGCAAAAAATTCTAAATTGTAAATAATAGCAGAATTACAATCAAAATAAATGATAACTTGGAGATATTTGTAAACTGATGTACATAATAAGAAACAAGAATATATAGTTTTGAAACTTGCAAGAATCGCTCTTTAGTTAAAATTGATTGCTTACAATATTGCCATTGCGCTAAGCTAGAAAGGTAATTGTAACTATACTAGAAGGGATCAAGATTTCTGAATAAAAACTATAACACAAATCTCAATTTTATTGGAAATTTAATAAGTCAGACTTGTACCACTTAGAATCTGATCACATACAAATTCCGATTTCGTCGTGAGAAAATAATGTTGAAACATGTTTTTGAAGGGCTTTTTTTCTAATTTTAGGGAGAAATACAAAAATTTGTTGTACTTTTTTAATGGATTTTCGATCATTTCGTTGAAAACAGTCAACTAGGGCATCATGCAACATTTTTAAACTTCAATGGCATCTAAAAACTTAATATCCGCAGATAATCATACCGCTTTTATCTTAAAAGTTTGAAGGTCGATGGGACATCAAACTGACGTTGTCAGAAAATTTATCGTTTTTACCAGTTATTTTTAAATTTACAAAAACATGCGATTTTCACCCTTCTTAGAAAAAGAGTTAAATTTGCAATAAACTTTGTTTAAAAAAAGTCAAATGTAATCGTTAGAAAATTAACGGCTTCTGATATATTTATGATTTCATAACGAAAAAAGCACAAACTGCAGTAATTTTTGGATTTGTTCAAATTAAATTTCATTTTTTTGTCAAGAAAGTTTTTTTAAAGCCTAAAGGGTGCTGCATACATTTAGGGGTTAAAATACCACCAAAAATTCTTCTTGCTGAAATCATAAAAATTAATGTTTAGATAGATGAAATCTTGATGTTAACAAACGCGTGATGTTTCGCATATGGAAACGAGATTCAAAAGGTGGATCTTTAATTTGAATTTTTTAGCATTTCAGTTCATACTAACTGAAGTACCGTAATCCGGGGTAATATTGATAATTATTTTTTACAATATATTTTGATATTTTTTTTTTTGTAAAGGGGAATGTTGCATGTTTCATATATTTAAAATCAGTACTGGACTCCTACGAATGTAAAACATGGTTGCAGTAAATTATTAGTATGTATGTATGTATGTATGTATGTATAATCCATCCAACGACCCCCTGAGCTGGCAGGTATGTTATGCAAAAGAGCCAATATTAATCCGTTTGATTAAAATTGTTCAATCGCGGGTGCTGGTGGTGTTAGCTCTATTGAAATTCCAGTAACCCATTTCAGAATGGCACCTGCACATCCCGAGGCTACTTTCATTGCCAATAAGCCCCGCCCAATCATAGCCGCATGACCAAATGAGTCCTGTAATTATGATTAGCCTTTCCTTCTTTTATTGTTGACATATCCAGAAACTTCATAAATATAATTGCCAAATTATATGAACTTAGCCCCCTAATACGTCCAATAAAAGATAGACATGTATTTAGTTTACGATTTCAATTATACATACAGGTAATTCAATGAATCAATCTTACCTTTTTATGGAACCAAAATCTCACCTTTTATCTTACCTTACCTTTAAACATTTTACATAAATGTTACCGTAGCTTTAGCCTCATTCCCGTTTCTGACAATGCCAGACGTTCTCGGTAAGTTATGTTCTCCTCAATTTTCACAACCTTCCATTTAACTCAAATGATTTTTACGGAAAACAGTGCGAGCAAAAACAAAACTTGTACGCGTTAAGCGGAATAAAGAATTTGTCGTGCATCTTGAACGTGTGCAAGAACTTTAAGCATGAATGATTGCTGAATTTCCTCCCTTCTCATCTTCTATGTGCAAGTAATTTTGTCAACGACGCGTAGTAGGCTGCGCTTTATAATGCATAACACATTACATCAAGATTTGCCCTTCCTCAAGCCATCAAACTTTCCTACCTGGACGCACGACACCAAAATCGCAATTTAATCTTCATAGTTAAGGATTTCTATTTTTTCTCACTCCACCACTTTAAACTTCTTATTTGCTTAAAGACACTCATTAAACAAACACTCATTCTTCTCAAAACACACACAAACGGCACCTTTATAGCAATTTTTTCCCTTTTCAAATCTTCTCAACACAGCGGATTGGCTATTTTTCTAAAATAACCTACATTTTTTCGCAGTTTTCGAAGCCATTCCACATAATTTGGAAAAAAAAAATCCGGAATGCTTCTCCCACTCCGTTGTAGCTTCGTCAATTAAATAATAGTTCATTTGACCCACGCTTGGCGAAAATAAAATCAACAGCGCACGGGAAGAGAATTTAAACGCGCCGCTCAAATTAAACTCGCTGGCATTCCCCACTTTCTCAGGTACAAATCAGGTTTTTTTTTCAGTTTCACTCATCATATCAGCTCATTTTGACACAACAAATACTTTTTTCGACTTCTTGCCATTTTTAGCTGAAAATCACGAAAATTATTAAGAAAAGACAACTAATACGTAGCGCAATGAGAAAATAGAAAAACGCTACGTGTTGTATTCTCGCATCAAGGCCAAATTTGAGCAAGATATCTCCAAAATACATAGTTGTTGAAAAGATAGAGAATCTTTAACCTAAAGTAAACTATACTTTCAATCACACGTGGTCAGGCATTCGAGACGATTTTTGAAAAAAAAAATCATATTAAAAAGGGCAAAATTTATGTTTATTTTGAAATTTTTGAAAAATCGTTATTGAACACAAAATCTAAAAGTTTGAAGAAATTTGAGTTTTTTATTTGAACAACATCTGGACATCCCGGACAGATTTGATTTTTCTGGAATCTTCACTAGATTTATGGGCAAGCCTGAATATATCCAGAAAATGTAGAATGAACAAAAATCAAAGAATAAAGCTGTCTCCTGTACGATCTACAGTGAAAATACGCGGATACACCTTAGATGTTTTGCTGAAGCCATAAGTTTTTAATGATAGTGTTGCTTTTAAAACATTACTTTTCAATATTTTATAAATTATCCAAAGTCATTTGAAAAATTTTACAAGTCTGTAGTAGATATTCGGCCTATTCGGCCGAACACTTAGCTCAACTATTCGGTGAGCCGAATATTCGGCTTAACGGTTTTTTGGCGGTATTCGGCGCCGAATATTCGGCCGACCGAATATTCGGTACATCTCTAATAATAATTGTTTATTATTAATCATTTTAATTTACATTTATTTTCTGCATTTTCACTTGAAGGGTTGATAGAAAAAATTCGTGGAAATATCTTGAGTTTGGAAATATATTTAATCACGATTTGTCCATCTGAACTTAAAAAAAATGTATTCGAAACGCATAGTTGATGGGGCCAAAAAAGTTCATTTTTGAAGTTCACAATGATAACTTTACAAGTTTAATTCATCATTGAAAGTTTTTTTTTGGATTTTTTTTGAAAACATGCAATTTTAAAAAGAAATCACCCAAAAAGTATCATTGCACTTCAAAAATATTCAATAAAGTTGTGTAGTTTTACAACGACTCTTTCATACAAAGTTGGTCTCAAAACTCGCTTCCAAAAAAGTGAAACATATTTTTTGTGTTTGAGGTTAGTTTTAAAAAAAATGTTTTTCACTAATCACTAATCACTTATCGTACTTCCACAGCCAGAACTTATGTCTGAGTCCCAAAGAACAATAAAAGCAAGTTATTATTCAGAGTTGCAAAGTTGCAGTAAATTATTAGACACTTTAAGTTTGATTCAAAAATCGACTTTGTCTCTGTTTAGAATTTGATGCTTTAGGGGTAACATTGATCAGTCTCTATTTTGACGATTATAACGAGTTTTCTTGGTCATAAAGGATACAAAACAAATATTATGAAATTCACATACGCTAGTTTATCAATTATACCTCGCTTTTTAAAAATACCTTTTCCTTTTCTTTTAAAAAACATTTATAATCGAATAATGAACTAATATGGTACATACATTTAGGGGCAAAAATAGCTAAATGGTTAAAGCTACAAAATACAAATGAAATTTTACCTTCACACATTCCTCTAGGTGCTCCCACTATTTCCATTTTAATTTTTTTTCAAAGTTAACCATTTGATAGAGTTCCTATCCATTTGTCCAGTACGGGCTTACTCTTGGAAAATGTCCTTATTTTTAAATATAAAAAATTAATCACTAAATGACTATGAAAATAGCACTACAGCCACACATATACAAAGCAAAACAGTAGTTTTTTCACATTCAACAACCCGTTTGCTTCTTCATGCTTTTCAGTTTCATTAGGAGAGTTGTCTGTTTGCGAGCCTTGGAAAATAGATATTTCAAGTTTTTGAAATTAGATTTTTTACTAACAGATAAAAGTTTTAAATATCAACCAAATTTTGCCTATTCGATACTCAATTAATAAGCTTCCAAACGTAGAAGACAGTTTACGGAAATTCAAACTATAGACTGAATTATGGCTGATAATGTAAAAATATAATTGTTGGTCAAATATAATTTTGACAAAATACATTTAAAAAAATTTGGTGATTTTCCGAAAATAGTTTTTAAACCAAAAGTTTTGGCAAAAGATAGTCAAAGCAATATAAAGTTTGAAGGTGAAATCACTAAGCCAATCCGTCATACTGGGTGAACTTTTTTAAAAGCATCGTAAAATGTTAAAACTTATACATCTATTACTCAATTTTAAAATTTACTTTGAGAATTAAAACTTAAAAAAACTATCTAACAATGGTTTATGTTATCGACCGTTTTTTATGTTTAATGTTTAATTTTTGGCTATTTTTTCGGTCTTGGATTTCAAGCAAACAACTTTCTTTGTGAAATGCCCGACGTTTCGACCATTTTTGGTGGTCTTCCTCAAGGGTACTGGAGTTTTATTAGTTTCAAAAGTTACAATGAGCATTGTTAAGAGTTTGTTTTAAAGTGTGTAAACTCACTTGTCTAACGGTTGTTATTGTCAGATTTCGTTTTTTTCCAACGTTCAGGTGTCCAGTCTTCGCTGCTCTTCTGTAAATATATGTTTGTTATTTCGATTCAATCTAATTTCTCACAATCAAATTACTTTTTTAATCGGGATTATAAAACAATTTCTCATCCTATTTGCGATGGCGCACTGTAACTGTCGTTTTGAGATATGGACTCTATTGTGTGGGATGTGTGGATTTGTCACAGTCATTTTGTTACCATCAAATGATTACTTTATTAAATTTGAATAAAATACAAATTGAATAAACGTTGTGGTATAAAAATGTTTCATATAACCCTGCTGTTGCTTGATGCACCTTTTGAAGGTCTTTTAAAATTTTCTGAGCTTATTTGTGTCGAATAAAAAAATGCAGATTTTTAATTTAGTAAAAAAAATGGCGGCATATTAGTTCAGAATGTCATGATGACATCCTTCATAATAAATTTGTATTCAAGATGTTGCATGTGGTGAAAAACTGATAAAAATGTTTGATTTAGTTCATGATCAATTTATAAAAATTTGAAATGTTAAAGTTTGGAGAAATTTTAACATGTTGCAATGCAAGTGGTTGACAGGATTTGTTTTTAATGTTATAGTTGATTATAAAATAATTGAAAAAAGCTAAAAAATATGAAAAAATATAACTTCTAGGAGATGGATGGGCTCGTATGTAGTTTAGAAATAAATACAAAAAAATTGATAAATATGATATATTAAAATACAAGAAAAGTTTGTTAAAACAACTGATTTCGGTAAATTTTGAATTCTGAATTCAAAACATTTGTTAGAGTTTTATTATTATTTTCAAGGCCTGATGATATGGCGTGTGCGATTTTGAAATTGGTCAGTTTTGGCTAAAATCAAGTTTTGATAACTACCTAACCTAAAAAGCTACATGCGTACTTAAAGTTGATGATGAATCAATACTTTACTTTCCATTCAATCAAGGATCCATATCTTGACTAGATAGAGTAGGGTTGGGTTAAAAGTACGACCTTAGTGATATCCTATTTTTAGAAAATTTTGCAGATATTTTTGCAAAAAATCATGAACAGCATTTGATTATATAGACTGTTCTTTCTCATATAAAAAATTACGAAGATAATCGAATGACCTATCCGTCATCGCAGTAGTGAAAATACCAAACTGATATCGAAACATACCTTTACCCCAGCTCTTAGGCAAAAGTTAGAATAATGTGGGGTAAAATTACGAACTTAAAGTGAAATTTTGGAATTTTTAATGGTCGTACTTTTACCCCACATCATTCGAACTTTTGCCTATGAGGTGAGGTATAAGTACGACCATTTAAAATTCCAAAATTCCGCATGAGGGCAAGTAAAAAATGATGTTATCAAACTTTGCTTTCAGTAGCAGCTCCTGTGTTTGTTTCTGAGTTCAAAGCTTTTCACTTTTTGCCCATATTCAACAGGATTACGAAATCCAGTATTCTCCATGTTTGAGCTTTTTTTTCTCGCTAGTAGGTATTTCTAAAAACGTTAATACGAGCTGATGTTTCCAGGAAATTTTTAAATAATGTAAATACTTTCCGTTCAGATTAACCTCGGTGAGCCCTATATATCATTCGTACTTTTGCCCCATTTGCGGTTTGTACTTTTGCTCCTTAAAGGTTTCTTGTGATTCACAGTTTATTGTGCAAAGCAGAAACACATTTATAAAATTCATTCTTCGGCATTCGATAGTGATTTAAAATAACTAAATAGACAAATTAAACTTTCATTGAACACATAAATTTTGATTACTTTAACAGATTTGCCGTAACTTCAAATATTACATCTTTTGTGCTAAAAAACAGCTTCACCTCATTTTTCGGAGTATTTTAATTTTATACATTGAAAAAAAATATGTCTGGAGTAGGCATTCCAAATCATTATCAATGAACGTCAGAGTTTTTAATTTTACTGTTTTTGGTCTCAGAGATTCAACCTACAACACTTCTACAACACTTTGAATTTTTTTTTCTAAAATGTTCAGAAATTCCGAGAGATAAGATTACAACTTTTTATGAAACCATTATAGAAAGTCATTGAGTATTTAATATTCAAGATTTCATTTCGTTCGACCACTTTGTTGAAAACTGCACGACGATAAAATTAAGATGATTTTTTTTTAAATTCATCAAAATTCCCCATTTTGCAAATTTAAAAAAAAAAATAACAAAAATAAAACTTTAACAAGTCTTTTCTAAGAAGTCGAAATTACTCGTGTAATTTGATAAAGTTAATCGTTGAGTTGAAAACTTCATTTTCAAAATGTCGATAATGTTCTATAGATTAGCCAAAAAATGGACAAATTGGTTCAACGACATTCAACCTATTTTCAAAAAATATCTTAAATAAATGAATATTTTTAATGAGTCAAAATAAGTACATATATTTTTTTTAAGCTCGGAAAATGTGAATTTTGTAGCCATGCGTTATCTTTTTTTCAGATTTCTGACAACGAGGTTTTCTAGTGAACATTTTTATTCTAGTGACGTTCTACTGATTGAAGAAATAGAAAGCTTTGTGATAACTCGAAACCTCAACCGCATCTTTGGCAGAGTTTGAGTTTTCTTTCAAAACAAGTTTATTTAGCAAACCATTCTTATGAAAACTGTGTGACAAGGAGTTGCCAAAAGCTACAGCTAAGAGAATCTAAAAAAAAGAGAAATCTAGAAACGGACCTGTTTTCCGGAAAACTATCTGTTGTGATATCAAGTTAAAACGCAATATTATTTCTATCGGAAACTAATGATATATTCATATTTTTTCATGTCAAGTTTTATAAAAAAAAAGCCAAGTTACAATAGAGATTGATGTATTGGGTTATCCATTAGTCATATTGGCGACACTTCCCTAATGATTTCCTACCTGTTCAACTGGCAACAATTGTAGTAAACACTATAAATTCATTCTTACTCGATTCTAGAGCAATTCTCTCTCACTTGTGACTCTCTGTTATTGTTTAAATTTCCCAAACTGTTCGTTAGTCTAGATTTATCTCCGCGGTATCAAGTTCGGTCGTCGCGAGTGGGTTTCAGCATTATCGGTAGTGTCAGAAATCTTTAGTCTATGCGTTTTTGGGAAGAATGGCAGCTTGCTGTTGAATTCCTTGAAAAAATAAAATTAGTCTATGCAATTGTCAATTTAAAAAAAAAATTGACAGTTAGGTTTTAGAGTAACAACCATTCTGGATTGATTCTTAAAGAAAAAAAATCTCCAACTGGGCAAAAAAGATGAGAAATAACCTCCGATTGAAGGCGAGGTTGAGAAAATATGACATCAAATCGACAAACATGTAACAATATTTTATTTTCATTTAAGTCAAAATAGCTCAGTCATTTCTGGAACAATTTGAACAAAAATTATTAAAAATGAAGTTATGAAAAATGTGCAATTAATTTGAATTTAAGGAAGGAATGTTTGAAGTTTATTCATATTTCAACCTAAACAGCACTGAAAGTAGAAATCTCATGCTCCTGTATTTATGCAATTTAAATAAATCTAAAATTCCTTTTTCGTTGAATTGTTGTTGTGTACATGGATGTTGATTTGAATATGAGATGGTTTATTTTATTCCAGGAGAAATTCTAAAAATTATCCAAAAATGTCATTTGTCAAAAACTAAATTTCCACCCAAGATTTATATTTTTCATTACCATGAAATATTGCACGGCTATGATGACACCCAAAATCAATTAGCAATTTTATGGTTTTCGGAAGAAACTTTCATTTCATTTACCGAAAGTTTCGTTTGCTAGCTCGAATGATGAGCTTCATCATCAATATTCCGAACTGGTTGCTGCTGCAGCAGGTCGTGGGTGGGTAAAATCAAACCTTTCATCCCGGAACTAATCCCGGACCCGGGCCAGGCCTCCTTCGAAAACCGGAAGCTTCCAACAGTAACAAAAAAAAATCTCCTAAAGTAAAGGGGAAAACATCTAACTACGTGATGAACTTTTCACCAACTTTGGGCCAGAATTTATTGCTAAAGTTTTTGTCCCACCGCAATCCCTTGAAATGTGCTGTAGCAGACTGGTTTTTCTGCCATTTTTCGGGGCAGAAAGATGGGACTAGACCAAGTTTGTGATCGGGAAGTCTCACTATGTAGTTCCGTCCTTTGGGAGGAAAGGCGGGAGAGAAATAGACATTCCCATCATCTGGGATGCTGGTCGCGTTTTGGAGAACTCCTCCTACCTTCAGAGACTAGAACATATACACATGTAAGAACTTTCCAGGTTGTGTGTCCCTTCTAGGACTCCGGGGTAGGTTCAGTGGGATATTAATTATTTATGATAATGAAGCAGCACATAATTTCTCTCTTATCGGAACTAAGCTTCCAGACTTGGGCCCGTTCCCCAGATTTTATTCCGGCGGGAATGACATGTGACTGAACTGCTCATGTGTGTAGTACGTGCAATGATAGTTGATCGGATCTTGCAGGTGGCATCATTGGATAAATTTAATTAACTGCTTGGGGCAGCATGGGTTGTACTCTGATTGTCAACAATCGTTACTTTACTTTAAATATTAGTTGCATGTACAGCAAATGTTTTAAGTTTTTTTTAAATAATATTTCAATAACTTAAAACGAACCAGTGACAAAAAAGCTTGTTTTCTATTACAAAACACAATTTTCCTTTAAAAAAAAAAGGAGTTTTCCACCTCGCTGCCCCTAATTGGCTGCAACACGTTTTCCTGGCATTGCATTTGAATGTTCACCGGAGCAGACCGTTTTCGTTCCATCATCATCATCGTCGTTTTGTTCTTCTGTGGAGTCAAGTCGCGCAGGATTCAAATCCCATCTGTGGGATTTTCCCAACCAACTTGGAATGGCCGCCGCCGCCTGTTGACTAGCAGCTAGAGTTGAAGCACAATTTCCAGTTGTGACATTTCCCATAAACTATGCTGCTGCACATATCCGGTCCCAGACAAAAAGGAAAACTATTGCATAAAAATGTTTGGCTGTTTCCCGGTTCGTGAACTCCACAGCTAGATAGTCTCCAAGCGTGCATCCCGGGAAATAGTTAACGGATCATGATCTTAATAATGGTTCCCTCCCTGGGCTAGTGATTTCATTTTCTGCTCCCGACTATTTTTCAGTTGTTGCCTCTCGAATTCGAAACGTAAAAGCACGGTTTTCCCACGCATTTCAATTCCAATTGCTATCCACCCCGGGATTAGTCTCAATTAGTTTAATGAGAATGTAAATATGCATGAGCATTTCCCAACCCAACGTTTGAATGTGGAGAGTATCTAACAAATTTAGGGAAACAGTCCCTATGTTTCCGGGAGCTTGATTTGTACTTTAATTATACGATGGGAGTCTCTTTAATTAAGGTTGCAGAGAACATCAAATTTCAAAAAAAAAATCTCTATTAACACTAACATTGTAGAAAATTTAAATTAAGACTTAAATAACAGTTCCCAAGTATAATTTTTCACCCTCGTCCTTCAAGATCCCGAACCACAGATCGCTATTCCCGCAACCCAGATTACAGGCGCTAATTTCGGGAAACAGCTCCCAAAAGCGCGGGACTAATTATTCATCATTTCCCACGCCTTTCGGCTGTGCAGCAAATTTGCCATTCGCTGACATCGTTGATTCAAAAACAGGCCTAAACAGGCAATACGGGTGTTGGATGTCATTCCGGGCTAAGAAGGCAACAGCCAGCAATGCCAACAGGCTAAGCTCATTATTCATGCAAGTGAGGCCAAACCACCGTTCTAGTCAGCTAACGCTCCACTAGTCCTTTGGTGACTGACTGATGTTGGAGATGGTTTATCAGCCAAGGTGACATGGTGGGTTATTTTAAGGCAAATATAATAAAACTTTATATTTTTTTAAGTCATCGCTAAAAAAGAGCCTGATGTGAAATTAAAGCAAAGTCAAGAAAAAAAATTCTGATGAAAGTCTCCAAATTTACCAAAAATTTCATAAAAATTCAAACAAAAATAAAGTTTAAACTTGCCTATTGAATGTAAAGGATAGTTAAAACAAACGTTTAATGTGGCTTTATCACAAAGGTAAACCAAGGGATTTTGATAAACCGCCTATCCGTTAGTGATAGACAGACGTGCGAAAAATCGCTTCCGATTTCTTCCGAGTTTTACGCGTTATGCGCAGAATGCGCATAAAACGCTCGTTTTGCTAATGGTTCCGTTGATCCAGCGTTGCCAGATTGCAAACCGCTCAAATCCGTAGATTAGACGAAAAACGAAAAATGTACTGTTGATCACTCAGGTGGAAAATACTTTTTGCGGATTGCATTCCAAAGCAACGCGTCTCTCTAGTATGCTACTCGGGGTCCATGGGTGCAATTGGTCGGCTCTAGATACTATGTGACCCCAACGCCATAAAATCCACCTGCGGCCTCTGGCCATAATTCTCATCCGGACCTGCAACTTATGCCACACCCGTAATGGGAAACCAAGTCCGTACTTCTGCGCTCATAGGCTTACACGGTTTTAAGTTCAAACTCCAGTATTACGATTCATGACTTAGGACCTCTCCTCTGACGACTTGAGGTCCAGATTTTACTCGTAACTCGAGGCTCGCTAGGTTACCACGACCATGCTGTGCTCCGCTTCTATTCGCGTCTACTGAGACCAGAGACATCTCCTCTAACGGCTTGAGGTCGGAACTAATCAGATAATTTCCGGCGAAAACGTCAAACTACACCGACTTTAGCGACTCACCCGCCGGCGACGTGAAGTCACTACCTTTGAGCACTCCGTGGCTTAAATACTCTTCTCCCTACGAGTTTGACTGCGGAGAGGGTATTGTCTTATCACCGCAGCTTCCGTCGTTAGGTGCGCGTTCTTCTCGGATACTTCGTGGCAGTGAACGTATTCTAGACAGCGTTCGTACCAAGCAGCTCGGCATACGAAGAAGCTACCCGGCTAGCTCAATCGGTAGAGCATGAGACTCTTAATCTCAGGGTCGTGGGTTTGGGCCCCACGTTGGGCGCCTATTGAAACTAGACCTTTGACTAGCTCAGGACTCCAGCCAATCTCAGGGTCAGCTCGTCGTAGTAAGGGAAACACTCACTTACCTGTTCGATATTCGATTCCTCCCACCTCAGTTACAACCCGTATTTTAGTTATTTCGGCGCACACAATAAAGTTAGCAAAAATCTTTAAAGGGCAATTTAAATTATTTATATTAATTAAATCAAGAAAACTATATAAAGACAATAAAATTTATTTACAAAAATCCCCAACTTCTGACTTACTGCTATTCTGCTGATACTGGGGGTGCCCGTTGATGCTGCCGGACACTTCGATGCTGGAACTCGCTGCCGTGGCACCACGTGGACTCGGTCGGCCAGATAAACCGCGTCGGCCGGGTTTCGACCGGGATGACGGAAGCCTCGATGCGTCGCGCTGGGCCTTGCTTGCCTCAAGCTTCAAGGTAGTTTTGATTTAGCCTCGGATTCCTACCGATGGCTCTTGGAGGGTTTGGTAAATATGGAAAACAGAATCTTTCCTGAACCGTGTATTATAGTACGGTCAGGAAATGTCCTTAGCCGTATGGTGACGGACAGCTGTTTGGTCTTCTTGGGACGCGGGCACTTATTTTGGCTACTTGCACTTGTTGCCAGAACCAAGGTCCAAAAAAGAACCGACACTTGGTTGGCGGAAACTGACACTCGGACGCGTTCCCGAGGGGATAAGAGGCCGGCCTATTGGTTCGTCGGTCTTTTATCACCTCCTCTGGTAGAACCAATCGGTGATCTCGACGCTTGTGATTGGGCCACGTTATTTAGTGTTTCCGCAGGTGGCGCGGATTACGTCTGGCGCGGTTTGTGTCTTGGATACATCAATTTTCTTGCAGTGAAGTCAACCTACACTAACAAATTTTCTCTTTTCTCCTATTCAAAATTCAAAGTCCAATTTATTTTAAGTATTAATTATATTTAATATAATACAACATTTTTAATGCGTGTAAATTTACATTTACTGTCATTTTGTATTCAGGCCAAAACTGCCACCGAAATACCCAAAATGCCAGTTGTTACCGAGTAGGAGGTTACAAGTCTTATCTTTTCATGCATTACTGCTAGGTTCGGAAGCACTCAACTGGAAAGCCCCCTGCCGGATGGGCATTCCACTCCAACCAGTCTTCCTCCTGCTTTTGGCTAGCAACTTTGGGGCTGGAAACCGTAGGCTTTTGTTCGCCGTTTGTCGACCGAGAGCAGCTTACCCTAGACTAGCGCCTTTCACAGCACATGTCAGAACTTTAACGATTACAACTCAGATGAAACCCGACGATGCTGTCATCCTACCCGGCTCTAGTGGCTCACCAGACGGCGACGTAAAGTAATTCTACTTGAAAGTATTCCACGGCGTGAATACTCTTCCTCCTACGAGTTCGACTGCGGAGGAGGTATTTCCCTATCCTCAAAGCCTCCGTCGCAGGGGCGCATATTACTCGGATACTCCGCGATGGTAATGGCGTGTAGGAAATTGTACGCGACGTACCTAGCAGCTCGGCATACGCAGAAGGTTCGGACGCACACTACTCAGATGCTCCCCGGCGTAGGAGTAACTCTACACCGGTCGTGGACCGATGTTGGTTCCAACTCCTCTGCAAGGTAGTCATGATCAAGGTGAACCTATTGCTGACCACGTGCCAAGTATTCTCACACATCCTCCGCACGATGTTGTGTCGTGTTGGGTCCACAGGCGGCAAGCTATCAATGCGTACATCTTCAAACTTTGGACAGTTGAACACTTCGTGTTCTGGTGTATATCTATGACTATGTCATCATGCGCAGATTGGACAGAATGGCGAAGCCACGTGTTCAAACCGATGGTGATACTGCAGGAAGCATCCGTGACTAGTTGAGAACTGCGTCATACAGAAATCCACCTATCCATGTTTCCGATCCATTCATAATCCGACGTTTGGGATCAAGCGATGGGACTACCGGCCGCGCTCCGAGCTGTCCCACTGGTGCTACCAGTTGGACATAGAGGCCTCTCTGGCATGTTTTCGCGCATCGGTATGTGCCTGTGCTCACATCAGGTGCTACCGAGGACACTGCTCGGTATTCACTGATAACCCGCAGATTCATCAGCTGTTGCGCGCTGCAGTGATTCTGCAGATCACACTGTCTGCTCAAGACTGCCACTCCGAATCGCAGAATAGACGAGGTCACGCTCACCAGGACCCTCCTTTTGCTGCAGTGGATTGCTGAGTTGTTCGACATGGGCCGTGAAAAGGTACTTTATTGCTCTCTTGGTTTCGATTGCGCACGGTCCAGTTGCAATCGTCCCTGTTTGTGCTGATAACCACCATCTTGGAGCGCATCCAACTTTGCACTCGTTCGTTCGCTTCTGTGGCGAGTAGCTGGACTTCCTCTGTTGATGGGCCCGATGCCACGTTGCCGGCGAATTCCACTAGTCTCACTGTCGTGCACTGTGTGCAGTTCGTCGTAGCCGATGTTCCACAATACCGGGCCAATCTTTGTGGAACCCCTGCCGAAACTCTCACTGTTACCAGTCTCTCGCTGGTCATATACTGTAGTTGACGGCTGCGGAAGTAACACTCCACCATCCTATATGCCCGAATCCTCATACAAATTAGCGACGACGCAATAGCTGTCCAACTGAAGCTGTTTAAGGCGTTCTTCACGTTAAGGGCGACCACTGCGCAAAACCGGTCTCCTCTCCTCTTCTTAAGTCTGGCTTCGTCTGCCCTTTTGATGACACGACGAATGACATTCACCGTACTGCGGCCTTTCCGAAAACCATACTGTTTATCGGATAGACCGTTCGCACCTTCGGTTTAGAGCTGTATCCTGCTCTGGACCACCTTCTCTAGCACCTTTCCAGCAGTATCCAGGAGACATAAGCTGATGAGTCCTCTGGTGGATTCCACAGGTCTGGGAAGACCCTCTCATCCACGTATTGTTGCAGTGATGGCCGTAACATTTCGGGATGTTCCATGAGCGCGGTCTTCTCTGCAATGTTAGGGATACCATTCGGACCCGGAGCTTTGTTCAGCTGGAGGGACGTAATGTCCCGTAGTTCCTCCAGCAAAGTCTGCTTCTCTTCACGCGTGTTCCAGTCATGTGGGACCCTCGTTCACGAAACTTTCTCGTGCTGTGAGAATAGCTCGTTGACGATTCCGCGCAGTTTGTACGGACACGTTTCCTGTGGCACTTCTCCGCTCCGCGTCTTGGCCATGACAATCCTGTAAGCGTCTCCCCAGAGGCTGTCGTTGGTGTCCTCGCAGAGTTGCCTGAAACGTGCCTTTTTGCTCGCTTTGATTGCGCTGACGAGGACCTCACTCTCTGCATATGTCGCCTAGCCCGATTTCCGTCGTCAACCAGTAGAGGGGATGCCGGGTGTCCTTCCGCTTAGCCCTGCTCGTCATCGCAGCGTAACAAGCACGTGCAAGTACCCTCGTCAGGTTTTCCAAGTTCCGCTCCTAATTTAACACTTCGACAAAGACGTTTTGGTCGAATTGTGTTGTCTTCTAGAGGCGTGCTCCAGTTGTCGTTCCTCTTCTACCTGCCCGCTTACTTGTGCCCACACGATAACGAAGCACAAAGTGATCGCTATCGGTGAAAGCATCGATTACCCTCCAGTCGCTCGTTCAGCCCGGACTTCTGAAGGTTGTCGTCAATGATGGACTCGCTCTAATTCCTGTGGTAGATTTTTTTTATCGCCTTCATTCGCCAGGTCTACGTTCAGCCTTGCCAGGGCTTCAAGTATAAAGCTGTCCCCTGGGGTATGTAAGACGACTACCCCATTCTATGGCCCACACGTTGAAGTCCCGCCTGTGACAATGGGGCTGCTGCCCGTAATACCTTCAACGATTTGGTCCATCATCACGCCGAACCTCTAAAAAGACCACCTCGGGGGGCATAGCAGCTACAGGTCTGCCATCCGAGGTCCTGCGATACGGGTCTGCCACTCACGCCATGTCCAACTTTTCCTCAAATGCCATCTGCCGCAACAGCTTGAGCTGAATCGCTTTAAACCCTACGAAGGTGCAGCCGTCGCCCTTTGAAAGGCTGAGCACCTAGGGTTGCCAGCCCTGTGTTCTACACCGCAGTGCAACTAGCCTCCTGATGGCCGGCTTCACCGCACTGCAAACACAATGCGAATGCAGGCGAATAATTTGTGCCCATACTCGACACAACGGAAACACCTTCCCGGTTGCTGAGGTATGGCAACATCCGTGACTATCTCGTCGAGGTTTTTAACTCTGACGGTAACCGTGGTGCTCAGGGCTCAGATTTCCGCAGCCTCGCCAACTATCTCCTGGGTAAGCGCACTGTACTCCACGCTTTTCACCGTTGAGCCACGTCGGAGTTCGAGGATCATATTGCCGGAACATGTTGGGTGGATTCTCCTGACATCCCCTCCTAGGTCCACCAGCCTATCGCTCGTCCTCATCTGAAGAAGGACATAGGCGTGTTGATTACTTCC
The DNA here is from genome assembly GCF_029784155.1 of Uranotaenia lowii. Lineage (NCBI taxonomy): Eukaryota > Metazoa > Arthropoda > Insecta > Diptera > Culicidae > Uranotaenia > Uranotaenia lowii. The sequence goes on along the minus strand of NC_073692.1, from coordinate 182,705,568 downwards.
GATGCCTTCACCACCAACGCCTCCCCCTTGTCCCTGACCCGGTTGGGGAGGCTTGTCCCTGACCCGGGCTTGGACTTGGGTTTGGCTTTGACCTTCGTGGCCTTTTTCCCTTTGTGCTCAACCGTCTGCCAGCCGGTGAGCGCTTTGGAAACTTGGCTTGTAACGTTGTTACAGAATGATTAAAAGGTTTAATAGATTGTTGTAAATTTTTGCAGCAATCGATTAGATTTTTTTATACGATTGATTGGCGAACTTTCTTCCTTACGCTAATCGAGTCGAGGCATAGTTGCTCAATTTAAAAGTAGTAATTTCAGTTCCGTTTAAAGTTAGATTTGCGCCCCTAGTGGTGGGAGGAAGAACCACAATTTGGTAACCGATCGCCGTCCGATCATCCATCTCTCCGGGTTAACGGAATTTCTGACCAATTCCGAGAGATTAGGATCGGATAATACATTAATTGTATTAGTGGGATTTGATTTCGTATTTACAATTTCCGGGGGTCAATACCCTCGTTTGCCAATAATCATTCTTTTCTCGATTTGTGCGGCAATCAGTTGATACGTTTGCCAAGTACCAAAGTTTAAGTGATTGGTGATCTGAGCCATTGGATTAAGTTGGGTGAAATTGGTTGGAAATCACAGAGTAAGCTCAGTACTAAAACCCGCAAGATTCTGTAAAATTAATTGCGTGAATTTAGTTACAGTTTCGAGAAAAAGAAAGATACCGTGACACGGAAAGATCGTCACTTTTGTTCGGTTCGGGTGATCTGCCTTTAAGCTCCACGTGAGTAATCTAACATCTGATGATTTGAAAGAGATTTCTAAAACAAAAATCCCTTTAGTGGCAGGAACCGAATTGGTTTGTCCCGATTGACATCAGGTTAGAGTAGGAGTGGTTCGAAAACCGTAAGTTACAAAAAAAAAAGATTTTGGAACAAATTTTCATTCGAAAAAAAATCTTTAGTCCGATACCAGGATCGAACCCAGGTCCTCCAGCAGGGTGGAGATACTTTTTTGACCATCCTAAAAGGTAATTAACTAGGACCTAGAAAACTGTTAAGATCACTTTTTAAGACCAAATTTGTAATTTGTGCGTTTCTCGTCTCGCTTGAAGGATTTTCCTTCAAGCGAAGGTGTTACTTGTGGGTGCAGGAAGTGCCGATCAGCCAGATCGACGCTCTCCAGGGATTGGTCCCGTACCCTAGGGTCAGCGTCCAACCTCCCGCGCATTCACGGACCCAGGTGGAAACGTCTGTCCACCTGAGATCACCGGTGGTCGCCAATTGCCCCCTGATCTCCCGGAGTCCGAATCCAGTGGTACGACACGCAGGCAAACTACATCATCGCTCGATTAGCCCGGACACACATCGTCAGAGGAACTGACAGCATCTGCCCAGTTAGCCGCCCGGAGGAAAAGTAGCCGCTCAAATAAGGTCAGATCCGATTTGATTGTCCTGTGCTGTTCTAAAAATAACTCCGTTCGAAAACGCGGAGTATTGATGATAGTTATTTTATCAAACTTGGCATAATTGTTAAAAATAGCATTTGGTGTGTCGATAAAGAAGAGTAGGTTCGATAGGTGGGATCCCAAGATAATTGTCCAGATTTGAGGCCTAGGCTGTAAAAAGCATTAATACAATTTGTTAAATCTGAATTTTCAGCTGGTTATCGTACTTTGAGAGAAAAGTTTCATTATTGCTGGTTTCGCGTTGTAGGTTTTGTATCCCTGTTTGGACAGATTTTCGGGTTAACTCGGGTGTAAATGGGTCTCAGATAGCGAGTGGTTCGGGTTGATTTTTTTGAAGGACTCGCCTTGAGGAGTCTAGCCGGGCACGAACGGAAATTGCTGCTTCACATACGAGCACGATTGTCACGTGCTCGTTTGGCGCTAAGTGAGGGCAGTTAATCAATCTTTTGATCAGCAAACTTCGAGAACCGTTACAGGCTTCCCTCTTATTCCTCTTTTTTTGCTTTTTTCCGCCCGGATCCTGTCGGACTTTAGGATCCTGGGCTTATTTCTTCATGGCCCCAGGTCTCATCTCCCCGGGGGACCCTCTTTTTCGTTTGCCATTTCTGGTAAACTCCCCTTCGCCATCCGTCAGCACGCAGACGCTGACCTTCTCTGGTTTGAGCGAGTTTCTCCCGGACCTCCTTGTGGATGTTAGACTTCTTTCTAACACAATCCACAAGGTTCTGCATGCCCGCTATTGCCACCGCTAGTTCAGCAGAAGTCTCAGGGTCCTGAAACTCCGAGGAGCTTAGGAGTTCCTCGACTGCCTGGTGGACTTAAGCGACCCCCTCTCTCTCCGCTGTCTACGGGTGACCTCACCTGCTCGGCGGGTTGCCTTTGCTCGCCCTTGACGAACGGATTAGGACAATCGTCCTTCTCCGCCTCAATCACTTCCATCTGCGATTTATTTTCAGTATTTGTATTCATCTTGATCCCACGAGTCGCGAGGTAAGTATAAGGTCCTCTGCGCTCATGACCTGCTTAGCGCAGCAAGGACTGGAATACTGTGGGATGTGTCCTAGTACCTCACAGGCAACCGTTTGGGACTGGCATGACTTTACCTTTCGCTATCCTTTCAGGTACATCGGCACGGATCAGCATTACACCTTCACCAAATGTAGTTGGTTTCCATTAGATGTTCCATGTTCATAGTCCGAGTTCGTTTGCAATGGTCTTCATGGGGGTAGAGGGAGGGGGAGGGGGGTAGTTCTCTCGGCCGTACATCTGCAGGAAAGCAGACACGTTTCCACTCTAAACCACTTCGCAGAGCCATCCATACAAATACGTACATCAGAACTCCGGATTACTCGTTCATTACAGTGACAAAAAGAAGGGATCCCAAGTCACTCCCTTGTGGTACGCCGCTGTTGACCGAGAATACCCTGGATCGCGCATTCCCTATCTTCACAAATTAAACTCTTTCTGTCAGGTACGAATGATTATACTGAAGACAAATTCCGGTGATCTATTTTTAAAACAGCACTACACTGATAGGAAACATTTATGCTAACCACTTTGAAAGCCTTCAACGTGTAGGTAAATACGGTATCGACTTATGAACCTTCCATCGTTCACAGTGAAATTCAAGAGACAAAATCTGCTAAGTTCGTAGCTGTTGATCGCGTTTTCAAAGAAAAAGCCATGCTGAAAATTCAACAATGTCCTTACTAATATTTGATTCAAAATTTGGTCACGAAATTAGGCTCTCGAACCGTTTGGGTATGGCAAAGAAAATTGCTACCCCACGATAATTTTCAGCAACAGTTTTGAATCATTTAAATGGATCGGTACAAAGTGGTGGATTTTCTAAAATTTCAAAACCTGACTACAAATTGAAGCTGAGAGGAGTAAAATCAACGGCTCTACAAATTTGGAATTCCAATCCTTTGTATTCATCGAGCAGCAAAATTTTCGCAAATAACTCCAAAGCCTTCTTGCTTTATATATTTTTAAGGATTAACTTCGCTTTTTAAGTTGACATGCGTCGGTAAGCACGGAAAGCAGTTTTATCGAGCTGAGGTTTATTTTTACGTTTCTCAGAGACATTCATCGAAAAACTTGTCCAATACTATCTGTACACCCATGAAAAGGTTGCATAATTTCAATGCTGCTCGGCACTGACTGTATGCCAAAAATGCGCTGAAACATGCATTGTTCCAAAGATGATATGATTGGAAAAGCACAATTGGCCCAAAGATTCAAGCTCCCAAGCATAATGATGCAAGACCACTAGCAAGAAAATCATTTTATGCGGTTTTCATCTTATTTATTGGATAAATCCCAGAAACCAGAAAAAAATTGTGCCGTTAGTTTGCGAGAATTGAACTCACAACACCATTTTTATATAGTCTTGCTAATCCGACATCTTATCCAGTGTATTACATGATCCGGATGGCGGACAACGGGACGAATTGTAGGTGTACACATCATTACAAGTGAACTGCTTAAATGAATGTTGCTTAAATTGGTTTTGCTATGAGAAATTTTTAAAATATTTTGCCGACAACTTTAGGATTAACACTTTAACAGTTCTGATTAAGAACTCCGGTTTTTCCCACGCAAACCCACTCGGCTTAGCTGTTATTTGTCGAACAAATCTAAAATCTCAATTAACATGCCGCTGATAATTCCCGGGGCTGGCTGCTAGCTGGCATCCTGTTTTACACGCCGCGCCGGCAGAACATAACCGGGGATCTTAATTTTCTCCTTCATCATCACCGCCATCAACGAACGCGGAGAACGATCTGCCATGCCGCCGATTCCACGCGGATAGCTGATTAAGGTCTTAGCGTAACCGAGGATGCGTATCGCCGTCGTCGTCGTCGTTTGCCGGATAGATAATCATACCGTTAACATCCCCGGCCCCAGACAGAATGGCTGATGGTTGGTCTTATCGACATTCTGGAAGCTACGAGCTAACCCCAGCCTTCCAGGTCACGTTGATGAAGCTTTTGGCAAAGCTTGGAAGCAGCTCAGCTGAATCATCACGGTTCCATAACCTGCTCCCAACCTAGCCCCGAAGCCGGAGATTTGAAACGGGGAAACGAGCGCAATAATACGGCTGCTACAAGTTTATTTATGCGCACCAATTATCATCAGCATAAATTACCATTACAAACGGTTTGTTGGCTTGCATTTCACTATTACACTACACTAGTATCAGCATTTAATTCCCCCGGAGGGAATAATTTTCAAGGGACTTGGCTGCTGTGACAGCGTTTGGAGAACAATTTTAAGACCTTATTTCGGAAGTAAAATGCGATTTAACGTGTACAATTATAGTTATATGTAAACTACTTAGATTCGTTTAATTGTGAATTTAGAATTTTATAATAGCTTCGAGTCTTGTTATATATCTATGTTATATATCTTGCTATATATCACCACCAATATGAATACCCGTGAAAGTATCACTTAGTCGCTTTAATCAAGCCACAAATTTTCCCCAGAAAGACAAGAAATTGAATCTCTTCCTCAGGGAGATCGCGACCTTTAACCCTATCCTAAGTGAACTTTCAAAAACCTTTCCCCGAACCAAGCAGCAACAGTTATCGTTTTCATTTTATCACACCCACTGGTATCAGCAAATTTTCCCGGGAATCTTCCATATGGCACCTGCCGGATTTTCCCTGCCCAGGATGAGTTGAAAATTGGCGAAAAGTACAAGCCAAAGAAGGGTGCCCCCCACAATTGGATTTTGTTATCGCACCAAAAGGATCTCCGATTGGGGATGATGTGGCGTTTTTGCTGAACCAAGTCCTTCAGATTTTATCTCCCTTCAGTGGGGCCAAATATTCATATTGTGATGCAAAAGTCGTGAATAGTTTTGCCAATCGTTTCCACACGCACAGCATGGAAAATATTTTATTCAATATTCCATCGAAAAGATAGGATGGACTTTTCGATCAGATAAGGAGTGCGTTCAATTTTCGCTCGATTTTCAGCTCGGATGAACCGAAATTGCTGACCTAAGACCAGAACCTGTTGCGTTTTGGTAATGAAGGTTGGAACGAAAAAATAATTATTTAAGCTTAGTCCTATTGACATGTCATTTTGATTTAATGTTTGTCTAGGATATGGTTATCAGATTTTCCGGTTTTATCCGGATTTGCCCGAATATTTAATACAAAATTTGGAAACAACTTGGCCTTGTCCGGTTGCCTGGATTTCATTGAAAAATGCCCGAATTAATTTTTTTTGGCTAATCTTAAGAAGCAGAAATTGTGATGTATTTTTTTTATTTATGCCTCGAAAACGATCAATTTTGAACAAGCTTTATAAAAATGATCATGGAAAGTTTTCTGGAAGCCTAGAATACGATTTGAAATATGTCGATGACTTTTTATGAAAATTTTAAAACAAAAATTATTTTTAATTATTGTTGAATGATTTCTATGTTTTGAAAAAATAAGCCCGGAAATTGCCTGGTTTTATGATTATCAATTTTGAAATCAAATGTCAGATTTTGAGAGGTTCCAAAAAAAATATCTGGAAATATTATTCTAGAATAAAGTTGCGAGATTGCCCGGTTTTATCCAGGTTTGACCGGATATTCGTTACTAGATTTGAGAACAGTCCGGCCCGTCCCGGTTGCCCGGATTTTATAGAAAAATGCCCGGATTTTGCCCGGATTTTGCCCGGATTTATTCACTTTATTTAGCTCATTAAACAAATAAACAAACAAACACCTCCAAAATGAATTTTTTTGAGCAAGTTTTACAAAAATAATCATGAAAGGGTTTGGGAAGCCTAAAATACGGTTCAAAATCTACCAATGAGATTTGATGGAAAAAATTTTGTTTTTCATTTTTTTTTTATTTTTGTTGAGAAATTTCTAGGTTTTGACAAAATATGCCCGGATATTTACCGGATTTATGGTCGTCAATTTAAAATCGAATGCCCGAGTTTTGCTAGGTTTTATATAAAACTTGCCTGGTTTGTCCGGCCCGGATACGTGCTGAAAAAAATCTGGCAACCTTATTCTAGGAGCTTCAAATACCAACTTGTTAGTATGCTCATTATCCGCTGAAGGAAGCTCAATCTGTCCTGCAGACAAACATGATAAACAAAAGTAAGTTATATCATCAACCGTTACAATTATTATGTAGAGCAACGTCTATTTAAGGCAACACAGTAGCGAAACAAATTGAATTTTTTTTTCAATTTCGCGTAACGACAAATTAACACGTTCGTCGCCACGTCACCCATATATGGGTGACGGCTCTCTTAAGCAAGGTTGCCGCTCAGTTTTTTGGGCGATGAACGTGTTAAACTCTGGAAGATATATCTTTTAAAAGACTTTTTAAACAGAGCTTTCAAATAAGTCTTCCTCCTATGCAGAAATATGTCATAAATTTCATAAAATTTCCATCAATCTTGTTTTCTTATTTGATAAAAAGATCAAAAATTTTAAAAAAATTAAAAACAATCGCTCGAAGCTCCATGAAAATCACAAAAATCCATGTTTAATTGCTTATTATGCATGAGTATTGAATCAAGCAAATCTGTGAAGAATAGGGGAGATGAGGGCATAACGAGCACCCAGGGCATAATGAGCACTACTTATTTCTACATAAGTACGTATTTTCTTAAACAAATTTTCATGAGGATTTGTTGCGTACTATCCATAGTATTAATTTTTCACCAAAAAAGAAATATCCTTCTCATCTTTACAGAAGTATTAAATAATAACCAGCTAGGTTCTCAAGTGACGTAATTATTATAATTTTTGAGCACCACCAAATAATCTTTTATGACCTTTAAATCATTTTGATCTGAAATGTACGCACTGCAACATGGTCTACACATTGTTTCTCAATTTTCAGCATAATAAAATTTTTGATTTTTCACTTAAATCAATTTTAAAACGCTTTTTTACTTTAAATTGTTCACTAGAGGCGAACAGAGCACTTTCAATGAAGGCATAATGAGCATTTTCTGCCGGGGAATCTAGCAGCGAATTCAACTCTCTGAAGTCAACTTAATAATAGAGCTAGAGTTTCGTCTGTCAATTTGGCCTATTGGTAAGGTGCCGGAGAGGTAATCAGTAGACTCGAGTTCGATTCCTGTTCGAGGGTAATTTTTTTGCACATACCATTCATGATTGATTTTTTTTTATTGTTACATTATAAGGCTAATAGCATCAAAGCATCATCCGTCAAACAAAACACCAGAAACATAATGTATGAGCATGTGTTCATTCTTTGAATTCTACAAACAGACCTAGATTATTTTATTATTGCTTTGTTTGATGAATCTACGCCTCACCGTTTAGTGCAATCATGATCATGAATGATAAATGAAAAAAAAAATACCTCGACCAGGAATCGAACTCGAGCCTACTGATTACCTCTCCGACATCTTACCAATAGGCCAAATCGTCAGACGATACAAATTAAGCTGGAGCTCTATTACTCAGTTGACTTCATCGAGTCGAATTTGCTGCTAGAATACCCGGCAAAAAACGCTCATTATGCCTTCATTAATGGTGCTCATACTGCCTCGGGAGGTTTCTCATTATGCCTCTACACAGCAAAAAATTTCTAAAAGTATACGCAATCTAAAATACGAGTGATCTACTTTTTGACCAGCGTAATTCAAAACTGATGTAATTTTACACTCTTTTTGATCTATTTTTGAATCGTTTGTATAAACTTAATTTTGTATGATGTATGTTTACACGCCCTGATCTAAAAAATATATCTCAATATAAAATTACATCGAAAACAATGTAAAACACGACAGATCCATTGTTTTCCTTTTTTTCGCGGCATAAATTGTTCTGTTTTTATCCGAGATGGTGGTTTATTGTGCGAAAAGAAAAAAATTCGCTTCCGCAGTTAATTTAGTATTAAAACCGAACCAAATTCTTTCAGAATTGAATTAAAAAATGGTAGATTATAGTTATAGACGAAATTTAAAAAAAATGGAACTTCTAATTCTCTTTCGATTGCAAGAATTGCTGTTTTATAAATGGATCAAAAGCCGAATCAATGTTGAATGTTTCTAATGTTTAGGGGATTCCGATTACTATGCTGTTCCGGAAGGATTCAAGAATGCTGCCTGACGCTGATCGGCAAAACATCGCCGTGCTGGGGATCATCGGACACAACCACAATTCCAGCTGCCAGTGATGATGTGCATTTTTTGAGTTTGCAGTGTATCGGCAATATATGTTTAATAAAATGACACATGTGGCGTATTTATTCATAAACAACTCCCAAAATCTGATTATTTAAAAAAGATTTGTAATATTAACGCTAATATGTTTTGAAATTTACATCATTGTGTATTTTTACACGACGGTTTATGTCATCCGTTTTCGATCTCAATTTACACGCTTCAAAAATTACATTGTTGAGAAAAATACACCGTGGTAGAATTTTATACCAAAATCGATGTTCCGTTTTCGTGCATCCTTTTCGATCTAAATTTACACGATTTTTTCTTGCTGTGTACAGTGACTGGTTTTCAGCTTTCGGCAAAAATTTTTAAAATGCATTTTTGAACGTTTTTATCTACTTTTTCAAGTTTCATCCAAATAGGCAATAGACTATTTGAGTGTCTGAAGACGAAACAATGATGTAATTCACATATTACAGCTGTTATCTATGGTTAAATAAGCGTTTTCCTTAAGGTGGCCATTATGCCCCCATCTTCCCTACGTAAAAATAAAACATTACATCCCTCAAATTTGATGGATTTGGCTAAATCTTTTAAAAAGAACATCTATTTGAAGGCACAAAAGCGCTCCTAAGATTATTCTGGCGACAAAAACGAAAAAGTAAAGGAATTCAAACTAGCTGTTCCAACAGATTTCACTACTAATAAACATAAAGATACAAGATCAGCCTCCGTGATAAAGCTGGGGAATCAGAATTCAGAATCAGAATCCGTTGGTTGTTCAATGGCAAACTCAGTCTTTTTACGTGTCGTTTATTTAATACATTTCCTTACGTTCCCGCACTGTTTGGAGCCTTCATCAGAGGTTTCTAAAAATGTATGTTTTGTTATAATTTGTGTACATTGTTGTTTGTAAAGTCGTGTGTATAGTCGTGTGGTCGAATCGTACAAACCAAAATTACACAAAATTCGATGTTTTCCAAAACCCGACGCAAAGTAAGCCCCTTATAATCTAAAACTACCGTAAAACATCCACTTATTGGAAACCAAAAAAATATAACCCAGTTACAATTTTAATCCACAGCGGATTATAATCCACAAAAAATCTTACATTTAGTACTCCCGCCAAAAATCACATCGTCAACAATACGTAAAAAAAAAAACAATTATTTTATAAACAGCAATGTTCATAAATTATAACAAAACACACATTTTAAGAAACCTCTAACGAAGGCTCCAAACATAGCCGAAACGTATGGAAATGTTTTAAATAAACGACACGTAAAAAGACTGAGTGTGCCATTAAACAACCAACGAAAATCAAATCACAGTCGATAATTCCAAAAAAAAGAATCAGAATCCAGAAACAAGGAAAGAGTTCAGATCTGGATTAGAAACTGGGACCGAGATTCAGCATCCATTTAGATCTGTTACAGAATCCGGAATCAGGTTCTAAAGTCCTGGATCAGGGCCAAGATCAGGAACAGATTTCCAATATTTTCAATCGAATTGTAGCATTTGTAAGGTATCAGGTACTCAAACTTCATAAAATCAAGAAATAAATTTACTCTGGTAACCGGAATCCCAAAATGTGATCTGGCAGGAATTTTGCCCTTAATCACTCTCGACTAAAGACATTTTATTTTACTTAACTTTATGAGCTTAACTTTTTTTATTGTAAGTTTGAATTTGCAATTGAAAAAAAAACATTTTGTATTGAAACTGTAATCTTGATTCACAAAAACTCTACCTTAAAAATGGGTTTTTTATTTCAGAGTGAATCTTAAAACTAGATCTAATCTTAACGAACGATGTTACTAAAACGCTCAAATTTAACCAAATAGAGTTTCCAGCGCTTTCAAATCATGATTTGATTTTTGCTTCCTTAGATTTCAACACGATTCGTACAATTCAAACTTACTCTTATCGCGACTACAATAGAATAAATCAAGCCATGTTGATTCAAGAGTTTAATACAGTCGATTGGAATCTAATTTATAGTATGGATGATCCTGATATCTTGTTAGACTTTTTCAACTTAAATATTCGCAATATTTTTGAGAAATGCGTACCAATACGTCATGGTAAAACCAAACCGAAAAATAGCCCTTGGTTTAATTCAAATGTAGAACGAGCAATCGTAGATAGAAACTTAGCATACAAACAATGGAAAATCACACGTGAAATAGATCATCTTGCCTCTTATAGAAGACTTCGAAATCGTGTCAATCTTCTCGTTTATAATGCAAAAAGAAATTACTTCAATAGTTATTTTGATCTTAAACTACCATCAAAATCGTTATGGAAAAGATTAAAAAATACCGGAATTGTCAAAACATGCTCCCAACCGTCAAATGATTTTCATGCCGAAGAAATAAATCAAGCTTTTTCCAAAGTATTCACTCGCAAAAACATGCAAAATACAAATATTTTCTTATCAACATGGGGTTCTTTTTCTTTTCATGAAGTTCAAGAGTATGAAGTATTAAACTACATTTTCGATATCCAATCTGACGCAATTGGGTTGGATGAAATTCCTCTAAGATTCATCAAACGACTTCTTCCAGACATTTTAAAACCTATTACCTATATTTTTAATAAAATTTTAAGTTCTGGAAAATATCCTCAAACATGGAAACATTCTAAAATAATCCCAATCAAAAAGAAACCCAACTTAAGCTCGTTGGACAATCTTCGTCCTATAAGTATTCTTTGTGCGTTATCTAAAGTTTTCGAAAAAATCTTAAAATCCCAAATTTTTGATTATGTATCTCCAAACGAACTAATTAGTACCTAATAATCTGGCTATCGACAAAAGCATAGCACAAAAACAGCTATGATAAAAGTATTAGACGACATAGGTTTAGTCATCGACAAGTCTCAATCTGTTGTTATGGTTCTTCTTGATTTCTCAAAAGCATTCGACACGATTAATCACGCTGTCCTTTGTAGGAAACTGTCAGAAAATTTTGGTTTCGGATTTCAAGCACTGTTCTTAATAACGCTCAATATTCAACGCTGCTTCCAATCACATCTGGAGTTCCTCAGGGATCTATTCTAGGACCCATTCTTTTTACACTATACATAAACGATCTCCCAAACATTCTTAAATACTTTCAAATACATATTTTCGCAGATGATGTTCAGCTTTATTTAGACTGTACAAACTTGTCAGAACAGTGCATTAACGTTCGTATCAATGATGATCTCCAGAGAGTACATGCTTGGTCAATAAGAAATGCTTTATCGTTAAATGTTAATAAATCACATGCAGTCCTTCTGAATAAAAATAATACGATGCAAATAGTTCCGAAAATCGGCAATATTCCTGTGACTATTGTCTCGGATGCCGTAAGTTTAGGTTTTAAAATACAAAGTAATTTCAAATGGGATTCGTATATACTCCAACAGTGTGGGAAAATATACTATTCTTTAAGAACCCTTCGTCATCACAAAATCTTTTTGAACACTGACTTGAAGATACAACTTTTCAAGGCATTGATATTTCCCCGTTTTATCGCCTGCGATTTTTTACTGTTTCAAGTTTCCCAAGCGGTTCTTAACAAACTTCGTGTTGCTCTTAATTCTTGCGTGAGATTTGCTTTCAACCTAAACCGAATGGACCATGTTTCGCATTTGCAAACTCGTTTAATTGGATGTTCCTTTGAAAATTTTCCAAAAATCCGATGTTGCCTGTTTATTTTCAATTTGTTCCATAGTAAGAAGCCTACTTATCTTTACATTAAATTATCTCAACTAAGAAGTTCTAGAGCATTAAAATTTGTCATTCCTCGTCACAGATCAGAGCTTTACAGCAATTCGTTTTTTGTTAGAGGTGTGAGCTATTGGAATGCACTTCCCAATTCTTTAACGTTAGAAAATTCGTTTGCAGTTTTTAAGAAAAAATTGATTGAGCACTTTACAAATTTAGTTTGAGTTTTTTTTTATTATTGTTTGAATTATTTACTTATCTTGAAATCGGATCTAAAGCACATGGATTTCTATCAACGCACAAAATGTAACATTAAAAAAGATGTAATATCTTACGTTACTGAATAAAGAATTAATAATAATAATAATAATAATAATAAGTTCTGAATTTGTAACCCAGCATTTTAACATCAAAATTCATGCATCGAATACTAGTTTTACACATCAACAAGTTAAAGCCAAAGTAAAATGTGTTCAAAACTTACAACAGTTCAAAGAAAAAGCACTTTGTTTTGAAAATCTAACAAAATGGGACTTGAAGATCTTTTTATCACATCACAAGTTCCACACACAAAAAAATTATAATAAAAATATTAATTTCAATATGTCAATCGTTAGAATATAATGTCAACTTCTTAACCCTTCGTTTCATGATTTTTTATTTTTCCCTAAAAATCACTTTAAACAGTTCAAAATTATGTATACATCAAGAAAAAAAATTAAAATAAAATACGATTTTTCCGTTTTCCCATACATTAATTGTTGCAAATTTGTTACTTTATGAAACGAAGGGTTAATATTCAATCAAATAGGCAGCATACTCTAAATTTTTTTTTAAAGTTTTCCAAAATGTATGTTTTAAGTTCACTTGAATCCTCGAGTCCAAAAGAAATATTTCTCTTTGAATTCTATGTCTGACACTTTCAAACTGTGAAATTAAGACTCATTTGACCGAAAAAGCCAAAGGAACTTTTATTTTTCGTTTTTGTATGATTTTTGCCAAAGCTCAGGGCACCTTGATTAAAGGGTCATGTCTCCTTTTACTTTCAAAATATCACAACTTTTTTAGTCTCACGAAAACGCCTTTAGTTCATCAACGGGTTCATGAATCGATCTTAATTTCGAAGCATATAGTTTAGAAATTAGACGCGGTCAAAATATTTAAAAGATGGCGATCTGCAACTTTTTTTTCAATAGGAAATGAAAATAAGAAAAAAGGATTAAGTAACCTCATTCTCCCCTATACATTTCTTTAATACTGACCTTCTTGATTAAAAAAAAAATGTTTATGTCATTACAAATTTTATGCTTATATGAAATATTCTTCATGAAAGCAATTCGGGACTCAACATATTTTTTTTTCTCTTCTCAAAATTCACATTCAAAAGGGTTTTGATAAATTTCACAAAGCCTTGAAATTCACATTTTTCCAAAGTGCAAAGAATTAAAGAACTTATTACGATTGATTTGGGTGCCCTGAATTCAAATATACATTAAGTTTTTTTCTTTTAGCTTTTGTTATTGAAAAAACTTTTGAAAATAATTTTTTTTCGAAATCCTTTAAAATTTCAATTAAAGGTTAAACGACCGACGACAAATACTTTCATCTACTGTGAAAAAAGCTGTATAGAATTTCCTTTTTTTCCTCTATCCCTTTTTTAAACACGGGAATGTGTACGATTTTTTTTAAAGTTCTAAACCAAGTTATAAAAAAATAGATTTCAAATGTTTTATAACTTTTTAATTGAACTTATTTAGACCTTAATTGAATAAAGTTTTTTCAGAATCGGTTCCTTCCATTTAATTTTCATTTGTTCAAACATCAGTTTTCATTCATTGATTTCAATCAAAACTCAACTCAACTTCGTTTAAAAACTCAAAAACATCATATCACTCAAACCAGAGATTAGAGTCACTAAAATCTACCAAATTTTTGAAAACATAGGCTCCATAATGTTGTTTCCTTAAGTAATCAGTTAAGTAATCAGCTGAAAAATTTCTTTCCAAACTGTTAAAAACTTATCTTTTAAATTTTAATTTTTTGTTTAAATTTTTAACCGAATTTTATAAATTATTTTATTTAAAAACCTCATTTCTTAAGTCAAACTTTGTACCTCTTTGTAACATTCATTTTGAAGTTTGTCTTTGTTTTTTAACCAGTAGTTTTTGCGTTCTGAAAATATAATCTTTATGGAAGCCTCTAAATCTTAATTTTTGATCGGAAAAACGTAGATTCTACATTTTGTTCTTCTCTGGACCGAATAATACCTCTTTTGCCAATATTCCAAAAGACAGCAACAAAATATTTAAAGACTTAAATTTAAGACAAACTCGTGCTCAAATATAAAAATGTTCCACTGTTTTTTTTTATTTTTTTAAATCATCTTTCTTGATTGGATGATGGTTTTTTAAATTAATCTATGAAAAGTTCGAAAAATGACTCAAAGTAGCAGCTTAATTTTAAAGCGCAATGATAAGTATATTGGGCTATGACTCGTGCTTTCAATATTCATAACAAAACTGGGAATTCTTTTTTTTTACTCCTTATTGATCATTCAAGAAATCATCCATAACCCAACTTGTACATTGTCAGTTAAAGCTTTCAATGATGCATTTAACGTGTTGTTTTATAAATCTTTAAATTAAATTTGAAAAGAAATTTAAATTAAGATAATCAAATGTCAACAATTATTATCATTTTACTGAAAAATTACACGAGTTTACAGCATTTTGTACTAAATAAACTGAAGATTCCTTTTATATGAAATTGAGCGCTGATTCCGAAACTGAAATTTAATAATTCTCGGTAAAACAGTTTTTGAGTTGGGCTCCACATATGAAATTTTGGAATTATACAAAAACGTACTTGTACTAAGATTCAAATATCTCGGAACGATTATGCACTACAAATACTTGGTTTTTATTCATAACTTTTTTTATCATTGGCCGATTGCTTTTTATGAATAATTTTCTAAATGTCTTAATTAAGACATATATTTCACCCGAATACTAAAACACGGTTCAAAGATTGTATTTTAGCTGAAAATACTCATATAAAAACCATTGCGTAAAAAGTAGTCATTGCGAGTTTGGCGAGAATTTTCAACCAAATACAATTTTTAAAGCGCAAAAACTTTTTTGTTTTAAGTCTTATCGGGTTGCAGTCTTCGAGTGAAATATTTGTCTTGATTTAGACTTCAAGAAAATTATTCATTAAAAGCAATCGGCTTGTGATGAAACAAGTTTTTAATGAAGAACCAGTATGTTTACTTAAATACCAGTAATACTTTAAAATTCTATCCACGTTGGAGACTCAAGGAACCCCACTTCATGATCAGATCGTTCTGAAATTTGTCATGTGACCTTCTGGTAAGCTAAAATTTATTTTTAAATCGGAGCGAGTAAGATTTACCATGTTTAATTTCTCCTATATTAAGATAAGTACACTGCAGTTTGTTAAATTATTCAAAAATTATTCGTCAAACTATTTAAGTATAGTCATTTTAATAATTTACTTTTTTTCTCTTCTTTCAGGATAATAATCGACTATATTCCGGCTCCAGGTGAGATTTTTGTATTCGCATTATTAACATATTGTTCAAAATAAGATAATGCTTAATTTGTTAGATTTTTTTTATATCTACATATCTTCCTTCTTCAAAAGTTATTCTTTGATTCTATTGTGACATTCACTTGTTTCATTCATTGATACGCCATTTCAAAACACCATCATTTTTCTCACTGTATATTTTCGGCGTGGATCCATATTTCCCAACATGTTTTACTCGATACAAATCTGAATGTGGGATAACATTTCATGCAAAATAAAAAACAATCAGCCGATTTTTACGAGCCGCGATTTGTTTTCGATTCATCTCGCACACATGGGACCAACTCACAACTGCGGCTAACGTCGCCGGGTCGGGGAGAAAAACAGCCAGCCAGCCAGCCAACACAAAACTGCCTTGGGATCGGAAAATTTTCCCTTTTACGACACGCATAAAAAATGTATGGGTTAACACACGCCACGCGGCCCGGAGTATGCAAATTTGTGATGTGATCCATGTCAAAATAAATGTGCCGCCACAGCTGATGATGTGTTTTTGTCAGATTTCTGTGATGCCGCATAAAACCACGACGAAACTTTGCTGATGCTTGCTCGGTAGAATCGTTTTTGGGTTTGCTCAAACATATTGAAGGCTGTTTTTCTCCTTCCAATATCTTTCTGGATGCGATGTTTTTTAAGATTTATGCGAAGCTTTGGTGGCTATTTGTTGTTTCTAATTCTGCACAATTTCGTGGGAAATATTTTAAAGTTTTATTTTCCAAGATGTATTTTCACATATGAATTTGATATCTTTACGCCATATGAAAAAAAATCAAGAATTAAAAAAGTGCGTCTTTCTTCACTTAAAATGGCAGAAGATTTAAATTTGCAAGCTCTCAATAATTTGAAATTTTCTGAAAATTTCGCTGAAAATATTATCTTTCAATACATACCTACTTTTCATTCCGAGATGTGAATTCTTGTTGTAATAAAATGTTCTTAGGGGTTGTAAAATAAAGGTTTAGTTCTTTCAAATCCTTATAAGAAATTTTTCGAAGATATTTCTGGTAAAACAAAGTTTCAAAACTATTCCTTACTCGATAAAAATTATTTCAAAGCGAATGCTGTTCAAGGGATGCATCATTGATGTTATTTTCTATAAGATTTTTATGCAAGAGAAACTGAGAAACAGAATTCCCATGTAGGGGAGAAGCAGGTTATATGCATCTATTTAGTAGAATACTGATTTAATCAAATATGTATACAAAAACTATGTACACATGAACAGGCGTCTGTTTTCTATACATTGACATTGGAGTAATCTCCATGCTGAAATTTCTTTCAGTTTTCGAAAAAAGGATTTCATTATGCGGTTTAAAAGCGCCTATTTATATTTTGGGCAAAATTTTAGTTTTGTATCATTGAAAATGCTAAAAATTGATAACTTTCAAACGACAAAGCTGAAGTTGAAAGAAATCTATGTCTTTAATATTAGTATGGATCTAAACAAAAGCTAGGGTTGCCATTTCATGGAGGCAGTTTATCCGTAATAAATTTTTTATCAAATCTGTTATGAGATCTTCAATTCCCTCTTAAGATATTTATTAGAGTTAAAATTCAAAGTTCCAATGATAAAAATCATATATTTATTCTATATAACCTATCATTTTAGAATAGAGGTATTTAACAAACATTATGGGGGCATACAAATACACTCTCTTATTCAACTTTCTAATCGTTAAGAAACCTTTATAAAAGCTTAAATTTGTTTTTGAACTTTTAAAATGGGTTTTAAAAACTTTTAAAATGGGTTTTTTTTATGAAGAAATGTAATAAGACAAGAACTAATTTTGAAACGAACCATTTTAACTTCAAAATTATTTCATTGAATATTAGGCCGGAAGAAATTTCAAATCCTTCTTTTGTCACTCGGAGATGGAACATCTCGGGGGGGGGGGGGGGTGTAATAAAAATAATGCGAAAAATACCTAAATTGGAATAAATTTCACAAAAGCTTGTACGCAACAATTGCATACTATATCATTGCACAAAACTTATAAATCAAGTAAATTTTTAACGAAAAATTCAATATAATCAAGAAATGAAAAGGTGAAATAACTTCCCTCTTCCAAAATTTGTTTTTCCGTCATGTTATCATTCGGATATTTGATTTTATTTTTGAAATATAAATGAAATTCTTAAAATTTTATTTAATTCTCCCTTCGAGTTTATTGAAAATTTCGAAGAAATGTCAGGGGGGTTTTTTTTTTTTTTTTTTTTTCTTTCATTCCATCAATTTTATTATTCAATCATCTTAAACTAGATTACATTAGAATAGATTTTTACTGTTTTTTTTTTAACATTAGATATAACTTTCTTGGTCAGTTTCAACAAAAATTTTATCGAAAAAACATTTCCAATTTGACTGTATTAACATAATTAAATTGAACGCACAAATAAGCAGCATCTTTTAAAAGTATTATAAAATTAAACTTTAAAGAGCTAATCAAACTTATACAATCGAAGCACTATCTTCAAGTTGCACTAAACACGTGATGATTCTAGGTTATGTTATTTATTCTATTTGCTTGATCTTCGTCCCACCTTCCTCGTAGAGAAAATTTCTAAATTAGATTCTAAAGTTTCTAGTGAACTTTTTTTAGCTCGACGCGTCTTAGATCTCCCAGCTCTCACGAAACCATCATCTTCGGTGTTTACTGATGTTGCAGAATCGTCTGAGTGTATTCGTTTAAGTCCAGTGCTAGTGGTATCGAAATCAGTCTCCATAACGCTTTTGTCTCCGTTTAAGCTTTCAGACGAAGAATTCGAAAGCTTCTCGCCCGACTTTGATGTCGCCTTCACCTCGACTCGGTTAGCTTTTTTCCCCCCCTCAGGCACAGTCTCCATTGGTCCGCTACGCACCGATACCGATTGAACGATATTCAACTCCTTACCCACTGTTTTTGACGGCGAACAGGATTTTTGCAGAGTAGCTGAATATGTTTGGCTTTTATTGTTCCCATCCGTGATTTGTGCCGATTGTGTATCTGGACTTGTTTTCTTTTCCTGTTTCTTCTCTTGCTTTTTGTTCTGTGGACATTCTATTTTAAGGTGACCATCCATCTTACATAAGAAGCATTTCTGTTTCAAGCCCTCGTAGTAAATGCGCCCACGACGGTTGAGAAAATACAGCGTAGACGGTATTTCCTTTTTGAGCTCCACGTACACTCCTCGAACTCCGGTAAACAAATCCAGTTCTAAGTCTGCTGGAAACTTTTCACGTACCACCCTTTTTACGCTGCCATATTTCGAAAGTACCGCTATCAAATCTGAGTCTGGAATCTCTGGAGGCAAATCAAATATCCTCACATATTTGGTGAGTCCTCCAGCAATGCCCATTTTGACGAACACCTTATCACCGTTGGAATATTCAAATGTATGCATTTCCGGATTTTGTGCCAGAGCGTCCTTCATGAATTCTTGGGACTTAAACTTTATGTAGACTGACCTTTCCTCTGCGATTTTGTACGTCGTTTCCATGGTGTTTCTATCGGCATCGAAGGCTTTAACAAATCTGGCCACCTCTACCAGAGATGGACCAGCAGCACCGTCCGGAAACCAGAACGATAACGTATTTCTTACCAGGCTGTCAGCCATTTTGAAACACGTGGTCCGTCGAAAAGAAGTTAGAACAATTAAAACCACAACTTGCAAAAAAGCTTTATCTTAGAGCTTGAACGATAACACGTCCTCCTTGAACCAAGTCTGATCGTCAACTGTTGACAAAAGATGAAATTGATATTTGCTCCAGCCCAATTTTATATGACAACAAGTTGGAAGCCATGTCACAGGTGTTTACCTTTCACGATGGACAACAGAATAAGCAGAAAAAATCTTTAATCAATATTCTCTACTTCAAAACTTTAAATTTTGATCAAAAAAACTGTTTTTGTCATAACAATTGTTACGCTGATATGAAATATTCTTCAAGAAATCAATTTCTGAATGCTTGAAATCATTTTCAAAAAGGTTTTGATAAACTACACATAACCACAAAATTATAATTTTTATGAAGTGCAATTTACACATTTAAAAGGTTATTTGAACTAGAGTGTCCATCCCGGGATTTACCGACCGGGAATTCCCGTTTCCCGGGAATCATAATTTCACTCCTTAATAGTTTATTTGATGCATTTGGTGAAAACTTCAAATTTTTAGGGGATAATTATTGAAACAAACTTTTTTTATTTTTCGGCTTTTACCTTAAAGTTTAACTTGCTGAATTTATGAAGTTATTTATTTTAATACTTTTTTAAATTTAACGAAAACCAGGTACAATTTTTCAAAAAATATATGTTAAACTCTGGATTTTTTTTTTATAGAAAAAAATTTTTTGATGAATTTTTTCAATATAAAAGCTTTATCTAAATGTAAATCATTACTCATCATTCTGTGGTTCGCATTATTCTTAGGACAGTGCATTTTTTTCATGGATAAAAAGCCTTCACAAATTAATCAGATAATGATATATAACTTTTTTTTCTGAATTTTCTACTACTTGAGTTGATCAAATTTTTCAATTAACTCTTTACTGCATGAATGAATCCTGCATTCACGCTGATCATTTTATATTAAAGTTTTTTATTTTTATTATTGCAGAACTGATGGGAAACAGGAACTTGTATGAATTAAATAAACACTTAAATATATTTTGATCAAATAACATACATTCAACATGCTTGAAATTTTTCTCTGGATTCTGGGAATTTCCGGGGAATGCATTGTCGGGTTCACCGATTCTCGGGAATGGTTAATATGGCCGGGAAATGAACACTCTAATTTTAACTAATTTGGATGTCCTGAATCTAAAAATGCAATTTTTCTATCAGCTTTTGAAATAAATTTTGAAAATAAGTTAAAATCATATAAGAAATTTCTTTACTGATTCGACAAAACTTTAAACAAAAAAATACTTGTAATGATAGTTTTCAAAAATTGAAAAAAAAAACTGTAGAATTTTACTTTTTCTGAACATGCATCATCATCAAAATTTAATCCCTCATTGAATCAAGTAGAACAAACTAAATAAGAATCAGATTTTTCCTTACATGTAGGTTTGTTAGTTAATCAGTTGTCAATGATTGATTTAACTTAAAACTGATACATACATTCTTTGACTCAATATCATATCTATATCTATTAACAGACACAAATACCATAAAAATGGTAAAATGTCATTCAAGAAGCTAAAATCTACCAAATCAATCATTAAAACACAAACACCAAAAACTATTCCCTTCCCTAATCAATTAAATTTTATTATTTTTTTTATAATGGTGAAACGTGTTTTGTTTATTGGAAAAAAAATCATTCTTACATGTTACAAAATTCAGTTCTTTCATCTTCAAATTTTGTTTTGATTTGCAAATGAATTTGCCGAGTTTAACAGTAGGGGAGAGTGGGGAAACTTGATCCCCTTTTCTTATTTTCACCATATCTTTTTGGAAAAATTTAGCAACTCGCACTCTTTTACATTTTTTGACAGCGTATGACTTTAAGTTTTTATGCTCCCAAAATTAGAACGATACTTGAACCCGTTGATGAACTAGAAGCTTTTTCCTGGGAGTAAAAAAAATTGCAATATTTTTGAAGTTAAGGGACACTTGATCCTTTAATCAGGAAGCCCTAATCCATGGAAAAAATCAAATTTTTAAATTTTGACAAATTTATTTTTTAGGAATTTGTTTTTTTTTTTCAATTTTAAAACAAAAACAAAGGCCAAATTAAGAAAAAAATTTAAATGAAAAATAACATATTTTCTACCTTATGTTCTCTTCGGGACATAATATTTCAATTGAAAGTGAAAAAATCTTCGGAGTTTGAATTTTTTAACCTGCCATTGAAAATTATAAACTTTTAATATAATTCAATTTTTTTTTCGATCATGATTTTTTAATTAATGCATTAAAATTTAAAAAAATTAGCAATCTTTTCTTTTTATTTACAACAAAACTTGGAATTCCTTTTTTTTATCAGTATCTTATAGATCTTTCTCGAAAGTACGTCTCGATGGTCGAGTGGTTAGCGTGGTTAGACGGTAATTGCTGGTCCACTGAAGGCATGGGTTCGATTCCCATCTCGGTGCTGGGTGTTAAATGTTAATCTTGAGTTGTCCACGTTGTTTATTCAGTCTGTAAAGCCTAAATTGGCTAAGACGGTGTATGTCTTTTTTGAAATCACTCGTTTCCCAACATGTAATTTTTCGGTATAATTGAACATGATGCATCATAAGTGAGTTCCCTTGGAGGCAAAGGGGTATAACGTATAAGTGCATAAAAGCTAATTTCGAGAAAAGACGCTTTTAAGTCGTTGTGTTTGGTTAATTTCCATACATTTTTCGACCACCAAATATTGTTTTTAACTTGAAAAACCTTTTTGGTTTTCTTAACTCAAAATGACCATTTTGCGCTTATACCCCTTTGGCTCTGAGGGCTTCGTATATGAGGTTTTTGTTTAAAAGTTAAAAAAAACATGTTTAAGCCTTTAATTTTGATATCTTGAATTTTATTTCAAAAAAATCTTTTATCTCTGACTTTGATTACTGGAACTATTGAAATAATATTAAATTTTTCATATTTAGATCATATCAAATTAAACCATCCACTATTTGGCTTCATCTTCAGTTCAAAATCGATTTTTTTCCTAATCTTAAAATCTCATTTCAAAGCGCAATTATTGTTTTTTTTTAATTTAAAATACTACAACTGAATATATCAATAAATCCATCATTTTAAAATGAAGAAAAGAAATGTTAATTGAGATGAATAATAAATAACAGTTATTTTCATTTAATTAACAATAAATAATTGTTAATTTTTTACCTGGCCTGACATTTATTTAATAATTCAGATTTAAATTAAATCTGAGTTTTGGAAATATTCATTTCAAACTTGAAAACTAGTTTGCTAAGAAATAATTTTGAACCAAATTTCAAGTCAGTATAAGAAACATATATGAGAAAAAAAGTCAATGCCTTACCAAAAATAACATTGATTTGAAGCTTTCAATTCATTGTGATTTGTTTTGAAATTTTCTTTATTTGTTTTATCAGCAAAATTTCCAATTGTATGAAAAAAGGAATTTTATATTCGGAAAAATCAACATCATTTTTTATTCTACTGTGAAACAGAGGTTTATAACAGATTTTTAGCCAATTCATAAAATCTTCAAAGTAATTTTTTGGCTGAACAACTTTTTCGAAGATTGTAACTTCCTTTCTTATAAGGTAAAAAAGTTATTAGCTGTTGAATCCCTACACCTGTATGTCTTGTGGCATTGTAAATCAATCAAATCAACTTACATCACTGCTTGTGCCAATTTTTTTCGTGTTCCTGTTAAAGTAATCATGCAACACCTTGCCAGGTATAAAAAGTTATGTCAGTTGTATTGATCAATTTCAATGCCCCAAGACATACCTTTTTTAAACAGTTATTAAATTTTTTGAATTCATTAATTTATGAATTCATAAATTGGCACAAAACCCATAACCAGGCTCGGTTCCACGGAAGAAAGAAAAATGATGTTCCAGAACAAAAAATTCAATTTTCTCAAAAAAAAAAACATAAAAGCTAAAATTTACTCATGTAAACTCACCTTCAAAATTCTGCAAAAAAAAACAAGGATGAGTTTTTAACCAAAACGAAGCTTTACAGACCGCAGTGTTCGAGAAATTAAAAAATGACACAAAATCGACTCAGTCTACTACTATAATGATGTTAAATTTGAACTTATTTTAAAATTCAAATCGTCTGACTGATTTTCGAAGATGATGGAAAGTATTAGAGATCTCAGCCAATCTCCTGTTCAAGTCCTGTCGATGAGCCATTGTATCTTTTTCGAAAAATTCATGATATTTACGGATTATGTTCTTTCTTTCTTTGATACCTCATATTTCTCCAATACTTTCCAACCCCAACCCCAAATTGGATTATTTTCAGGTACAAAGATGTACCAAGACGAATTCATAACATATTTATTGATTTCGCCTGATTGATGAAAAATTTCTTTTCTGGTCATAATGATCGCGAGAAATATTGATATTTCAAAAAATAGGATGAAATTATACGGGATTCAATATAAAGTTTTGCATTGAAATATTGTTGTATTATTTTCTTCAACATTTTCTTTTCAGGCGATACAAGAAATTTATTTTTTTTATTTTTGTGTCATTCGCGATTTTATACAAGGATGCAGTTGGCGGACAGTTATTGAAAAACTGATACGGTAGAACTGTTTTTGAAATTTACTCTCAGGCTCGGACTCGTGAACATTGCTCTGGAGCCAACTGCTTTGTCAACTGTGCTGTATCACAGCCCCGCATTATTTGGTATTCAAAAGTTAATAATTAAAAATACAAAAAAAAAATTCTTTCGATTTAAATATTTTCTAAAATATGAATGTCATTCGATACTGACTGACATCGAGAAATCCAGTCGATTGTTGACCAGTAGAAATTTCGGTAACAATGTTTATTACTCAAAAAACGACGGTTTTCTGATTTAAAAAAAAGATTTTCGTAGCTGGCTTCAAGTCGTTTCAAATGTTCGATTGAGAATCTCATTTTAAAGCCCTAAAAATTAACACAGTTGCTCCGTGCAAACCAACAGCAGCTCCAGTTCAACCGTTTTAAAACCGATCATCGATTGCATTGCTAAACCGACTCGAAGCCAGAAGCTCCCCGGGAAATAAAATCATCGACAACCATTAGAGACAATCGATTGACCGATTCCGCATATGCAAAGCTGAAAATCGGTTACTCGTCTGAAAATCCAGGGCCATAAATGGACGATCCTTGCTGGCCCTGGTCGATTCGATTCGTCCGTCCGTCCGGGAGAGGTGTCATTTTCCTGGAACTCCAGCTTCACTGGAACCATCAACATCATCATGTGGCGTTGCTGCCTGCTGCCCTATGGCATAAGTCTCGGATCCTCCATGTTCTCTCCCTCTACTTCGCAGGTCAGTGGCGACCAAATTACCCTTACCGGAGGCACTGAATTTGTGTGTGCGGTGCGGAAAGGAATGTTCGAACTTCCGGATTATGATCCCTGCAGGGAAAATGGAATGCCACCGGATGAACACCGCAGCCAATTGGACCGTTTGAACTACTCCTGCTGGATTCTGCACAGAAAAAAATACTGAGCTTTACATTTCATGTAAAATTTGATTTCATGTAAAATTCGGTCAGATGTGTTGCATACTATAACGCAGCCCTGAAAAAAACCATGCGTTTCCTCATTCGAGTAAATTTGTTTGAATTTTACATGACTTTTGCATGAAACATTGTTCGGAATCAAATACGTTGCAGTCGCGCACAGGGTGTGTCTTATTATTTGCCAATTTTTTCAAAGGTATAGGAAAAAGTGAAATCTTTTTTAAAAAATCACCAAAACACAAATTATGTTTTATTGCTTATTAAAAAAACATAAAAATAGTATAATACTCTATAGAATTTTATAGAATTCATTGGATAGAACTGATTTTTTTTATACTATACAGTTCACCTCTTGTTCCTTATTCTCAACATATTTTAAACAAAAAATAACTCTAACAGATAAAGTTGAAATGAAAGCTAAAAATTAAAAATGAATGGCTAAAAATGTAGTCAAATTTCAGGTAAGAAAATGGTCAACAATATTTAAAATTGTATGCAACAAAAATTTTAGCACAATAAAGCTATTTTTCTCTTTATTCTTGGATTTAAGTTTTAACGTTGTAATTTAAAAAATCGGTTTATGGACTTTTACAAATGTGAATCGCTTTGAGTTGTTTAATATTCATACAAAAAAAGATAAGCTTCATTAACCCTTCCTCTAATTTCATCGTTTTGACAAGGACATTTCTATTTACAACGATTAAATAACAATCAATATTATTCAATAAACAATCTTTATACACATACTGCTACCTACATTGAATTTTTTTTTTCAAAATTATCCATCCAAAAAGTATAAACGAAACTTAAAAGAAATTTCAGATACACCCTGTAGCAGAATCGTTTCACAAACAAACACCGAACGGCCGACCGGTAAGCAGCAAGTTCGATTTGATGCGCCGGAAAAAAATTGTTTCAAGTTTTGAACTTGAGGATTTTGAGTCAACATAAGCCTTATTCATATCTTTTTAAACATTGTCATGTCTTGTTATAAGGCTGAAGGCTAGAAGTAGATAAAACAATGATTCAAAAACTAAAAAAGAATAATGAGCCGGGACGGTTTCATTGTTATGGTCATGTAAATTCACAATGGCTTTTTTCTCTTTTCGGAAATTTACATTACGTCATAAGTCATGTAAATTTAGTAGAAATAACTTGTTCCAATTATTTGCAGCTTAAAACATGTAAAAGCACATGATTATTTAATACTGTGTGCCTCTGTTTCCTTAACCTTTCCGCTGCTGATGTTGATGATGATGATGACGATTATGATGATGGCAATGTTGAAACTTCGCACAAATGGACCACACCAGATCAGTTGGGGTGGGCTGCATCAGCATCGGAATGTTTTTGGGCTTCGATATGTGTCTGACTGTTCGACAACCCCTTTTGTTCCGGCAAACGGGGAGGCCGGACTTCCGGACTATGGTCAAAGTTGGTTGGTCAGGCGCGGACTAAAGCTGACCGGAAACGAAACCCAGGGATGGGTCAGCTGAAGGGTCCAGTTGGTCGATTGGTCAGTCAGTCGGTCTGGTTTCTCGGTTTATTTTTTTTTGCTCTTGCTCCTGCTGGGATTGTTATGGTGTTCTCGAACATTCCGACCAGTTTTTATCCCATCACTGATTTCGGTTCCGTTTGTAGTGCCACTGGCTAGTCTAGTTTCTGTGTGTGCTTTTTTCCCCTTTTTACCAGTGCTGCTCGCTGAAGAGAAAATAAGTTGCTCTAATTTGTTGCTCCGTTGGGAACTCTCACTTCCCCGTGGCGATAGATTTTCACTGATTAGTGCTGCTGCTGAGTTTCCTCCTTTTTTATTTTCTCTTCTGTCTGTTATGGTCTGATGGTTTAGTCGGAAGAAACGTTTAAAATTACCAAGTTAAATTTGACTGGTAATTTACAACGCAAAAATTTTGTTCCAAAAAACACATTTTTTTTATCAAAACTATTTCGAATCAAATATCTTTTCAATACATCTTAAAAAGTCAAGGAATGATTTTCCATTAAGTTTCAACAAATTTACACAAGATGTGTGAATTTTTATGGACGTTATCTGAACCATTTTTTAATAATAGGGATTTTCATGTACTAAGAATTAAATGGTTTCTATGAATGTTATTAAAAAAAATCCTATATTTATACCAACTATAGATATTAGGAACAAAAGAGAAATATGTTTTTATTCTTGAAATTTTACAATACTTGATACATTCTTTGTACTTTACAATCACATATGATGCTTAGATTGCTTCATACCAGTGTGGTGGTATTAAAAGTGGTCTCTAGTGAACTCAATTCTATTCTGGGAACGTTGAGAACTTCCAAGCGAAACTAGTTTGAATTCTAAGAGGTTTGGAAGGACTCAGAGAGATACCTAAGATTCTTTGATCAGAAATTAAGATATAACTTAAAAAACTTAGTACAGACCCCGTTCGTTTTTGGCAACATTCGATTTTGGCAACATTCGTTTTTGGCAACATCCGATTTTGGCACATGTGCCAAAATCGAACGGTTTTTAGAAACAACATTACCTTTAAGTTTTCGTTATAATAGAACCAATTTAACTTAGACAAATACCATAAATACGTTTTTATGTTCTGAAATGATGATAAAATGCAACAACAAAATTTAATTTTATGAAGTACTCAAAAATGACAAAAAGATTAAAAATTCAAAAAGTTAAAAAACAAATTCAAACAAAAGAATGAAAATGACGAAAAACAACTAAAAAATGATAAAGAATGACAAAAACAGCAAATATGACAAATTAAAACAAACATTACAAACAAATTAAGAAAAGTGCATAACGCATCAAAAACTTGATAAAAAAAATTAAAAAATTAAAAAATTACTACAAATGGTCGGAAATTGACCAAAAATAACGTGTTTGATAATAAATAATTTTGATAATAATTTTGTAAAAATAACTGAAAAAAAAATTGAGAAAAAGAAACCGTTCGATTTCGGCAACACAAAATGTACGGGTGTGTTGCCAAAATCGAACGGGGTCTGTAAACTTAAATGATAATGCGGAAGCTTAATATACCAATATATACCTTAGGCGAGGCAAAGTTCAACCTTCAATGGTTGATTTGTATTGAAACAAAAGAACCTGGCAAAATTCTGCAAATATAACGAAAAATTAGAAAAATTGTTTTCATAAACAAACCAAGGTTGATGAATTTACAGAAAAATCTGTAATTTCACAGAATTTTGATCAAATTTTCATCAAAGAATCTGTTTCAAATAACACAGAATTTTTTGAATGTTCACAAATTTCAAAGATTTTTGAATTTTGTACGTGTTTCCTGAACTATAATTTTTTAAGCCGCACGCAATTTTGCAGTCGACGAAGATACCATCTTGAAGGCTTTCGTGAAGCTGAAACACAGCTATTCTGCAGGACCGGACGGTATACCAGCCACTTTTTTTAAGCGCTGCATATCACATATGCTAACACCTATAAAACGAATCTTCCAAGCATCGCTCAACACGTCTACGTTCCCCTCTATATGGAAAGAAGCCTACATGTTTCCGGTCTACAAGAAAGGCGATAGGAGGAATGTCAACAACTACCGCGGTATTTCTGCCTTATGCGCTATTGCCAAGTTATTTGAGCTGGTTGTTTTAGACCCTATCTTCTCGTACTGCAAACCATATTTTTCTAATGATCAACATGGCTTTATGCCTAAGCGCTCTACGACCACAAACCTGCTGGCGTTTACGTCTAAGGTGCAAGACAGTTTTGCTTCAGGATTCCAAACAGACGTCATCTACACCGACCTGTCAGCCGCTTTCGACAAAGTGAACCATGAAATTGCTATCGCCAAACTCGATCGCATTGGTTTTTGTGGGTCTCTACTGGAATGGTTTCGCAGCTACCTGGTAGGTCGGAAACTTACTGTCCGAACGGGAGAATCCTTCTCCAACCAGTTTTTCGCCACCTCTGGGGTGCCTCAAGGGAGCCATTTAGGACCAATACTATTCTTGATTTATTTCAACGACGTGCTGTTACTCCTCGATGGACCAAAATTAGCTTACGCAGACGACCTGAAGTTGTTTCATCCCATCTCCGGCCCTGACGATGCCAAGTTCCTGCAGGACCAGTTCAACCTCTTCGCCTCCTGGTGCGATGTCAATTGTCTGCCTTTGAATCGTAGTAAATGCGCAGCAATTTCTTTTTCCCGTAAGCGGCTTCCATCAAATGCAGCGTATTTTCTCGGCGGCGAGGCTATTGCTCGAGTTGAGCACGTGAAAGATCTTGGTGTCATTCTTGACAGACGGATGGATTTCAAGATTCACACCAATTACATCGTCGATAAAGCTTCTAGAAGCCTAGGTCTATTGTTTCGCATGGCGAAAGACTTCAAAGATATTTACTGCTTGAAGAGTCTTTATTGCAGTTTGGTTCGTTCGATCCTCGAATACGCCTCTGCTATCTGGTGCCCTTATTACCAAAACGGCTCTGAGCGTATTGAGGCTATCCAACGGCGCTTTATGAGATTCGCCCTTCGTCACCTGAGCTGGCAAGACCCGTTCCGACTTCCCAGCTACGAGAGCCGCTGTCGTTTAATCGACATCGACACGCTGCAAGCCCGCAGAACCGCCGCACGAGCCTCTGTCGTGGCTGATTTGCTTACATCCAGAACTGATTGTCCCGCACTGTTGGAAGGTCTTCAACTCAATATACGACCACGTGGTTTGAGAAATCGTGATTTCCAGCTCTACGTCCCTCTTTGTTTGAATAATTATGGGGCTAACACAGCACTTATAGGCGTAATCAAGACATTCAACCGCTACTCCGAACATTTTGATTTTGACGTTTCGAGGGATGCATTCCGAAGAAAAATCCTATAAGCTTTAAGTTTTGTGTAGACCATTGTATTTGTAGTGTCTTTAATTTTAATTTTTAATTTTATTATTAAGATCAATATGTGATCTGTTGATGTACAATAAATAAATACAAATTTAAGTCAATATAAATTTTTGATTTCTAACTTTAAATAGGAAAAATGATAAAACTGTTTTGTTCATTGGTTTTTCTTTTTTTTATATAAAAAAAATCAGAAACCTTGCAGAATATATATAAATAAACAAAAACTTGTTTGTAAAATAAACTAGTGTGAACAGCAATTAAAATCTTGTATGTAACCCGATACTTTTCTATCTAAAATATTTTTAAAAGTTACAACTTTATCAGATGTTTCTATTTTAAACTGTCGATTAAAAACGAAAAACAAATTTTAATCGAACTACAACATTATCAAAATTATATTGCAACAAAAACTGTTTCTCAATTCGAATTCTGTTTTCTAATATACTTTCACCAAACAAAATTGTTGAGATTGCAAAATTGTTTAAAAAAAATATATAGAATGTGAAAAAAATACCTGCCATTGAAATTTTCACCAGTTTTTAAGCATGATTTTTTTTAGATTTTTCAAATTTACAAAGCAAGAACGCAACACGTATAGCTGAGAAAGCCCATACTTCTTAGTAATAATATTTTAAAGAAAAAAATACGTTGAGAAAAAAAATGCGAAAAACTTACAATAGCCTTTTATTAAAAGCAATTACGATTTCGACTATCCCGGTGGTTTTCCAAGTTTAAATACAAAATTGTGTTTGTGATGTGATTTGGAAAGACCATTAACTTAAGTTTCACTATAATAACCACACTATTTGGCAAATTTGGGATGAATATGAAATTTTAAAATCCATTAAAAGGTAAAAACTGTTAGTAATAAGTTTAGTTGAGGAAATTTGATTTATTATCTATTGCAATTAAAGTTTACTGTATAATTTTGCCTGTGACCCGAATTCTATATTTAAAATTTGTGTTGAACCAATAAAGAAGAATTTGTAAAAATCTTTGCTTAATCTCGAAAATCTGTTCTGCAAGTTGAAGATACTTATTTAGAAAAAATATTCTTAAAACAGACCAGAAACGTAGCAATGAATACTAACAAAAATAGGTTGTGTCCTTGTCCCTTGTTACTAAAATTTGGCCCTCCTGTTCAAAATATTTGCCACCCATGACCTAAACCAAACTTATAAAAAAGAAACTAAATAAAGTTGTCTAAATTTCTAAACGATCAATTTTGAAATCACTTTGTTTTTAGTAAATATTTCAATTTATTTTGTTTAGATATGTTTA
Source organism: Uranotaenia lowii (assembly GCF_029784155.1). Lineage (NCBI taxonomy): Eukaryota > Metazoa > Arthropoda > Insecta > Diptera > Culicidae > Uranotaenia > Uranotaenia lowii. The sequence goes on along the minus strand of NC_073692.1, from coordinate 182,674,317 downwards.
TAGTAGCATAGTTGTTTTACTCCGTCTGACAAATTTCTCAGAATTTGAGATCTTTATTGGGGATTCCGTTTACTGAGGATTCAAATGATAAAAAAATCCTCATTTTCCCATTCAAATGTAAATTGTTGTTTGCTTACACAAGAATCATAATATTTTTTTTTCAATTGTATGTCCCGATCAACCCTACTTACGGTATTCTTCAATTTTGATCTCACACTGACTTCAGTCTCTTAAGCCTAAAAACTGAATCCTTAAAGTCATTCACTTTCACTATTTTTTGATTCCGCTTATTGAAGGCTGCTAACTTCCATATATTTGTATCAATCTCTCGAATTATTTGTGTTAGAATAAACTTTTTTTCATTAATCAAGTTAAGGTGACATTGGCCAACATTCTGATTGCTTGGAGGAATGCGTAGAGAAAAGATGTGTTCAGTGTCGTATTTCTCTCTTTTAGCACTTTTTTTTCGCCACATTTACAGAAGAAGATAACAAAAAAATGTGTTCAACAATACAAAACTATTTTAAACATCTCTGCATAAGCGTATGTTTTCAAGTTTTGAGATATTTGCTTTTCTCAATTCAGTTTTTTAAAGATTTTACAGATCAGTTCATTTAAAAATAAAATGAAATCACCGTTTTAGTCTTCGTTCTAATTTAAATAGAAATTGTATAAAAGTTCACGTTTGACAATGCTTCTGCAAGTCTGGAAAAGCAGAACACAGGCTAATTAACGTAAAGGATAGCAAACAATAATGCCAAAAGCAATAAAATGGAATGAATTGCACAAAAGATTGCACAAAACAAAATTGCATATTTTCTACTTTGCACAAAACCGATACATCGCATAAATTTTTAACCATAGAGAGTTATTGAGAGTTATAGCTCCCATCTTGCCCATTCCGTTCTTTTGCTCTTGTTATTGTTCGAATATTCGGTTGTTTTGATTTGTATAACACAGAGACTTGTTTAAATTCCTATATTTGACAGTTTTGGTTTTGCTCATATAATGCCTTAATGTTGGTCAACAGTTAGCGATTAGCGCTTTAAGCTTAAAGGCACAATTTCCCCGTATATTTGGATACGTGCCGCTAATAATCCTACCTCCATTCTGATACCTGAAATATAAAATATCATTTCCATGTTAACATGTAAAATGTAACTCGGGGTGACCTACTCCATACTTACAATTTTTAATTCTCAAGCACATTTTGATAATTCAATGAAGTTGTTTAAAAGTTACAATCTCAAGTTCAGAATTATGCTAAAAAAATTTAAGAATTTTCTCACTAGCTTTAAGAAATTCAGCTCTAAATATAAAATTTTGAAAGCGATTGAATTCACTTAGGGGGTTCTGGTTCCATTGCATTGATCTCAAAATTGTATTTCCTTATGTTGAAAAACGCAGGTTTCAGTGGTGGAATAGAGTTATCTTTATTCATGTTTCGTCTGTGAGGTCAGAAGCACAACTATATTAATTAGCGATAGCTATATGTCACTTCATATATCCTCTAACCGGGAAAGTACTCATTTCTCAATGAGTACTTTGATATTCTTACCCAGAATATTTGGCAACACTGTTGTGTTACCACAAACCCAATTTGATTTATTTGGCTTCACAGTGTGATGATGTAAACATTTACACCGTGTTTACCATCATTAGCTGTCATCATCAATCATCACCGCTTTTGTTTCAATTGCAAATTGACTCAAAGCATGCGGAACCAAAACAAACTGTTTTGGTTTCGCCGACGGAGCAGCAGATTTCCTCTGCCGAAACCGTAAGTATCAACACCTTATTCAAATTTCTATTCCCGGTTGAGGATTTTTGATTTTCAATAAGAATTATCATTAGAAACAAGAAATAAACGGCTGTTAGGAGGTCCTGGATCAAATTCAGTTTTGCATTTCATACAAAATTTGATTGATAATTTTCAGAGCTTATATAAATTTTAAATTTTTGGATGAAGAATTTCCGAATATGAAAAGAAATAGTAATCTTGTAGAGTTTTTGTTTAACACTCAGATTTGAAATTTTTAAACTCAATACTTATGCTGAATTCAAACATAATAAAGCTTCAGAATGGCAATCCAGAATTTAAAACTTTTAATCATCATATTTGGGAAGTTGATATTATAATTAAGGTTCACGAGGTTTAAAAATAAATAATTAAAATAATCTTAAAGATAACAGAAGATTACAAGATTTTCAAAATTAAATTAAAATTCAAAATTAAATATTCATGAAAGAGGGCTAGGAATAGGATTTTTACTATTTTGGGTAACATTAAATTTTCAATTCTGATGAAATAAGATTCAGAAATCGTATTAAAACTCGGAAACAGATTCAAAATTCAACTTTTGAATTCAGATTTATTCAGATTAAGATTCAACACGTTGAAGAGTTTTACAATAAAGATGAAAATCAAGATAATTTTTCGTCAAGGAATTAAAGTCAGAAGATATCGAAAAATTATAATTTTGGTTGATATCATTTCAATATTTTAAATTATTTTTTATAAAAGGCATTTGAAGACAAAACTCGGCTGAAAAACACAAATATAAAGTTTTTTTGAGTTTACTTTACAAGTTTTTATTCATGTAAAAACAGAGTTTTATAAAAAAAATATCCATCTTAACACTAGATTTTGGCACATTAGGGACCGCGATGAGATCTAAGCAAAGAAACATCTAAATTCGGCATTATATTCCTATCTCAAAATAAGCTACACCAAATTTAACAAATTGACATGATGACATGGGTTCGATTCCTATCTCGGTACTGGGTGTTTAATGTTAATTTTAAATTGTCCATGTCATTTATTCAGTCTGTAAAGCCTAAATTGGCTGAGACGGTGTATGTCTCTTCAAAAAATTTTCTGATGCAGAAATATGTAATGTAAGAATTCTTTAAAAAAAATCTGCAGAGAATTCCACGCTGTATTGTTCAACATTAATATTGTTGTTTATTTAAATTAAATTTTTTGACTAAAATCTGGATCGAGTATGCGTGAGTCAGATTTTTACTAAAAATATCAAGTAAAGGATTCCATCGATGATTAAAGGGTGATACGGTCAAAATTTGGTCAAAGGAAAGCGCGTGTAAGTCAGTGAAATCGTTTATTTGAAAAATCAAATTCAATTTCTTTTTCAAGTTTAATTAGTATTAAATTTAGGAAAAAATATTCAGTTAGGCTTCCGCTTTTCCAAATCCGAATTGCCGGGCCTTACGCTTAACCCCTGCCATCAGATTTTGTACAGCCGCCTTGTCCACCTTCTTCACCGCAGAAAGCCAGTTTGCCTTGAACTGCTGCTCATCCTTATCAGTTTTTTGGTCTTCTTTAGGTTCCGCTTGACAATAGCCCAGTATTTCTCAATTGGGCGGAGCTCTGGCGTGTTGGGAGGGTTCTTGTTCTTGGGAACCACCTGCACGTTGTTGGTGGCGTACCACTCCATGGCCTTTTAACCGAAATGGCAAAATGCCAAATCCGGCCAAAACAGTACGGAACAACCGTGTTTTTCAGGAAAGGCAGCAGATGTTTATTCAATAACTCTTTCACGTAAATTTCTTGGTTGACAGTCCCGGAAGCTATGAAAATGCTTCTTTTCAAGTCACAGGTACAGATGGCTTGCCAAACCAGATATTTCTTCGCAAACTTTGACTGTTTCATGTGCTTGAAAATATCTGCTACCTTTCCCCTTCCTTTTGCCGTATAAAACTCCTGTCCGGAAGCTGCTTGTAGTCGGCTTTGACGTAGGTTTCGTCGTCCATTACCACGCAGTCAAATTTCGTCAGCATCGTCGTGTACAGCTTCCGGTATCGCGCTTTGGCCGTCGTATTTTGTTTATCATCGCGATTTAGAGTCACTACCTTCTTTTAAGTCGATAGTCCGGCTCGTTTTTTGGCTCGATGCACGGTTGAAGACGATACACCCAGCTTATTTTCGGCATCTCGGAGAAAAAGGTACCGGCAACTCTCTTTGTCGTCTAAGCAGCTTCCGGTTTTCGATTTCCCCCCGATCCAGACTTCCTAGCTGTCTACAAACGTTCCCCAAACACTTAAATAACATTTGTAACGGTTGGTTTGGCAACTTTTAGCGATTTTGCCAGCTTTGCGTGCGAGTAGCTCGGATTTTCGCGATGCGCGAGCGAAATTTTGATACGCTGTTCTTCTTCCTTGGACGGCATTTTGACAACTGAAGAGTGGATTCCAAAATCAAAATAAAAGCAACATTCTACACACACACCTTCAGAATGAGGGGTGTTCAGGTTTTTTAAATGCAAAATTGAAAGAAATACGTCAAGTTGAGTTTTTTTTTCGAACTAAATGGATAAGAAGTATAAGGAGCCACTCTAGGATCCACATGATGTTCAAACCAACCATCGGAGTGCAACCGTTGATCTTAAAAATGGTAAAAAGTCTATGGTTATTGGGGATAACTGAATTCAGAATCCTTAAATAATGGAAAAAATCCATTTCCGGCAGGCAAAAAGTGTTGCCTGACTAGTAGACACCAAGTTAATAACTAATAATGATCAGTTCCAAAGATCGCAATCTGTGCATCCGGTTTTTACGCACTATGACAGATGTGTTCTGATGGACAACAAAATTTATGTTAAAGCCGGATTTAAGAAATCAAATTCTTTAAGATGCCTACTCATGAAAAAGTTCCAACCAGATTCCAATTGCTTTTTCCAGGCGAGTTTGTGTAAAATATCATGATTTTGCAAAGGTTTTGCTTCTGTGCTAAAAAAAATCAATACATGTCTGAAAAAAGTGTGCAAAGATAAAAAAGAGATTTTATGAAAAAGTTCGAGTATTTCTTGAAATCAAAGATAAATATATTTTTTTATATTTTTAAATTAAATGTCGTATCAACACCTTCATTTCCTCCATGGAAAGTTTTACGATCAAATGAATAGTTTTTAAAATAAACACGTTTGTAACTGCCCGGATACTAAATGATCATAGCCTTATGTAAAAAAGCTTAAAGAGTTCAAAATACTTCGCTCTTCCAAATCTTTTGTAAATATACAATAATAAAATTCCACGTTTTCGATATCACTTAGTTTAAGTAGTAAAACAACAATTCTGAATCAAAGAGTAAAACAATGAAGCCATAAATTTGGATACACATTTAATCTTTATAAAGTCTGCTTCATTTAATATTGGAACACAAACAATTGCGTGTAGTTCAGTCATTTATTAACGAATTCATAATTTGTTTTTCATACAAATGTAGCATTTTCTTTAGGCGGCATCCATAAATTACGTAACGCAAAAAATGCACTTATTTGACCCCCTCCCCCCCGTATGTCACAAATCGTCACGCTTCGACGTACCCCCCTATGAAAATTACGTAACGCTGATAATTACCCCCCCCCCCTCATCTTTTCATGTTTTTGAATAATGATTTTCGATGGTAAGAAAAAATTTTTAATATAAATTTTTTAACGTATTTCGAAACGGAATAAATATCTAGCCAAATCGCTCCTTAGTACTCATTGATAATAATTCTCTGATAAAATAAAATGATTGTCTTACCACTAGTTGTTCTGTGCTTGTTAACTGATGATTTACCTTGTTTAATTTATTTTGTTCAAGGAGCATAACTTGTTATGTAAAATATACTTTACTTAGTAATATTCGTCGGAAATGGAATTTTTAAGTCATCTGAGAAAAAATAGTAAAATTTCCGTCTGAAGATTGAATTCTTGGGGGTAAATGTACATAATATTCGGTTTTCTAGCGATTATTTCTTAGATTTTCAATACACAGTTTAAGGAATCTATCTCAGAATCAGTAAAGAGGAAAGGTTACAAACTAGTTTAATCATGTTGAAGCTTACAAATTTTAAGCTGATTTTGGTTTGCTTATCATTCTGCAAAAATTGCATGACATCAAGTTAGCTGCTCTCAAACTGTAAATTTTAAGGAAAAAATCGTTACGTAACGATGAACATACCTCCCCCCCCTCCCCTATGTCACAATTCGTAACGCTCGAGCTTACTCCCTCTCCCCCCTATAAGCGTTACGTAATTAATGGATGCCCCCTTACTCTGTATAAAAAAAAATTAAAAAAATTATTCATTGCTGTTTCGAAGAAATTCTCGTACTTTTCCCGTAATTCGGCACATTAGGCGGGGCACACCCTTTTCTGTCCACAACTGCATATCCCCTGCCAAATCATGTACTTGAGGGCAAATTTATCCGCAAACACGAACTTAAATTTTGCAGGTACATCCCCCCGAGCCGTCGCCAAATAAAATTTTTGACCTGGGATTTGCCCAAAGTCCGAACTTGGTCAGCACTTGGTCGTACAGCTTTCGAGCACGGATTCTGGCCACATTGTTCTGCTTCAGCGTGCGATTTGGCTGTTTGCTGGCTCGGAATGACTTTATTCCTTCCCGGAGACAAATTCGTCGCACCGTACTGTGAGTGGCCTGGAACTTATTGGCCAAATCGCGGTCTGAAAGATTCGGATTCCTCTTGACGGCCTTGATGACTTTCCCACGCAGTTTCCGGTCGACAGTTCCACTCCGACGCTTCGAATGCGGCTTCCGAGCCGTCGTCAATGTTTCCTTGTACTGCTTGATAACACGCCATACGGTATTTCTGGGCATTTTAAGCTGTTTAGCTAGCTTCGATGCCAACAACAATGGATTTTCAAGAAAACTGTGCACAATTTGATCTCTCCGTTCGGCTTCCATGGCGGTTGTTTACAAAATGCTATCGTTTGGTGTTATGACATAAATACATGGTGAAAGGTAATGAATTTCCCGACACGTGGGTGAAAAAAGTTTCCAAATCCGTCCACTAGGAGCGCCACAATGAGCAAAAGAATTTGTTCCAATATTAAATGAAGCAGACTTTATGTGTTACATAAACAGAAATTCTACACTTATTCATTATTTCAAGTGTTTTTAAGCGTTCATACAATCAATCCAGTTTTTCATTTTTACGATTAATTTTAATCAATTATTTTCTTTTATTGCAGCAAATTAATGGACGATGAATCAAACCCCTTGGTAAGTAAACCAGTTGTCATTTTTATTTTTGTTTTTATATTAAATCACTATTTAACATCCAATAAACAAAATGTTTTTTTTTTCAATTTTTGGTGAAATTCAACATATAATTAAGGTTATTGACAAATCAGAAAAATCAGAAATACCGTGAAAACTTTGGTTTTACATTTTCTCACCAGGAAACCGAAAAAAAAACGGAAATTTCAGAACATCGCCGTAAAAATTGTCATGTTTGTTAATTTCAACGGATTTTTCAAATATATGTTTTAATTAATTTTTGAATGCAATTGCCATTTAGCCCCATCAACACTTTTAATCGACCATGACCCAACAAACGAAATATTCATTGCCTTTTTCAATAACCTTTTATGTTATCTAGTTTGCAATAACTTGTATAAGTTGACGACGCCAAATATTTAGTGTTCGACATACATGTTTCATTTATTTTTTAATTCAAAAAGCAATTATTCAGCTGCAAGAGAAGTTAAACAAAGTTTTTATTATCTGAACTATTTGTATACCCATGAGTTTTAAATTTAGTTTTTAAAATAAGAAAGTATGGGCCATTTTTGAATAAAAAAGGACTTGATTTTGTTTTTCTTTGTTCGTTGAACTTTTTCTTGGAGCTTCCTGAGCAGGAAAACATTATCACTCTTTTCGATATCTAGGCCCTGTTTGATTCTTTAGAAATAACCAAATAATCTCATTCACAATTATTTATTTTATTCGACACTTTGGCTCAAATTAGTAGGGAATTTGAAAAGTTATTCAACTTTTGTATGGAAACCAAAGCTAATTCCTTTAACATGAATTTGAGCTCTGGACAAAGTCTAGAAAAACTAAAAACTGAACAGGGACTCAAAAGAAACCGTAAACCTTAAAAATTTCAAGATCAAGTCAACCGAGCCCGTTTTTGATAAATTGTTGAAATTATGAAGCCTAACAATGAGTAGTTATAAATTTCGTTTTATGGGCCCGAAGTTTGCTGAAAATCCGTCAATTAGATATGAAAAGACTACGATATACAAGACGTTGAAATATTCGTCATTATTTCATACTGCTTAACAAGTTTAAGGAAACTGGTTAACAATTTTAGTGTTTTATAAGGGAATTTTTTCCATCATAATATTATGATTAATAATCAGCATAGTAAAAACCGGAAAACTCATCAGTTTGAACCGGGAGAACCCGAAATTCAAAACGAAAAATCGCTAGCAACCCTGGACGTATGATGTTACTAAACAATGGACGATATACAATGGTTAATTAAATCCAGTGTTGACGAAAAGGCATTTTTATATCTTTTCATTCATTGTGGACAACAATTAAATAAATATTTTTTTAAGTAAAAAATTATTAAACATGCTCGCTGCTAGCTGATTAATTCGAATGCCTTTCTTATTCCTTTAAAATCATATCTTGCGAAAAAATATTATGCTTTGTTAGCTGCACAGCCTGTCCAAATGCAATTACACGGAGCGCTGAGCTTTTGCTTTACCTTCAACAAGTATTCCATTCCACCCCAACCCCTCCCTTTTTCTCAATCAGCTTATCCTGATTGTTTTCGGTCTAAGGCAAATCGTAGTGGGTCCACAGCAAAAAAAAAATAATAATGGGTTCAAAAGTGGAAAAAGATGATTGTCCGGTCGCTAGACAATCCATTAATGTGGCTGTTTCGAAGGGATTATTACTTGTGAATGGTTTAGGTCTAGAGAAAGTCACAATATGACGTGAAAAATAGTCAATTTACCGAAAATTAATTTGTGATTAACTTCTTGCATTGATTAATCTAGAAATTAGTAATAAAAAGCAAAAACCAAAGAATTCGAGTATAATTTTTTTTTGTTTTAGCCTTATGATTGAATAATGTTCAATATACAAACTGTAGAAGCAAAAAAGTAACTTTCAGCCACTGATTCCATTTACTGCAGCTAGCTGTGGGTCAGCATTTTTTGATAATGCAAAACATCGGGTCCAATTTCAAAAAGTGAAAAAAAAAAGCTCAATGAAATTCAACAAAAACGCACGAAACTCAAAACTGCCGCAACTGCATAAGCAAGCAACAGAAAAATATTTTTTTAATTTATTTTAAAGGTGAGCATCTTTATCTGTGAGCATTTTTATGGGCCAAACCCAGGTGTTCATTAATAAAAAAAATAAATAAAATAACAGTTTCTTATTCTTATCAACGATATTTTGATATTTGAACCTCAAGTTTCACTTTCCATTCATCTTTATTATATGCTCTCAAGTTGAAACTGTTGGGAATATTTGCATTCACATAAATATCAAAAAAACTTTTCCATACCATAATTTACTGTCGGGACTAAAAAGTGCGTCAATAAATACCACTCCATACGAATAACAATAATCATAATTCATGACAGATGAAAACAACGTTGTTTACACTTCGGTAAAAATTGCGACTTCTGTTGCCAATTTCTGGAAGCAGCAGCAAAATCAGAATGGAGAAAAAAAAACAACTCCCCCAGATATGCTTTTGTGCTGCGGTGCGGCAAAATTGAATGTTGACAAAGCTGCTTCTCCCGGAAGGGGAAAGAAGCCAAAGGGGGAGGAAAATACTTTTCGACGCCAAAAGTCTTCCCCCACCACCTGCACTAAGGGATCTGTCTGACTTTGAGAAGGTACTTCAAAATCTGTGGGTGGATGTGTACGTCTGAGCGAAAAAACTTTTTGCTGCTAATTTTTTTTCCCACCAAACTTGACGCCTCTTCGTCGCCGCGACGCCCCGTCTTGAATCGAAATGATTCATTTCATCTGCCATTTCTGTTGTCGGATTTTGCTAAGGGATTCCATTTCCGTAAAGAAAAAAAACTTTCTGCCAATTGCAACTTGGTCGAAAAGTTGGGAAAGTTGGTGCTGATATCTCTTAGGGCTAGAGGATTATTTCATTTGGACCATTTTTTTCACTTCTGATTTATCCTTTGCAGCTATTCGACAAACACCAACATCCGGCGATAACTTTTCCATTCGGACAATTGTTTATCTTCGAGTTCCGAGAAAATGCGGGTAGGGGTGGAAAATAAAACATGTTCCAATTACCATTGATGAATTGATGTTTTCTGTTAGTTCGGGGAGTTTCTACGGAACCACTATAAATAAAACTAGTGGCCAAAATGAAAAAAACAAACCTTTAAAATAAAATAAAAACGAAAAGCTTAAAAAATAATATCAAGAATACAAATAGGTCATCCCATGTCAAGTTTCTCCAGTGAAAAACATCTCATCCTTAATTCACCAGTCTTGATCGATAGACTGCCTGAGGTCTACACTATAAGCTCTGCAATTTTGCGAATAATCAGTCCACCCGACGCTGGACCGTCCCACAGTGGTTCAAAATAAAAAAAAGTAGGAAAAAATTATTAAAAAGCTATTTTGTTAAAGATTATAGGCTGAAAGTTGTAAAAAATAATAAATTAGATTTTTTTTTTCAAAGTTTGCATTTCTCCCAATAATTTCTAAAACGGGGTTTGGGCTTTATACTGGGAAATTGGATATTTTTCGATTAATTATGAATATTTTTGTTAAAATTGAGTAGAGGCTCATAATGTCCTCAAGGTTGGTTGGATAAATATTAAAACTGATGTTTTAAGGTGAATTTGCATATGTATCGAAGCAAACAATGCTTGGTTTACTCTGTATTAATACTTTAAAATTTGCATTTTTAAACCAAACAGCGTTCCACTCAATGACATCGTATTAAAAATATAGCAAAAACTAGCAGCTGATTTTAAGATATGTTTTTGTTGAGACTTTCACCTATCCAACGGTGTATAATTTACCACGGCGATCGGCAGCGCAAGCTTTATTTTCGCTTCCGAAAAATAAATAGAGTAAATCGAAAAATTTTTATCACTTAATTTTGGGTTTTCAATCAAGCGAAACTTTATAAGTTCATGATAGTAAGGAACTTTTTTACTTCCAAACTGTGAATAAGATTATAATACATCACTTCGGTATAAACATTCATAAATTTTTAAAGATTCATAAGCTTTTTTAAGTTGTTTTGGGCTGAGAATAAAAAATCCTATTTTTAATTCTTGTGTTAAAGTTGTCGTTCACATTTGTTGCATAGAAGGTGTACGTAATAATACGAAAAAACAAATAAATTGGAATAAATTGCACGAAATCTTGTATGCAACAAATTTGCATACTATATCATTGCACAAAACCTATAAATCTGGTAATTTTGTATAAACAAAATTCAATAAAATGAAGAAAACGAAAGGTGAAATAACTCTCATCTTCCCAAATTTAGTTTTCTGGTCTTGTGATCTTTCGAATACTTAAGTTTTTTTTTCGAAATTTACCTTAAATACTTCAAACTTTATTTATTTCCCCCTTCGGGGTTTTTGAAATTTTCGAAGGGGGGGAGGGAGGGGGCTGACAAAAGAAGAAATTGATATACTATGAATTATTGTAAAAAAAAATAATTAAAATTAACAAAAAAAGTGTACTTTGGATTAAGATTTTTAAACAACATTGAATTCAAAAGATGCGCTGCGTTATTTTGTGCAACGTTGCAGAAGAAAGTGTAAAGCTATGACTTGTCATTTCAAAGTAATTCAAGTTTTACTGTGGAAAAAAGTCACAATTTTCAAATGTTTGCTAAGAATTGCTTTATATTATGCTATGGATGAGTTTCAAGCAATCTAAGAACCAAATAAACTCCTGATATCAGATTTTTTTCATCCTTTTATCGATCCTTAAATCACCAGAAAAAACCATTCCAAGTTTCTAGATTTTTTATTGATTGAAGGTCGTGTTACCCATACTTGGGTGACGGTTTGAGGAATGTGTTATGGCTACAACCACTAAATAAATTTAAAATTAAAATCTAGAAACTAGTCATGCTCGTTTAGGCTGATTCAAGGATCGATAAAAGGATGAAAAAGTTTGATATCAGAAGTTTGGACTGCTCGAAACTCATCCACAGCATAATATAAAGCAATTCTTAGCAAAAATTTGAAAATTGAGACATTTTTCCACAGTGAAACTTGAATTACTTTGAAATGACAATTCATAGCTATACATCTCCTACAAAGTTGCACATCATAACGTCGCGCATCTTTTGAATTCAATATTGATAAAAAACCTTAATCCAAAGTACACTTTTTTGGTTAATTTTAATTATTTTTGTACCAGAATTCATAGTATTGCGAAGTTTAAAAAATCATACGTACAAATTGAGAGTCCAAAACAGCCCCAATAAATTTTTAGTTTAAAACTTACATTTTAAATAAAATTTAAAAAATATTAGAGACACATGTTTGATACGTTGTCAAGATCTGAAGACGTTATTAGAACAAAATGTCGAAAAAATGGAATTTTTCCATAAATCGAACCAGTGCGACCTCTAAACATCATTTTTCTGAGTCGCTGCCTTACAAAAGTTTGTTTCTTATACCCTTAGCTATCATTTGAAGCTTGAGCTCCCAAAATCCAAGACGTAGTACAATTTTGGGCCACCCTATTGGACAGTTGTCTATCATAATATTTTGCATCATATTATCCGATTTTACAATCCACTTTCAACTGAATTGTAATAGTCTTACCCATTTGCGTTTTTATTTGTGTATTCTTTTTTCTATTTACGAATGGTTTTATTAAGGCATTTTACTTATAAAGTTTTTATGTGCCGGGAGTAAGTTTGTATATTCTGCATACACCTAATTTCATAATGCTGTTTATCATATAATTTCAGCTTTTTTATATGAACCAGTCAATTATAGTCTTTTTGAGGCAATGAAGCACCGAGTTATACCATCGCATAAAGGCATTAAAAGTTGTGCTTTTTTATGTGAGCTCATTTCAAATCTGTTAGAGATTTTTTTTGATATAATAAATCTTTTCCTCATTCGTGTCACTCAATTAAGTCCTCATTTGTGTCCTCATTAAGTCACTCAACTCTTTCTTTTTATGAAAGAAGTCTTCCACTGCAAGAATCAATACTTAATTGAATTGGATCAAGGAGTTTAAATTAAGTATGTGACGATTCGCAACGGTAACTTTCATGATTTATGATAAAGTTTTTAGAAGTTATTACATAAAACTCCATCTCAGAACTAATTATAAATATTTGTTTTTTTTTTCTGAACTGATTTTAAACAGCAATGGTTTATTCATCTCAAATTTTTTATTTATAATCAAGGCTTTCAGTAACATTTATATTTTTTTTTGATTATTTGAAAGTATATTTCAACAACAAATATTTTTGATTGATTTAACAAAATATCTTCCCAGAATATGAATTAAATGTTGAAAACGCACGTTTCAGTGGTGGAATGGAGATATCTTTTTTCATGATTCGTCTGTGAGGTCAGTGGAATACAACTTTATAAATTTTTTCATGTTTCGTCAGTCTAGTCATTACATCACCACACAATTCATGAGCGACTACCATTGTCTCAATCTCCACTTATCATCTTCCCTAACCGGGAAAGTACTCATTTCTGAATTAGTACTTTGATACTCTTACCCAGAATATCTGGCATTACTGTTATGTTACCACGAACCCAATTTGAGTAGTCTCTCTTAACCGTGCGATGATGTAAATATTTGTACCGTGTTCATCATCATCACCAAACAATATTTTGGTTCTGATTGTGGTAGCAGCAGTTTGCTGCTGTTCCGGACGCCGGAGGAAACCGTAAGTTCCAACATTAATAAATAAGGTTTTTTATGTTTGAGATAGACAGATTTACAAATGTATCTTTTCCTGGGAAATTACGGCTTGCAGTCTATTTTAGAGCAAAAACGATTTTTGTTTTCTGAATCCAACGATTCAATCATTTTTGGATCTTCTTCAGGCACTAAAAAGTGTCATTTTTTGGTTGTTGTCGACTCGGCTGATCGTGTAAAGCTGTCTTTTTATTGTGTTAAGTGTTTCTCGGATATAATCCGGTTGTCCAGGAATTTTGGGATGAATTTTCCTCAGCATCGAAACTTTGGCACAGTTTTCACTTTTCACCACAAAAACAGACTACCCACGGTTTTAGAATATACTTAAGTCAACTGACCGATTACCATAAGGAGAGTTTTTCTGTTTGCTTATACCTGGTAGATTACAGTTACATAAATAAATTATTGTGCTGATAGTTAATCTGTTTCGGTAACTCACGTGAGGCATATACAAAAACAATCTGATTGATGTCTGCATAAAAAAGTGAAACGGACACTGAACTCGAACTGCGGTACAATTTCAGATTGGAGGTTTTATAAATATTCAAATGTTATAATTTTTTAACTCACGTTCGGTTTGCTCGAGTTATTCACTTAAATTTAGTTTATGGTTGACCCAAGTAATAAAAACTAGTGTATACAAACTTTATCTATCAATAATAATATAAATGTTTAAGTCCTATAGGCGGAAAACTGCTTGATCGTTTCTTCTTTTCTTTCCACTTCCGTTGTCCTAATGATCATGGATCTTTGACAGATCATCGTTGCTGGTCTTTCTCGCCAGGATTCCGTTAGGCGTTACGAACACCAGTGCTTCCAACAGCTTTTCTTGCTGAATTTGATTCATTTTTTAATGTCGTGTGAATTTTAAGGAATTTATCTCTTTTTATTGGGTTTGGGAATTCCTGGGATTCTTCAGCGTTTCCCGAGATTCGGAATTTCCCAAAAGTTCTTGATTTTCGGGAATTCCCGCTCAAGAAATCCCAGGATTGGACACTCTATCAGGAACAAAATAAAGAAAAATAAATTAAAACTTGGGCCCCAAATGATCCGACTTTTGAAAAAGTTATGCCCTCGCCATTTCGTAAAATAATGAACGATTTCAACAATTTTGGCTTACTTTTACATAACAATATGGGATGAGAATCATGTTTTAAGATTTTTTTTCGGTCACCCATTTTTTCCCTAAAATTTGTCAATATTGAAAATCGACACAAAAAAGGTTGAAATCGATCATTATTTGACGAAATGGCATGCATTTTAAATTGAGTGTTTCGTTCGTTGCCGTCGCCTCATTAACAGTGATGAATATAACCCTTGACAAAATTAGCTCATTTTTGAAGCTTATTAACACATTTATCTCAACTCAAATCGAAATCGAAATGTGATATAAAATATTTTCCATAGTTGAGGTTTCAAACCGTATTCTCAAGAAATCGGCCGAAGGAGATCAAAGTCCCGAAAAAAATGTCTCAAAACCCCATACAAACTTCAGGCTCATAACATTTCACAGGTTTTAAATTTCTCATACACATTAGAGGCACTCTACTGGGTGTATATAAGCAACCAAACCAAAAAAGTGGCGAGGTATTCGCTCAATTATACTCAATTTGTATGTGATTTTGAAAACATTCGTTTAAGCAAATTGTTATAATAACTTCGATAATTTCTTTAATGCGCGATGTTTCAAAAACTCCTAGTTTGTAACTGCGATTTTTGTGATTTTTTTTCATAACCACGTTCAGAAATTAAATGTTGAAAAACTTTTTTAGTAAAATCCTTATAATCAGACTTATTTCTTCAGCGATTGCCTTAAATTCTTGCTGAAAATATTCATCATGATGCTCGAGGATTTTTTTTACATTTAATTGAAACAGTATGCAAACAAATCTCAGAAGTTTTTTTTGAACCTTTAAAAAGCAAATAGCCATTTTTTCAACAAAATTATTATTCTTATTCAAGTGACTGTTTGGCTTTTATTGCATTCCTGTTTTTGATTAAAATTTAAAAAAAAACTCGTGAGATGAAAAGATAAAAAAAAATCTGTGACGAATACTTACTTATTTAAATGGATCCATAACCTGAAAATAATCCCTATTAAATTATCTGCATTGGATATACATATGTTAATAATACAAATACATGAGAACCCGGATGCCTTTAAGTTCTTTTATTTATTTATTTATTTATTTATAAAAAACATGAGCTTTTGGTATGAATGAAACATATAAGGATGTGGAACTGCTGTAAAGAACTTTCTTTCAAAAACAAGATGCTACATGTATTTTACCTTTAACCATGAAGACTTTTATTCAACACATTCGGTACTCAAACAAAGTTACTCTGGCAATTGGACACAGAATAAAAAGTTTGCTACACACACTTGTATACTTCACACCAATCGGAATCCTCGTTGATTTAAGGCATTGTTTTTCTCTCCTACTCCATCTTGGGGATCTTCTTCTGCTCTCTTTCTATCGCATCATTTATCAGTCTTGTTCTCGTTATTCAGGGTTTTTTTGTTGTTGTTTCAACAATTCGGCGGGAGTCAATTTCTGAGGCTGGTGTGCGTATGACAGTTTACTCATCATCACCTTCGAACTGATCGGCCTGGGCACGGTATCCTCCATGACCTCCGTGGTGGCTGGGGGCAGCGGCGTATCCATGACCTCCATGAGCGGCTCCTCCGTGGCTAGCTCCATGACCTCCGTGTCCGTAGCCTCCGTGTCCACCGTGGCTTGGGACGCATGGGACATGGGCTACATGAGGGGCACATCCGACCAACAGGTTGGCACCGCACTTGACAGCTGGGGCCTTGGCGGAGTAAGTGTGGACAACAGCTGGGCCAGCATGGACCGAACCTCCGTGGTGACCTCCGTAGCTTCCTCCGTGGCTGGCTCCGTGGCTAGCTCCACCGTATCCGGCTCCATGACCTCCATGTCCGGCAGCGGCTTGATGACCTCCGTATCCTCCAGCGGCCTGGTGTCCACCGTATCCTCCGGCAGCGGCGTGTCCGCCATGGCCTTGGTCGTAGGCCGGGAGGGCTTGGCTGGCCAGGGAACAGCTGACGATCAGGAAGGCGGCTACGCAGTATTTCATCTTGTTGGATGGATTTGGTTTAAGCTGGGAAGATACGTTGAAGACTATCAAAAGTGAACTGTGACTCCTGAAGACCCTCCCTAGAGCATTTATAGTATCATCACTTCAATTACCATTTATCTGGGCGAGTCACCAAAGTTGCTGCACTAAGCTGGAAACCCAACTTGTTTTAAAACATGCCACAAAAGTGTTTCATTGACATAGCAAAAAGCACTTTTTGGTAACAACAAAAAGCAGTTTTCTGTTAACGAGAACACCCATCGGCGAAACCGCTAAAATATGCAACTTTTTTCCTATGGACACCAAGCGAGCCCTGTGGATGTCATTAGAATTTGCATTACGTTGCTGTTTCTTCCTTAAAAACTGCGGTTCCGGGTATGTACCGATTGGGACCACATTGAATGAATATTGTTTAATATCAGAGGAAAAAAATCAACCCGGACCGGAAAAAACATGCAAAGTATAATGCAAATCGATTTCGCAGAAAAAAAAAACACTGTCATCAATCACAGCTGACCCTAACAAATAGGTTCAACTAATGAATGGCAGTGACAAGGTGTGGAAAGAATAATTATAGTTACAACGTGTGCCCTAGTTGGTATCTAACCTGATGAATGTAAATTGCATTGATTTAACCATAAGCTTTTTTTTCTCTGCAAATGTCATTTCGCAACATAAGAAAGGTTTCTATGGAAAAAGGGCTAATTTGCAACAAAAGTGTCAGTTGATTTATGTTAAGAAATGGCTTTATTCTTGTTCCTGTTTAATATAAGATTTTTTCATTTCATAACAATCGACTTTTAAAATCAATTTTCTTATTGTAAAACATTTCAAGAATGTTGTGTCAAATTTTCAAGTCAATCGAAGCAAAACTGTAGAAATTAGGGGCCTTTATCTCCTCTTATCTAATACTGCAAGAGAGAGAGAGATAGCAGAAACTTCAAACGCGTTTTTCTCGAAAGCACATTTTTAAAGTCCGTGGACATCGTCATTTGAAAACTACTTATCCGATTCTTTTCAAATTTGGATCATATTTTCTACATATAAAATACCAGACCCCAACGTTTTTTTTTGTTTTTTTTTACTTTGGGAAGATTTTACAGGTGAAAAATGGCGGATTTTTTCATGAAAAATCATACTTTTTACTTCAAACAGCCACAGAAATTTCATAAAAAAAAATTTAAGTTAAATCAAAACTTTGGGGTCCAGAAAAACATCCTTTAAAAATATTTTGCTCTGATTTTTTGACTTCAGATGATTCTGTGCTGAGATACAGTGTCCACCGCAAACCCTGTTTTCTAAAAAGCATCCTCGAAAGTGCTCCGTCACCGGCTCATTTTTCAATATTTTTCTACGAAAAAATTACTAAATGTTCTTTTAACAATGCTTTGTGTAATGCAAAAAATTTGAATACATTTGTTTGAACGATAGCTCTAGAAAAAAAATCGTGAAAATGGTGTTTTTTTATACCCGTTGGACCTTTCCCCCCCTTAACACTAGAAAGACCGCACCAGTCAAAATGACTGGTTGGACACTTTGTTTGTTGAATATCTTTTCAATACTTAACTTTAAAAATTCGCAAAAAATACGACTTTTCATGAATTTTGAATCCTACTAAACTGAGTATTTTTTATTTAACCAGCTCTTTTAATAAGCGAGAAAAATTTCGCCATGGGCACTCGGACCGTGACCAGTCAAAATGACTGGTAAAATTTAAAACCCTATAACTCAAACAAGATAATTTTTTTTCGCTTGCTTTTGGTTTCATTTGCAATCTACATTCAAGACAATGAGCCCTAGTTGATTTATGGTGGGCAGAAGTGTGTCATTCGTTATGAAATTATTGATTTTCGATGCGAAGTCATGAAGATCTGTTGAAAAAGTTCTCGGATTGGCCGCTGTGTGGCGCTTCAAGCACTTGACTCCCAAGTTTTTTGGTCCATTTTGTTGCTCAACTATAATCGAACTTTCTGTCAAAATTTGGCGAAATTTCATCAAGATTTGTAAAAGTTATGTTAGTTTTAATACATGTCCATTCGAGTAATAAAAAAAAAAGACATACACCGTCTTAACCGATTTAGGCTTTACAGACTGAATAATTGACATGGACAACTTAATATTAACATTTAACACCCAGTTCCGAGATGGGAATCGAACCCATGCCATCAGTGAACCAGCGATTACCGTCTTACCACGCTAACCACTCGACCACCGAGACGTACAGTTTCTTCCCACGTATGTATTCACTCACATGCATTCTTAGATTATTAGGTTTGACAAATTTCCAATGCAAGTTCACTTATAGGTATTCCGGCACCCGTGTATATCCCTGGCCAGCTGGCAACTGATTGAACATTCTTATTGAACATTCTTATTATAAGGAAACACATCTTACCTGTCGGCAACTTATGGGGTTTGAACTCAAGAATTTTGTTGCCAATACCGGGAATTGAACCCAGTACGCCTGGCATACCTAGACCAGACTCGCGCCAGCCTATCTGATGGACCACATCGGTGCTAAGATATTTCAACATGGTTGCACGGATTGGCTGTAAATTCGACGTTGTTAATTATATAGAAATAAAAAGTTTAAAACTTGCTTCAGAACACAAAATATATTTGAGTTAGATATGATAGGTGTTTGAAATGCAATATCGGTCAATCGAAAAACTTTTAAGGAAAAACAAATCTACGTGTACATTTGACAATGTTGATTCATTATTTTTATTTTCACTGTTTTCCGTAGCGCGACATAACTTGATGCATATAATTCCTAAAATTCACTTGGCCCATGGTAACCGTTTTCCAACTTCTTGGATGTTAATCAGATCTTATCAGATAAATATACGATTGCAAAAACCTGTTTTTTAATAATAAATAAATAAATTTATTATTTCAAGATATAATTGAAATATTTCATTTCCAGGAATGAAACAACGGTACTTAAAATAAAAATCGTTATTTAAATCATTATTTCTCAACATGAAAGACATGGTTTCGACTTTGGTTAAGTTAAGATTTGTAAAAGTGCTTTTTAAAAATTTGCAAAAAGTCCAATATTTGATTAAAACGCGGTGAATCCGTGCACCCACAGCGAAAAACCATGTATTTAACAAAACTTTTCATTCGAATCTATAACAGTCTTTATTCTTTACCTTTAGCATGCAAAAAAATTGATATTGGATGAATGGCGGTGAATCCGTGAACCCATGGTAAAGTGCTCTACTTATAGAAAAACTATGCTTCAAAACCTAAAATATCAGGTATTATTTATAGGCAACGTGTTGAAAAATTTCATGCCGATGTATGCTAGAAAATATCTACTAAAACAAAATTGAAGTGAAACCGCGCACCCATATTCAATATCCATAGCCATGATTTAATAATTAGATTGATAATGTGTTTTAATTTTTTGATAATTTATTTGTAATATTCATTTTATGACATACGCGCATTCGCCAACTATGCCAAAGTGATTCCGTGCACCCACGGTGAAAAAATATTTCCATTTTATAACAAAAATGTTATCGAATAAATAACAAAATAATTTCAAAAGAAAAAAGTTAAAAATATTATGATATAAAAAAATCCCCCTTTACCAGTCATTTTGACTGGTCACGGTCCGAATAGGTATATTCAATTTGCCGGTCCTTCTAGTGTTAATGCAATTTTGTCAAAGATATCAAATTCATTTGACGATTAGGAAGCACACCATGATTTTTTCAATGTTGAAAAACAGTTTTTAGCTTAAAGTCTATTAAATGACATGATACGTAAGCGTAGTCTTCTGAGCTCTTCTGAGCCATGAGAAATTTTTTGAAAGCGTAGAATACTATTAAAAAACTGCCGATGAATTTAAAAATATTTTTCATGTTTTTTTCCTTGATTTGTGTTGAGTAATTCCTAGATTTGGACCAAATTTACCCGGATATAGGATTTTTAGTCGAAATTTTAGAATCAAATGCCCAGGTTTTGCCAGGTTTTGAGATGAAAATAACCTGGATTTTCTTCCCCGAGTACGTGCTGAAAAATATCTGGCAACCATAATCATGAAGCATTTGATAGAGATAAGGCTTTTTTTTACAAAAAGATGAATATTCTATACTACCATGTCTCAAATTGCGGAAAACAAAAAAATAAACTAATAAACACAGCGTTTTGTATTTCAAATTTCAATCTTTTATTTCTCGATTTATTCCATTAGCTAGAGAAAAAAAAAATACGGAGTTTGATTATTTCCAAAACAAAATAACACATTAGACTGACCCTTCAAAGGAAAGTCCTCTCATACTCACCGTACAATCAACAGCCAATTGTAATGAAATAGTAATATAAGCGATTAAGCCCCATTTACTAACTTTTTGGCCAAATTATTCAAATATTGTAAATTAAATTTCAAAAACTCAATTTGATACACTTGTCAGTGTATTGAAGCCTTTTTTTAAAATATATCATAAAAAAGTAAACAAATGATAAAACTTTGAATTTTGAATGAAATAAATTGAGATTTTTGAAAGCAGTAAATTCATGATGAATTTAAAAAATTGAAATTCGAATTTATTTAAAGGTAAAAAGTATTTTAAAACTATCAAAATTAAAGATTATTTGAAATCAATTGGTGGTTTTCGAATGGCTAGATCCTAAAAAATTCTGTATGAACTCATTTCAATGAAATTTGTTAAAATAAATATAAACTCTAATGTTCTCTTTTTGGAATTACAGCATATGGAATCGTTAAAATGAAAGAAATATAAAAATTAAGAAAACAATAAAAAAAACATGCCTAGCCATGTATTTAAAATAATTCAACGTTTGCTCTGGGTATCTTCTTTAGTGAAGAAAACTATATTTGAAAAAAAAAATATAATTACAATCGTTAAATACGATGCGATTACTAAAGTTCAGTTAAAGAGAGTTGAATTAATTATTGATGTAGCAAATTTGTGAATATTGAAATTTTTTAAGCATTATTTCCATTTTATCATTATGCCATTGTTGCCGTTTTTGTCTATTTTATTTGATTTTATATTTTGATATTTTTGTCAATTTGGTTAAGAGGGATATTTTCGCCAATTTATCATTTTTTCTATTTAATCACAGGTGAAAAAAAAAACTTGATATTTTGGTTGAATTTGACAAAATTTTAAACATAAGAAACATGAACAAAAAAAGCAAAACTGACAAAAATTAAAAATTACAAAATTTGAAAAATGGATAAATTTGGCATCGAGTCAACATTGACCAAATTGAAAACAAAAACAAAATTTATGAACGCAACAAAATTGATTAAATTGCCAAAAATTGTGAAAATTTAGAACGATAACAAATTTTGCAAATTGACAAATCCGTCAAAATATGAAAATTGAGAAAAAAAAATCTCAAAAACAAAAATGAAGAAAAATGAAAAAAAAGCCAAATTTAAAAAACTGACAAACTGACAAAAAAATAACAAAATAGACATAAAAAACCTGATAAAAATTGGGAAAGTGAATTGAGCAAAATTGACAAAATTTAAAAAGTTTCAGAAATTGACAAAATTGACTTTACTCAACTGAAAAATTCAACCTTTTTGGAAAAATTGACTTGATAGGTGAATTTCACAAAATAAAAAATATTTACGAAATTGAGAAAATGGTCAATGTCAATTCCATTGACAAAGTTGACAAAAATTACAAATTTTATTGTTGACAAAATTGACTGCTTTTATTGAAATGACAAAATTGACAAACCTGGCAAAACTTGTCAATTTTGACCAATCAGCCAATTTTGTCAACAGCAAAAAATATTATTTTTGTCAACTTTGTCAATTTTGTCAATTTTATAAACTCTTTATTTTTTTAATTTTGCAATTTTTTTCCTATTTCATTATCTTTACAATTTTCTCATTTTTGCTTTTTTTTGTAGTTTTGTGTATTTGAAAGCATTTTTTGATATTTTTGTAAATTTTGTAATTTTTGTTATTTTTTCATATTTTTTATTTTTTGTAATTTTTGTAAGTTTTATTTGTTTTAAAATTTTTGTATTTCTTCATTTTTTTTTAAATTTTGAAAATTTTGCAAATTTTGAAATTTTTGGATTTTTTGAAATTGTTGCTATTTTTGCAATTTTTGTAATTTTTGTAATTTTTGTAAATATCGGCAATTTCTGTAATTTTTGTCATTTTTGTAATTTTTGAAATTTTTGTAATTTTTGTAATTTTTGTAATTTTTGTAATTTTTGTAATTTTTGTAATTTTTGTAATTTTTGTAATTTTTGTAATTTTTGTAATTTTTGTAATTTTTGTAATTTTTGTAATTTTTGTAATTTTTGTAATTTTTGTAATTTTTGTAATTTTTGTAATTTTTGTAATTTTTGTAATTTTTGTAATTTTTGTAATTTTTGTAATTTTTGTAATTTTTGTAATTTTTGTAATTTTTGTAATTTTTGTAATATTTGTTATTTTTGTAATTTTTGTAATTTTTGTAATTTTTGTAATTTTTGTAATTTTTGTAATATTTGTTATTTTTGTTATTTTTGTAATTTTTGTAATTTTTGTAATTTTTTTCAATTTTGTCAATTTTTTCAATTTTGTCAACTTTGTCAATTTTGTCAATTTTGTCAATTTTGTCAATTTTGTCAATTTTGTCAATTTTGTCAATATTGTCAATTTTGTCAATTTTGTCAATTTTGTCAATTTTGTCAATTTTGTCAATTTTGTCAATTTTGTCAATTTTGTCAATTTTGTCAATTTTGTCAATTTTGTCAATTTTGTCAATTTTGTCAATTTTGTCAATTTTGTCAATTTTGTCAATTTTGTCAATTTTGTCAATTTTGTCAATTTTGTCAATTTTGTCAATTTTGTCAATTTTGTCAATTTTGTCAATTTTGTCAATTTTGTCAGTTTTGTCATTTTTGTCAATATTGTCAATTTTGTCAATTTTGTCAATTTTGTCAATTTTGTCAATTTTGTCAATTTTGTCAATTTTGTCAATTTTGTCAATTTTGTCAATTTTGTCAATTTTGTCAATTTTGTTTAATTTGTCTTTTGTGTATGGGGATCGACTGAATATATTGTTTTTCCTATGGGGATTCCGGCTTGCAGTCTTTTTTTAAGCAAAAACGATTTTTGTTTTTATAAATCCAACGTTTCAATCCGTTTTGGATCTTCTTCAGGGACTGAAAATGTATTTTTATAAAGTATTTTACCGATTACAAATATGTGAAATTTACCTAAAAAGTTTCGTTTTCTTGTTGAGGTCGACTCGGCTGGTCGTTTTGAAGCTGTCTTTTGATCTGTTTTTAAATGTTTCCGAATTAAATCGTGTTTTGTTATAACAAAGGTGTTGTGTTTAACTTACTGTGAATAGTTTTTCATGGATGAAATCCGTTTGTCTGGTGTTTTTGGGATAGTTTTGCCTCAGCATCAGAATATGCACAGTCTTCACTTTTCACTTTTTGTTTTGTTGTTGTTAAATTTCAGCTTGTTGTGTGTTTCGTTTTGGGTGGTGTTTTTTATTTTGTTTTCTGTGTTTTGGATCTTCGTTTATTGATTGTATAGTTTTGAAAATGTTAGAATATGTAGGGTGGATGTTTTCAGTGTCTTTTTTAATGTTTATGGCATTTTTTGTTGTTTTAATGTGGCAGCTTTCCAGTATTCGTAATTTTCCTTGGTTGTCTCCCCTGTCGATGATCCGAACTCCATCAATGTCGAACAGGTGGTTCATAGCTATCTCGTGGTCCAAGAGTGCAGTTTGTTGTCGAAGTTTTGCTATTGGGTAATCCGTTTTTATGTATCCTAGGTCCCACAAGCGTTTTAGTTCGTTAGTTTGGCAGCGGTGTTGTGACATTCGTTGTTTTAGTTTCACGCTTGTAAGACCTATATAGCATGCCTTGCATTTTTCACCATTTTCTTCTTGAGTGTCTTCCTCTTGATTCTCATCATTATTTTTCCATGTTCCTTTACATTTTATTTTGTATATGACATTGGTGTTTTCGTCATATGGTGTTTTGTCTTTTACAATTGGAAATAGTGATCCGATTGTTTTTGTTTGTTTGCATGCTACTCTTGTGTTTTTATAATCTGAGTGCAATGTTTTAATAATTTGTGTTGTAAGGTTTTCGATATTTGTTAGAGAACGGTAAATGTATTTTTCTGTATTTTCGTTCTCGTTCATAGCTTCTTCTGGTATCGTTTTTTCATATGATTTGTTAATGATTCGGTTTATGAGAGACATAGGGTAGTCATTCAAGCTAAGTTGTTTCCGAATGATATTATTAGCTTGGATGGTTCCTGAGTGTGATGAGAACTTTAAGACTCTCTTGGCGAAATTAACAGCTACATTTATCTTCTGATGAAGCGGATGGAACGAGGGAAAATTAAGAAATCGCCCCGATGCTATTGGTTTCATATACCAATCGGTGGTGATTTTTCCCTCTTCGCTTCTATACAGTATCATGTCCAAAAATGGCATTCGACCGATTGTTTCTGTTTCTACTGTAAATTGTATATTTTTGTGTTGTGAGTTAAAAGTTTCATTGATGGATTCAACTTTGTTTTTTTGGTAGAAGCAGAAACAGGTCGTCTACATACTTTCTAACATGCAGTGGTGTGCAAGAACATGCGTGTATGGCATCGTCCAATAGGTCCTCCAATACTAGTGTGCTGATTGGATTACTCATCGGGTTCCCCATGGCACAGCCAGATTTTTGTTTGAAGTAGGTTCTGTCGAAGCTAAAGTAGCTGCTATCAAAACAAAACTCTACTATTTCCCAAAATATATCAACGCATATAGGTGTGTGTTCCGAGATCTGGTCCCAGTGTTTAGTACACTCTTTCGTACGAGTTCGATGGGTATCGAAGTAAAAAGTGAAACCTTCACCTTCACCACATCCTTCGATGTGGTTTCACTTTTTACTTCGATACCCATCGAACTCGTACGAAAGAGTGTACTAAAACACTGGGACCAGATCTCGGAACACACACCTATATGCGTTGATATATTTTGGGAAATAGTAGAGTTTTGTTTTGATAGCAGCTACTTTAGCTTCGACAGAACCTACTTCAAACAAAAATCTGGCTGTGCCATGGGGAACCCGATGAGTAATCCAATCAGCACACTAGTATTGGAGGACCTATTGGACGATGCCATACACGCATGTTCTTGCACACCACTGCATGTTAGAAAGTATGTAGACGACCTGTTTCTGCTTCTACCAAAAAAACAAAGTTGAATCCATCAATGAAACTTTTAACTCACAACACAAAAATATACAATTTACAGTAGAAACAGAAACAATCGGTCGAATGCCATTTTTGGACATGATACTGTATAGAAGCGAAGAGGGAAAAATCACCACCGATTGGTATATGAAACCAATAGCATCGGGGCGATTTCTTAATTTTCCCTCGTTCCATCCGCTTCATCAGAAGATAAATGTAGCTGTTAATTTCGCCAAGAGAGTCTTAAAGTTCTCATCACACTCAGGAACCATCCAAGCTAATAATATCATTCGGAAACAACTTAGCTTGAATGACTACCCTATGTCTCTCATAAACCGAATCATTAACAAATCATATGAAAAAACGATACCAGAAGAAGCTATGAACGAGAACGAAAATACAGAAAAATACATTTACCGTTCTCTAACAAATATCGAAAACCTTACAACACAAATTATTAAAACATTGCACTCAGATTATAAAAACACAAGAGTAGCATGCAAACAAACAAAAACAATCGGATCACTATTTCCAATTGTAAAAGACAAAACACCATATGACGAAAACACCAATGTCATATACAAAATAAAATGTAAAGGAACATGGAAAAATAATGATGAGAATCAAGAGGAAGACACTCAAGAAGAAAATGGTGAAAAATGCAAGGCATGCTATATAGGTCTTACAAGCGTGAAACTAAAACAACGAATGTCACAACACCGCTGCCAAACTAACGAACTAAAACGCTTGTGGGACCTAGGATACATAAAAACGGATTACCCAATAGCAAAACTTCGACAACAAACTGCACTCTTGGACCACGAGATAGCTATGAACCACCTGTTCGACATTGATGGAGTTCGGATCATCGACAGGGGAGACAACCAAGGAAAATTACGAATACTGGAAAGCTGCCACATTAAAACAACAAAAAATGCCATAAACATTAAAAAAGACACTGAAAACATCCACCCTACATATTCTAACATTTTCAAAACTATACAATCAATAAACGAAGATCCAAAACACAGAAAACAAAATAAAAAACACCACCCAAAACGAAACACACAACAAGCTGAAATTTAACAACAACAAAACAAAAAGTGAAAAGTGAAGACTGTGCATATTCTGATGCTGAGGCAAAACTATCCCAAAAACACCAGACAAACGGATTTCATCCATGAAAAACTATTCACAGTAAGTTAAACACAACACCTTTGTTATAACAAAACACGATTTAATTCGGAAACATTTAAAAACAGATCAAAAGACAGCTTCAAAACGACCAGCCGAGTCGACCTCAACAAGAAAACGAAACTTTTTAGGTAAATTTCACATATTTGTAATCGGTAAAATACTTTATAAAAATACATTTTCAGTCCCTGAAGAAGATCCAAAACGGATTGAAACGTTGGATTTATAAAAACAAAACAACAATTTTGTCAATTTTTTTATTTTTTTTGACATTTTTTTGATATTTGTTGTTTTTTTGGAAAATTTGTCAGTTTTGTAAATTTTGTCAATTTTGTCGATTTTGCGCATTATCTATTGCATTGTTGTCAATTTTAAGGTTCTGGTTGAAAGTGAATCTTATAAATAAAATGCAAATATTTAACACATGAGCTTTTCTTGAAATCTTCAATACAAAGTTCCCTTTTTCAACACTCGGGTCTAGAGATCCATTTATTCTTGGAAATTCAAACCCTTTTGCTTCTTATCTGAAATTTTAAACGAAACGGCTTGAATGTAATTTGCTTTTTCACAACATCCATAGACATATTTAGAAGCAAGCATCCAATCGTTTCGCCATTTTCCCACCATAACTGAATACGCGCTAAAAATATTGAGACCCAAAAATGATACTGTGGAAAATATACCAGCCTCCTTTCAACATTAAAAAAAAAAGTGAAAGCAACAAGAAACAGGCTAGAGAAAACAACCATCCAAAGATGCGAATAGAATGAACCCGCTCATTATTTTGTTGAATTTATCATAATTTTCATATCATTACGGGACATGAATATTAAACAGATTCAGTTCGTGGATTGATGGCCAAGTAAAGGAGGACCGATGAAAACCGGAAACGAGGTTCCCTTCCCCGAAAAGATGCTGCCCCAAGAGCTTGGCGGGGGAGAGTTGATTAAAAGCTGCCGCTCGGAATTAAGGATAACGAGAAAAACGCGGACATTTTTTTCCACTTTCTCGCTCACGTCTTCTTGTTGGTTCTGTTGTTGATTTTGTCCTTATTTCTTGTTGCTATTATTTCCTAGACTCTGTTTCGATTCGATGTTTTGCTCCCATCAATTTGTGGAGCGAAAATTTTCGCGCAGTCCCCACAACGCGATGAGTTGGTCCGACAATCATGATTATGGAAAATTGTTATTCCAGCTCGTTTTCATCGAGACCGGACGTTCCGGATGCAAGAAAAAAAGAAAAACGGAGGGTGAATTTGTTGTTCGTTAACGATGAATCGTCTCGTTTTGAATATTTTGCTTTAAAGCTTTTGTTAGACTCTATGGACAGATTTTTGGATTTTTTATTTCAATAAATTGATAATACTTTTCAAAGTTAACTGTTATCAATGAAGAAAACTTTCCAAGTCTTTCTGCTTTTTGTACTATTCTAGATTGATAATCAAACTTTATCTGACATTACATCTAATTACACAAGAGGTTGATTTAGTTTTCAAATGATAGCAAAACTAAAAATAGGATATTATGATAATAATTCAATTGATAGATAAGATATCATCACAAATCATATTATGTTTTCATTGACAATATCATGCATATCTCATTCTTCATCCTTCTGCGAAGAACTGTATTGCTGGTTTCTCATTAATTTACCAAGAAAAAACAAGCCGGAAATAGAATCAACTTCAAGTCTTCCGAAGAATTGAGGGAAATCCAATTTCAATGTTTAAACTGACTCGTCCCATCGTCTGTCTGCCTGTTGTCTTCGTCGGACGTCCTCGGAGGAGGACTATTTCGAGAATTGAGAATGAGGAGGACTTTATTTAAACACAGAGTTTGTTTTCCCCAAGTGGCATTTTCTAGGGAAAAAAAAGAATGAACACTGGACATTGTTCCACGATGCAAGAGTAGCATCAGTGCTGCAGCAAAATTGCAATTGAAGAAGCGCTTTTCATTCCAGGAGGAACTTTCCAGTTGTTAGTTTATCTGGGCTGTCTATTCTGCCCCTATTGGTGATGCCCACGAGAATAGCCTCAATGAAAGATGTATGAATGGGGAAACACCAACGTTTCTTCTAAACAAATTTATCTTTGTCTACCAGTGAAAAGATACTGGAATAGGACCGGAGTAACATGAGCCATGGAAAAGAATTGTCCCTGAAGTTCTTAAAACAAACCATTTTAGATAGAAAGTTTGATCAAATTAGTTAGTGATTTGGAATGTTTTTCGTACAAAATTTTTAATTCAAGTAAGAAACTTTTTTTGGAATCAGAAATATTTAGTCTGACTAAGCCATCTTTTAAGATGAACGCAACGGCACGCAGTGATTCAGAACCCAGAAAAGCTGACAGAAAATCGATTTTTAAAGTGCTCATATTCATCTTTTCTAATATTTCATCGTGTTCCGGCATTTTCAGGATACAAAAACCAATGAACATGATAATTATAAGTTTTCCCTTTAGATAAGGAGTTTTCGTAGAAATGCTAAGAAAAGTTTGAAGATTATTTTGAAAATTCTCTAAGATTTACTTACATTGAATGACGGATAGGTAAGAAAATCGCAAATATATTTTGCTTCACTTAATTTTTAAATTGACATGTTTTACACCTTATTCAATTTTTAAAAAACAAGTGAAGAAGCTGTGTTTTGGGATAAAGTTGATTATGGAATCTAGTTGAATATTTAAGGTTTTTAAACTTGAACTAGAGATAAAAAATAAATATAACTCCACTTTAATTTTACGTTGGATAGATCCCCCTTATTTCTGGACTACAAAGTATTGCAAATTGGGCTGCCCTTTTTGCCAGTTTTGGAGAACGATTTCGAAGAGTTAAACAACTTTTTTCTTCAAATTTGACTTCAAAGCAAATAACCTTCCGGATCACGAGCTCAATTGATATTTAATTGGATCTCTAGGTTCATTGTTCTAAAAATCCATTCATAAAACATCCTTATCATGTTTTGAAGGTTAAGATCAGAGCGATAACTCTTGTTAAATTGGAGTCATGATTTTTCAGTCATATTTCTAATGTGGAATAACTTTTACAAAATTCAGATGGATGTCTGCCAATTTCAAATTAAACTTTAAACTAGATTACGTTGGAAAACAACTTCAGTTTGCAAGAGAGAAATCTAATAAAAATAATTTTTTCAACCCAAGAAATCAAATTTTTGTGTTAATTAAATCAATGAATCCTGAGTAGACCTTTTGGGGGGGGGGGGGGGGGGGGTAGGTTCTAAAGGGTATAAAAAACACCATTTTCACGATTTTTTTCTAGAGCTATCGTTCAAACAAATGTATTCAAATTTTTTGCATTATACAAAGCATTGTTAAAAGAACATTTAGTAATTTTTTCGAAGAAAAATATTGAAAAATGAGCCGGTGACGGAGCACTTTCGAGGATGCCTTTCAGAAAACAGGATTTGCGGTGGACACTGTATCTCAGCACAGAATCATCTGAGGTCAAAAAATCAGAGCAAAATATTTTTAATAGATGTTTTTCTGGACCCCAACGTTTTTATTTACCTTAAAAAAAAATTTATGAAATTTTAGTGGCTGTTTGAAGTCAAAACTACGATTTTTCACGAAGTTTCACGAAGTTTCACGAGTTTTGGTCCAAAACTCATCCATGATTTTTTGCAGAATTTTTAAGTAACGTTTACATGAGTAAATTTGAACTTTTAGGTTTTTATGGGAAGATTGAATATTTTGTACTGAATAATCAACATCATTTTTGTTTCTTTTGTGGAACCAAGCCTGGAAACTTTCCACTGAACAACTTTGTCGAATATCTCGGTTCCACAGAAAAAACAAATATGATGTTGATTTTTCAGTACAAAATGTTCAATTTTCCCATACAAACCTAAAAGTTAAAATTTACTCATGTAAACGTTACTTAAAAATTCTGCAAAAAATCATGGATGAGTTTTGGACCAAAACGAAGCTTTTAAGACCCCAAGGTTTAAGAAATTCAAAAATGACCCCAAATCGACTCAGTCTACTATTCCATACTAAACCAAAAAAATAAAATGGCTTGCCAGTAACTTTCCCCACAGTCATTCAGATGATTAACTTTTTCTTGTGATCTTTTAAAGGCAAAACTGCAATATTATTTATTGACGAAACACAATATTTAAGTTTTTTTTCCATTCAAATGATATATTTTCCCTGATATTCAACTAGGTATCACTTTAAAATTTGTAAAAAAAAAATCATGAATGTGAACCGGGAGAACAAACAAAAAAAAATTGGAAGGCTTCAGATTATCACATACGATTCTAATCCGTTGATCAATTATTGCTAAAAAAAACCAGTAACAAGAGCACTATTTTTGTCCTTGAATATTGAGAGCTCTTGTCGACATGGTCAACATGAGATCCTAATCAACATGACTCATAATCAAAAGCAGAATGAAGTTTCGGGCGACTGTTTTCACAAATTTCATGGTGAATTCGTGCCAATCATTGATAAATTTGGTCATTATACTTTAAAATAAGCAATCCACATTATCTATGTAAGATAAGCTCTAAAAATCCGATCCCAGTGGTTTCCTTATTTATAAAGAAAATCCATGAAATCTGGAAAATTAGTCTAGAATCGAAAATGTTAACTATAACTTTTGCGAAGTTTCTTTGAAAATCTGTAAAGCTATGATTTTTTTTTAGGTAAACCTCATTAAAAATCTCTATGATATGATCTTTTACGGAACATCCAATTTTAATACAGTTTTTACATCGTTTGCAAGAAAAAATCGGTACTTCGTGGAAAAATTTCTCGAAAATACGCAAAGGTATGAAATTTTAAGTAAAAAAATTTCAATAACTTCCAATGTTGAGGAGACAGTGATTTCTCTTTAAAAAAAACTATATTTTTCACGCTATTTGTCATCGCTGTGGTATAGCTTCAGACTTTTGAAAGTAAGTTATGAAGAAAAGAACCATTTGTTAGATAAAAAAGCTTGTCTCGAATAAATGGTTCAATCTATTATACGAACCAAAAAAAGCCTTCAAATTTTTAGTTTAAAGAAAATAAAAAGGGAAGCAAATGTAGGCTATCCAGAGAGGGAAAATAATTAAATGCTTTTGGTACAATGGAAAACCCTTAAAGATAAAGTAGATGAAGTAATACTCAGGTTATTTAAGACGGTTTCTCCGATACAAAAAAATCGCAGGAAAGTTTTTCTGGGATTCAAGAAATCAAGATTGAGAACTGGAACTGAAACACAACGCTTAGTTTTAAACAAAATTTTTAATAAAAAAAAATTGGTTTCCACCATTTGTTGCGAAAAATAAGGTATCTGAGGAAGTTTAAATGATTGAAAAAGGAATTTTAGTCATAAAATTTTGATGAAGATTCAACGTCCAACTTAAAAGAGAGTGATTTCCAAAAGAAAAATATCTTCACAAGAGACATTCAAGTGATGAGTTGTACAATTGGATTGATTTTTTTCAAGTGTTATTAGTGACACTTAACCAGTAATGATATTTGTGTCAAGCTGGAATAATTGTTTTAAGAAAATAGTTCAAATTTATAAAAACCCGAAAAAAAGATGTCTTGGTTTGGAAGAACAAATGTGTGCAAAAAACTTAAAATCAACTAAGAAATTTACATAAAAAGTAACCAAGATTTAGCGATATACTTTTTCAATTCCAGCTGATATTGTCTGCTTTGCATATGAAAAATTGTGTTAAATTTTTATTCCAAATAAATGATACACGAATTCGATTTCTCTATTGTTCTTGAGTATTTATTCGTAAACAATTTGTTATCATAAAAGAATGACGTTTAATTTTAATACTTTTCTATAATTATGCATGAAGCTTTAAAAATTCTTAGTAAGTGATATTTTGAGTGCGACCCACCGAAAGGATATTTAACACAATTTGGCCCGATTTTTTCAAAAGGTTACACGTTACAGATAAGAGAACGAATGACATCAAAAATCTCAAATTTTTCCAGGGTAAACTGCAGAATAACACGATTTTTTTTTCTTACCATTAAAAACACAGATTATAACTCTGAACTTTGAATAAATATTTCTAGTAACATTTCTGAATCTGAAACTCACTTCAATATTGAAAATATATTAACAGTGTTGAATCAGTATTTTTTCTTTATTTGTGACACTTTACCAACGTTTTGACATTCGTGTCAAGAATCAGTATTGTTATTTTGATAATGAGTATGAATTCTGACTAAAATCCATGAGCAAATTTTGGAATTAAATTTACAATTCTGAGTTCTGAAGTTTTATAATAAATTTTAATTCTATGATATTTTTGAATTCAATTTCATTAAGCTGGATTTGATCTCAACGTATTGGTTGAACCAAATTAATGATAAAGTATGAGCAGGCAATGTGTTTGCTGCATTGTAGAAGATATCAAAATAATTTTTTTTAATTGGATTTTAATTTTAACATTTATTGAAATTTTTATAAAAAATATATTTGTTCCTAAAAAAAGGAAAAGGAAAGACGTACATTTTAAAAATGCTTTCGTTTTTGAATTTGGATTTTGTTACATTTTTCCTTATAAATTCTATAAATTGAAGCAGACACAATAATCAAATTTAAATGATTTATCTATAAAATTTAAATAAATCTGTTAAACCAAACTTATGAAATTGAACTTTATTGAAAATTTCAGTGTTTACAGAGATTTTAAATCACCTATTTCTTAAAAATATTTCACAGCATCAAAATCTAAAGTCTGAAAATATAATTTATTTCAATAGGGTTTTAGATCTAGAATTATTATCTTGATAGTCAAATCTCAAACATGGTGACAAGACTCATCAAATCTGATCACAAATTTATCTAAAATAGTTGGATACCATCTTGAGTGCTTTTTTATTTTCAATTATTTATTAAGTATTTTTTGTGTTGTTTTTTATCAATTTCAAGAATAAGTTTCTTTTAAACAATTGAACCCATTTGATAATATAACCGAATAATAGAAAATCTGAACAATCCAGTCTTCATTCAGATAAATAACAAATGTTAAAGTTTTTCTTAACCATCTGGACTCTAGCTCTATAAAAATCGATAAAAATTCTTCATATGAATTCCTTTCTGAACAGTGTGACAAATTCAGAACGAATTTTGATATCAAAACTGATGATTTCCCAGTAAAATTTTTCTTTTTAATATCATGTGAGATTTGAATTGTGTTGATATATTCATTTCATTTCATTGTTGATATTTTATTCCATTGAGGAATTGAGAATGTTATTTGAAATGTGTATTATAGTTATAATTTTTTTTAGGCGCAGACTGAATGACGCGATTTTCCGAAAATTATTCGTTGCAAGTTTATTAGAACTGCCTTCTACACAAAAAATAAGCTTCAACTCGGTTATCTGATGAGAAACTAAGTCGCAATCTTGGACAAAGTTGTTCAACAAAAATTTCCAAAAGAGAATTTAAAAATTTACAAAAAAACGATTAGCCCGGTTTCACAATTAAAAAAAAATCATTTTCATAGAACAATCTTCAAAAAAAAATCAGGGATGAGGTTTAAACAAAAAGAAATCTTCAGATTTCAGTCTTAAAAAAACTTAAATACTACTTTAAATTAACTCAATTCGTTATTCACGCTACTCATGCAACTTTTCGCAAACATAATAAAGTTTTCATCACCCTTGGTATGCTCAAGTGTTGCAATGGATAAATTAATTTTTAATGCTTGGCCAAATAAAAAAAAATTCATGTAACACAAATCAGTCAGTATAATAAATATTGAGAATATATATGACTGTTTTCATCAGTCGTAGTGTTTGGGGTCTCCCCATATAAATTTTCTCTAGGCTATCTCGAAGACTGTATTCGACTCTGTACCATGAGTGCAAGTTCTGCAAGTTTAAAATGCGGGGGAAAAAATAAACAGCAATTTGAAATACAATCAAAAAAATTTAAAGGGATCAACGTACGATATTTAAACCAAATTGAATTGATTTTTGATTTAATGACTGTTTAAATAAAAAATGTTTCCTGGATGAAGCAGCATTTTTCACATAAAAATCCTTCATTTTCAACTTCTATTGCATAAACATCGGTAAACACGCTTCTAAAACGTTCCTGCAGGATTGAAGCTGCCACAAGCCTTTAACAAACATGCTCAACGCGATTCGTACGGGATGGGATTTTCCATACTCGACAACTGTCGTCAGTATTCGCGACGATCCTCCGAGTCCCTCAATTACCAGATAAGATACACAAGAAGGGAGAAAGTGAGAAGGTAAAATAGGTATGTGGGTGGAAGGATGAATCTGCTCATCTAATGGGATAACGAAATGGAGCAGCAACAGAAGCTTCGCAAAACAATCGCTCGAACAATATTTGTGAAACGCTAGACGCTCATGATGAACATCCATCCATATCCTATCCGCTTCATCCGCCCACCTCTCAAGTATATGCCAGTAGTATGAAAGGGGTGGATTGTGGGAGTGCAAACTTGTTCCAAGCATCAGAAGGGCCTCCAGATGGTGCCTACATCC
Source organism: Uranotaenia lowii (assembly GCF_029784155.1). NCBI lineage: Eukaryota > Metazoa > Arthropoda > Insecta > Diptera > Culicidae > Uranotaenia > Uranotaenia lowii. The sequence continues at coordinate 182,638,599 of NC_073692.1, read as the reverse complement.
TACTAGTAGTAGCTAGTCAGTGAGTGAGCTGCCCCGGTTCTGTTTGTGTTTACCTTCTGTAACATATTCCTTGCCTTGAATAATGTGCTGCTGCTGCTGCTTGCAGCCTGTGTGTATAATAGTCAAGTGGAACGTGGCAGAAGACTAATATTTTCCATAATTTGATTTCTGAAGGTTCCTCCACTTGGTTAAGCAAATATTATGCTTCCCGGATAAAAGTACGCATTCAAACTTCAGTTTTTTTTTCGAGTTGAGCTTTTGAGCGTTGTGATGTGAAACATTCCGTTCTACACCTTGAAACATTTTGTTGAAATTGCTTTCCCATCAATTTGCAACTAGCAGTGTGATTGAAGTCGAAAAAACCCCGAATCAATGGGCAAAGTCCAAACAACAAATAACTCGGACGCGTGCCGGCAGTTTTTGGGAGGTCAGCAAATTTGGTATTATAAAACGGCCTGGCCTCCGCCAGTCAAATCATCAGTTGCAGTTGTTCCTCCAGTAAGAGTTCTTCCAAGTAATTTCTTAACTCCACCATGAACAAGTTCATCGCTTTGGCTGTCCTGTCGGTGTTGGCCTGTGCCTCGGCTGACAAATACGAAGCCCCTGCTAAGGCCGGTGGTTATGGAGGATACGCCGCACCTGCTCCAGCTCACGGAGGATACGGTGGCCACGCCTCGGCCGGAGGTCATGGAGGATATGCCGCTGCCCCAGCTGCTTCCCACCACGGAGGATACGCTCCAGCTCCAGCTCACGGAGGTCATGGTGGATACGCCCCGGCCCCAGTTGCCCACCACCCGGTTGTCCACACCTACGCTGCCAAGGCCCCGGCTGCCAAGTGTGGAGCTAACCTGCTGGTCGGCTGTGCCCCAAGCGTTGCCCACGTTCCCTGCGTCCCAGTCCATGGTGGCCATGGAGGATACGGACACGGTGGCCATGGTGCTGCTGCTGCCCACCACGGAGGAGCTGCCCACGGTTATGGAGGACACGCCGCTGCTGCCCCAAGCCACTACGGAGGATACCGCGCCGGAGCCGAAACCGAAGCCTTCGACCAGTTCGAGGAATAAGGTGTAGATGACATCTTTCGGAGTCAACTACGCATGGAAACAATACTCGAATCTTGATCTCGATCCTGGACGAAGATACTCGGAACAGTTCGGATTTGACGCAATGGAATTCTTATGTTATGTTTGTAGAGTCAACCAATAAATTGTCAGTCTTTATAAACCAAAATTTTTTTCACGATTTTTTTCCATCCGAAATTTTGATATTTTTTATCATCAAGAATTTGAAGCTGTTAAATAGATGCGTTTTAAATAAGATCGAGTTCATCTTTTATGTCGTTATAAGCACACACATAAAACATGTTTTATGGTTAATTTGAACTATGACAAGACTTACTTCGAATAATACTTAAAAAAAATTTTCATGGCTTTTTCATACTTTATTGACACTTTTACACTTTAAGTATCTACTGGTGAAGTCAAATAAAAACCACGTTAAAACCAAAATTAATGTTCCTCAGTTAGCAGTTATTCTTTCCGATAAATTCTTGTATTCATTGTTTTAGAGTTGTCGTTAATACATGAGTAAAGAAAATCTGAACTGGCCAAATAACAAAGAAATCATTTCTTCGTATTCAGTTCGGTTTCATGCGAACCTCATCAAGGTAAATAAATCATCATTTGAATATACAAATGGACATAAACTTACTACTTAGCTTAACCTTGAGTGTGTTACAGAACTTATATTTGTGGGAAATTTAGAAAAAAAACAATCTTAAATAATCTTACTCTTACCAACTTATCCTACTTTTAACAAATGTAGAACTTGTATAGTAAAAGTGAGGTTATTATTATGATGTCAGACATTTTGGGTTCGAACTTTTAGTATTGGCTGTAGATTTTGAGTTCTACCCGTTATCGCCATAACTATGTAGGGGAGAATGATGATATTTGATCCCTGCGGATACTTGATTCTCGAAACTGGAATGTTTTGTATAGATCAAATTTCTTTAAAAATATACCAAATAGGACAAAACAAGAAACCTTTTAAAAAAATAAAATTTCAAAACTTTGCTTTGAGTTATAGCACTTTGTTTGAAAAATCTAGCAAAATGCGACTTCAAGATGTTTTTATCATTTTAATTGTATCCCACACGAAAACATTATAATTAAAAATATTTATTTCAATATGTCAATCGTTAGAGTATAAATTGAACTTCTGGATTCTGGATATCATACTTTCAAAGCAATTGTAAACTCTCAATTCAATTTTAAGAAAAAGTTTTCAAAAATGTATATGTATGATCCCTCAAGTCCAAAGAGATATTTTTTTCCTTCAGAATGGATGTTGATCATTGGTAAGCACGAAATTATCCCTTCGTTTCAAAAAGTAAAAAATTTGCAACAAATAATACATGAAAAATGTGAAAAATCGTTTTTAAAAAAAAATTCTCGATCATTTCCAACTGATAAAAATTATGTTTAAGGAAAAATAAAAAATCAAGAAATGAAGGGTTAAAAATATTCATTGAATGATGTATATTTATCCAATAATTTCTTGATTAAAAAGACTGAAAAAAGTGTTTTAATCCGAAAATTAGAAAATTAAGCACTTATAATGATAAAAGGATAGTCATCAGACCTTGAGAATTCTTGTTGTCTGACACTTATAAAGTGTGAAATGAAAACTAATCTGGCTATCTCGATAAAAAAAGTCATTGGAACTTTTATCTTTAGATCTTGGAAGATTTTTCCCAAAGCTTAGGGCACCCTGATTAAAGGCTCAAGTCTTCTTGAATATAAAATCAAGTCTCCTTTAACTTTCTACCTCTTTTAGTCCTTCAGAGACCATTCTAAATCATCCGATGTTGATATTACAAGCTGTCAGAAAATACTAAAGAATGCAATCTGCAAAATTGCTCCAAAAAAAATACTGATAATAAGAAAAAATAGAATCAAGTATCCTCATTCTCCCCTACTATCCTATTCGAATCGACACATGTACGAAGTTTTATTTGTAAAAAGCATCTTAGAGACCGTACTGATCGATCTTTCTAACTTTCAGTTTTTGATTATTTTATATCCCTCTCATCAAGGCTGTGCGAATAATGGGGTGGGGGGAGGTGAGTTTTAAGGGTTTACCTCCCCCATGAAGATATTTTTAAAGTAATTTGTTTCAATTTATTGTAGTAACGGAATATGCGTTGATCCCAAAAGGTAATTAAAAACAACTATTCACAAAAATGTCTGAAAATTGGCTCGCTTCCGTTGGAACTAAGTACTACATCACATCCTATGTCACCTTTAGACTAAGATATTTCATTTCACGACATTCGAGACTATACGCGTTAACCAATTGAAACATATTTAAAATTTTAAATTTCGAATTGCAACTCCACAAAACCTTTGTATTGAAACTTTAATCTTAACACTCAAAAACATTCCCTCTTCTTTGGAACGGGGTGTCTTTAAGAACTTTAACAACTTAACGATTTCAGAATTTGAAACCAACAATTTTAACATCAAATTACATTCATCAAATACCTATTTTACACATCATCAAGCTGGCATCCATGTGACAAATGCTTACCACTCTTAAAAGTCAACAGAGTTTGCAAAAAAAAAGTCACACCTAATTCGGATCCGTAAATTTATTACTTATTATTTTGATTTAGAATTAAATCTTTTATGTCATTACAAATTTCATGCAGATATGGAATATGCTTAAAAAAAAAACTTTAGCCCCAATTTTGTTTTATGTTTCTTGTCCTTCTAAACTTTCAATTACACATTCAAAATGGTTTTGAATACACAAGCCCATAAAATTAATATTTTCCGTGGTGCATAGAATTTAAGAAATAGCTTTAGGTTAATTTGGGTACCCTTAATTGAAATCACAATTATTAGTTTTTTTTCTATCAGCTTTTGTTTTTCAAATTACTGTTGAAAACATGTCCACATCTTTTAAAAAAAATTCTACATTTTTCTGAAAAAAACTGTTTTTTGCTACCAAAATTAAAAACAAAATTTAATCAATGGTAAACTTTCTAGAAGCCCACTAGAAATGTTGACTTTTACGAAAAATGCAGAGAAGTATTCTTCTCGTTTTTTTACCTTATCTATAAAGTATGGAAATATTAACGATTTTATACGTTATTTTAAATCAAATTGAATATTGGATATTATTTAAACAGAAGTCAAATAAAATTTGATATAAATAAAAAAATTTAAGAAATTCAGTAATGTCAGAAATACTTGTAAAGATATCTTTTCGAATTAATGAAAAATGTAGAATTTAACTTTTTATAATTTATATATTTATAAGATACATTTTTCTTTGTTTCTCAATTTTACATTTTTGTGTTTTAAAAACATTATTTTCTTAGAAACCATCCTAAATAAATTTAAAAGAGAAAAATATTGTTTGTATCATTTGTCCTTGACCCATTATTGATATTGATTGCGACAATATATTCAGGTTTCATTGTAATTATTTTAATACTTTCATCGATCTTGATTTAAGCTAATATCTCTGAAAAGATCAGTAAATAATTCGAAGATTCTCCACTTATGCTTTGTAATGTACAATATTAACTAAATTAGTATTGGTTTTTTGTTTTCAGAATTTTGGAGAGTAGTATAGTTCTTAGAATTTCATATTTTTGTTTTCACCAGTTTCTTAATGATTGTTCAAGATATCAATTCCAAACTAAGACTTTTTAATTACCTATAAGTTTTCAATGATGAATTGAACATGTTTCAGTTTAAATATATAAAGTCAATATTGTTAACTACAAAGACATTGCCTTTTATTTCAATAACTGAAAAAATAAATTATAAAAATTCGTCAAAGTCAGAGATTTGAGCACTGGCGCTCTTGAAAAAAAATCGTTCGAGAATCGAAAATTTTCATTTCAAACCACGATTTCAAAATGACTTTTTTCCATATTCATGTTTTATTCCGGACATAAACTGAAATTTATTTTTGAATTTGGATTCAATTTCTAATTTAATCTAGTTTCATTTTCGATTTTATCTATTTCTGCTTTTTTATGTCCGAAGATTTAAATTCTTGTTTGTGATTAACATGAAATTTTTCCACATAAACATCAATAATCAAATTTAAAGTTAAAATACCTCGAAACTTTTTTCTTCTTTCGAAAACCTTTAAGTTGAGTTTAAAATTGAGAAAAAATGGTTGGTTTTCAAAAATTTCAAATGAAAGTATAAATGAAATTTCAAAATCTTGAATATGTATCTATTTTTTTGAAGGCTCACCAACAAACACCCTTCCTGTAGACTTATGTGAGAGTTCAACTTTTTCCCTTAGGAAATCTATAGTTTTGGTGTAGTTTTTGTTGTTTTTTGAGGTTAATTTTTTTTTAAATAGGGACATTTTCAAAAAGTAAGCCAGCCTTGGAATAAAGGCTAAACATCCTATCAAATGGTAATGTTTGAAGGAAAAAAATTAAGCAAATTAATGCCATGGCCTAGGGAATTGAATGAAGGTAAAATTTCACTTATTTTTGTAGTTTAAATTTTATAAGTAATGTTTAAAAATTAAGCATCCTAATTTATACAGCATCATTGTCCATCTTCCGATTTTAATTGGTGTTCGGCCGTAGCACATTCAGGACCGAGAGTTGTTTTTTTGGGCCGCAAGGAAATCTTAACCAAGAAACGCCGAAATTCAGCATTGTATATCTCAAAATTCACTAGACCAAAAGTTACAAATTTAGTATCTTCGAGCCACCGAAAGTGTTGTGTTGAATTTTGAAGAGTTTCATCGTAAATTTCATATAATTTGAGTTTGTTCCGAACTGTCTTTGCAATTGATAAACTAGCAATTGTAAATATTATGAAGGTGTTTTGTATCCTTTATGATCAAGAAAACTCGTTAAAACCGTCAAAATAGAGACTGACCAATGTTACTCCGAAGTATCCAATTCTAAACAAAGACTAAACCGATTTATAACTTGAATTTAACCCTTCATTTCATGATTTTTTATTTTTCGTTAAAAATCATTTTAAACAGTTGCAAATGATGAGTACATCAAGAAAAAAAATTAAAATAAAATACGATTTTTCACTTTTTCTATACATTAATTGTTGCAAATTTGTAGCTTTATGAAACGAAGGGTTAAAGTAGTTTAATATATTTCTGCAATCATGTTTTACGTTCATAGAAGTCCAGTACTGCTATTAAAAATGAGAAACATGCCACATTTCTCTTAACAAAAAAATAATCAAAAAATTAAAAAAAAAAAAGTGATCAATAATACCCCGGATTACAGTACGTAAACGGATCTCGATAAAAGTATTACGACATGACAACAGTAACGATTATTTCTGATTATTTAACTGCTCTAGTTATCTATAATCAAGTAAAAGGTTTATTTTTTAGTTCGACTATATTGACTAAGGTTATAAGAGGTCCAAGACACTTTTATGAATATGTCCGATTCATTCTATGGTGTATCATTAGACTGAGTCGATTTTTGGTTATTTTTGAGTTTTTCAACCCTAGGGTCTAATGAGCTGTTTTTTGGTTCAAAATTCATTCATGATTTTTGTAAAAATTTTCAGTAACTTTTAAATAAGTAAATTTTAACTTTTAGGTTTGTATGGGAAAATATAATAAATTGTTCGAAAAAATTAACATCACATTTATTTCTTCCGTGGAACCGAGTCAACTAGTGAACCTTGTTATAAAAATGTTCATTAATTTTGATCTCAACATTTTGATTTTGTTTATCCATCCCGCTCTATGGCACAACAGTTGAAACAAATTTTAGTACAAGGATAGCATATTTAAAGATCAATTTTGATACAATGTTCAGTTTTTTAAATCATATGAAAACAACATTCTGTTTATAAAAATCTAAGCCAGAAATATATCTGGAAAAAATATTTAATTATTGTTTAGCAAGCGGTTTCTCGGAAAACCAGCGGCTTTTAGGAAAACAGACTAAGTCCCAGAAAGTAATTTTTTTTTATTACACCAGATTTCGACGATTTATGCATTACCAAATCATTTGGCAACAAAATTATTTTTTTAAATGTTAAAGTCGATATTTAAGGAAATTTTTAAGATATCACCAGATTTTGTCGTTTTAGGCAATTTTAAGTCAGTTGGAATAAATTTGAAATTTCGACTTTTCCGATTTTTTTTTGCCAGTCTTTGATGATTTTTGAGGGTCAAAAAATTAAAATTTTGAGCGCTTTGAGGCACCCCTAAATCAAATCCGATTGAGCTTAAATTTTGCATAAGTCGGTTTTTGCTGCCACCCTTAAATGTATATTTAAAAAAATAAAAATAATAAAGTGTGGTCATTTCCCTTTTCCAACTCCATCCAGCATGAATTTCATTTCTGGAATTGAATGAGACTGTTTGTCATAGGTCAAGTCTAAAGATAGTCTAGTCTTAAAAAATTAAGACGAAAATTCATGTTAAAATATTACACAAATTGCAACCATTCATGCATGACAGAAAACATGGATGTCGATTTAAAAATTCAAAGAGCAGTTAGAAATTTGATTCCAAACATAAAAATTTATTAAATGATTCTACAAACACAACATGAGAGTTCCATTGCATCAAATCCGATCAGCTTCCGGATGTCTTCGTCCAAGTTCATGGCCCATCAACTCATCACTGAGATGATCGAGGTTCTATTTTCGAGTATCAACGTTTAGGAAGGGTATCAACTTATTCCTCGAACTGGTCGAAGGCTTCGGTTTCGGCTCCGGCGCGGTATCCTCCGTAGTGGCTTGGGGCAGCAGCGGCGTGTCCTCCATAACCGTGGGCAGCTCCTCCGTGGTGGGCAGCAGCAGCACCATGGCCACCGTGTCCGTATCCTCCATGGCCACCATGGACTGGGACGCAGGGAACGTGGGCAACGCTTGGGGCACAGCCGACCAGCAGGTTAGCTCCACACTTGGCAGCCGGGGCCTTGGCAGCGTAGGTGTGGACAACCGGGTGGTGGGCAACTGGGGCCGGGGCGTATCCACCATGACCTCCGTGAGCTGGAGCTGGAGCGTATCCTCCGTGGTGGGAAGCAGCTGGGGCAGCGGCATATCCTCCATGACCTCCGGCCGAGGCGTGGCCACCGTATCCTCCGTGAGCTGGAGCAGGTGCGGCGTATCCTCCATAACCACCGGCCTTAGCAGGGGCTTCGTATTTGTCAGCCGAGGCACAGGCCAACACCGACAGGACAGCCAAAGCGATGAACTTGTTCATGGTGGAGTTAAGAAATTACTTGGAAGAACTCTTACTGGAGGAACAACTGCAACTGATGATTTGACTGGCGGAGGCCAGGCCGTTTTATAATACCAAATTTGCTGACCTCCCAAAAACTGCCGGCACGCGTCCGAGTTATTTGTTGTTTGGACTTTGCCCATTGATTCGGGGTTTTTTTCGGATTCAACTTCCCTGTTGGTAGCATATTATTTTTTATCAGCTTATTGATGCGGTTGCAAAAGGCGCTCCCAACAAGGCTATCAATGATGCATCATTTTGATTTCAATCAGGTTTTTTTATACTATTACTTATTTTATGAAACCTTTGCTGCTGCTAGGGAGACATAAGCATTTAAGGTGAACTTTCTGATTTAAATTTGCAATTGATAACTTTTTTTTTTTTTTTTTTTTTTTTTTTTTTTTTTTGTTTCGATTATAGTCGTTTTACCATCTTTATGGCATTCGCGACTTTATCAACGTTACAGTTGGCGGATCGTTATTGAAAAACTTATCCGGTACAACTGTGTTCGATATTTACTCTTGGGCTCGAACTCGCGGACATCGGCTCAGGAGACAACAGACTTGCCAACTGAGCTATATCACAAGCCCCCAAGCAATTGATAACATATTTTCCATTTCAGTGCTAAATATGTTAGTAAATAATGACATTTAATTAAACGTAGGCTTAGATTAGATAATTTTTACTCTCATTTCTCAGTTCGAAAAATTTCTAAATAATGTTTCAATCAATATTAACGATATTTTCTTTTTATTTCAGATTCAAGAACTCCACTTAAAAAAGGCAAGTGCTATCGAAATGTTTTATATTGGGTTGAAGTTCACATGAAAATTTTGTAATTTATATTTGTTGACTTCTTTCATCTTTTTTTTTCTGACAATAATGTTATGTTAAACAAAAATTTGTGATGAGCCGTTTTTTGAAGAATTGTCAAAACGAAACTTTTTGACCCCAATTTTCCTTGCCAAAGGGCAGCGACAAAATATGTTTTTGATTTGATTTTTTCAATTTTTCAGAACTATGATACACATCCAAATACCTCTACTCCAATCAATTTTATTGCCCATATATATTTTATTGAATCATTAAAATGGAAATCCCGTTACATTCCGAGTTCAAAGCATAACTGGTGGTCAACCGAATGGTTTTACATGCCAAGGGTGGTACATGAAAATCAATTCGTTCCACTTGCCATTCCCCTGAAACCTTCGCCAAGGGACTTCCAAACGGTGCCCAGGGAATTCCATTACTGCAGTATGTTTAATTGATATTTGTTTTCAATTAAATTTCACAAAATTTGTTCACTTTTACACCTCCATTCCGGAATGTTCTCTCGATTCTCAAACTATTCGACTGGCTATGGTCAGGAAAAGTTCTCCCTGGCCATCGTCAGCAGTCTGGTCCGGTCCAGTAGCGGGAAAATTGTGCAAATTGTCTGCTGCCGCCACTTTCCACCAGGGCGGACTTTCTCTGTCTCTTCAACACTTTCCATTTCAGTGAATTTTAGTTGCACATTTGCAGTGAGAGACCGGCGCAAAAGTCATTCATCCAAAATGGCTGCACCGGGGATGGACCATCCAGTCCAATCGGAACTTTCCCGTTTATTTTTCAGAGAGACGGATAAGTAAAAGTAGGAAACGGGGTAAGGTAAGGATGATTTGTAATTTATTCATGTCCTCCCTCTTGGTTTTTGTAATTGTGGAAAATTGTTTAGGTAAATTTCCGTAACATGGTTTAACCGAGAGCGTGGCTTTGCTGATGGTTTTTCCTTTCTGCATGGGTACAAAACTCTCGGTGGGTTTTCCCATTTCCCTATTAGGACACAACAGGGAAAGTGTTTCTATGGATTTGATTGAATTAATGTTTTATAGCGTGATTTACTGTTCATTGGTGCATTCCCGTGGCACTTTTTCTATGTTAGTGTTTTTAGATCTTTATCCATTTGTTGTTTTTAAAGTGAATGAATGTTAATGGTGCCAGGCTTTCATGTAATCAGATGGGAAGAAATTTAATATGGTATCCATGCCCGTTTTGAATGAAAATGCGTGAAAGAAAATGAGTTCTGTAGAACGAATAATAGTTGGTGAGACAAAACAAAACAAGAACAGAAATCTTTTAAAAATTAAAAAAAAATGTATTTCCCTTTAAAAATGTTTAATGAAGCTTAAATTTATCAAATGATGTATCAAACCGTCGAACGGGGCATCAAGCAAAAGCGGCGGTGGAATGATTGTTTTTCATCATATGTGAATTTCATTCATCAACACATTGATTTTTATGATTTCAGCTAGTTAATTTTTTGTAAAAATTCCGCCCCTTAACGTATGCATCATTCTTATGATTTTGCATTTAACAGCTCTATAAAAAATTCAAAGTTTAGTTCGAACAACTAAACAAAAACTGCTTGTGTGATTTTGTACTGAATTTTCTGTCTCTCTCGTGTTTTCTTTCCCCACAAACTATCAAAACAGCGCAACATTTTCAAACATCAACCGAGTGAATACTCTAGTCGAAATTTTTTCACCTGAAAGTATCAATTGGAATCAAGTTCAATTCAAAGAAGTCAACAGCCCAATAAAATAAATCACAAAATATTCATAACGAACCTTTCAAAATTGGCCTGAAAACAGTAAAAAAGATATAGAAAAATCACAAAAAAATCCATTATGGGTAGTTGCGACTTTTATCAAAATTGCAGTGATAAAAAGAGAGACACAAAAAAATCAAATAGGAAAATCAAAAACAAAATATAACATAATTTGTTAGTTTATAAATTTATAAATTTATAGAAAAATCTTTAAATTTTATTGCGTTTCTATAAAATTATGCATTGAAATTAAAGTTTGTTGCAAGCTACCCAATTTTCTGCGTAGGGTGAAAATCGCATGTTTTAGAAAAAGAATAGAAGTATGTCTTAAGAAACTTTTTTTTTCTGGCTACGTCAATTCGACGTCCCATCAACCTTACAACTTTTGATACACAACTGGTATGATTATCTGTGAATATATAATTTTTTTAAGTCATTGCAAAATTGTTCAGGACGGAACTTTATCGTGATAAAATTAATTAAGAAGATACTTTAGAAGATAGACAAACCGTGTCTTCAGAAAAAATGCTGATCATACCATGCGCTTAAATAATCCTTAATCAAATATTGGGACGAGTAATTTTTTGCATTATTAATACATAAAAACTTTTTCAGTGAACAGCCATCATCCCCCCAAGCGGGAAAAACCCGTTAAAAATAATCGAAAATGCTCGAACCTCATAAAAATTTGGAACTATTCCTATATACCCTAGAATTTTCAAAATTTCGTTTCTCTAACAAATTGCAGTCTTTTTTTTTTCATTGAGGTGATCAATTTTCCAATAGGCACTTCAGAAGCATTGGACTTCTATTGGTAGCCTTACTTTCATATCTTTCTTTAAACACTGTAACTATTATTTAATGTTAAAACTCTTAACCTCAATTTTTTTTGCAGAAATAAATTAAAGAAATTTAGTTCTGATTACGTACAACTTTAGTTCCACGAATAACTTTATCGTTTAGGAAACAATTTTTACATTTTTCTCCAAAAATTGCATAGCTTCATTTTGACAGAAAGCATTATTAAGACAACTCAAATGGGTAGATAATTTCAATTAAGAAGATGCATTAAAATTTTAGAACCACACAAGAAGTTTGAAGATGTCCACAACACAAAAGTCTAAGCTCACACTTTACACTAACTCTTCGATTGCTTTCCTCCTTCCATTATTTATCTCTATCTAAGACTCATTCTTATTAGATCTTTAGAAAAAGAACGATCTTCAAGATTGATTCAGATGGGCGGTCGTAAGATCGATTCAGCTTAAAATTTAAGCTTGATCCATATTGAACAAAAAAAGAACATTTTGTTATAATAAGGATAAAAAAGAACACGAAGTTTGAAAGATGCGTTAAACTTCTATCTTTGGTTGAAATAAATGCATATAAACGCTTTAACTTAGGTACTTAGTATATTGAAAATTCCAAAAAATTACTCTGGTGTACCTTACAAATATTTATTTTGAGTCAATCAAATTGAACAATGAAAAATTGATCATTGTTGATTATTTAGATCTTAATATTTTCAAGTTCGAAGAAAAATTTTGATTTCAGAAGCGAGTATATAAATTTGAAAAAAAAAGAATAGAATTCTAATTTTAGTATTATAGCTAAGATTTTGAATTTATCATCAGTCATCATTTAAAAATAAATTATGAAACTCGAAAATTATTAATGTCATGAATTTATATGTGTGTATTCGTTTAAAATTCAAATTTCATAATGCCATTTAAAGATTCATACCAATCATGAATCCAAATAATTCACACAATGATAAATTAAATTAAAAGTTTAAACTCAGTTTCAGATTTGGCAAAAAAAGTTTCATTATTGGAAAGGGAACAGTTATTTTAGTGCATATGTTTCAATAACTGTTTCGAAAGATTTTGGCATCATGATATATTCCGTCAAATTTTCTCAATCACCTCTAGTTTTGGTTCTATGGCTCGTATAATTCTGATACTAGTAGTTTTTACTGAATTGCAGCTCAATGAAATAAAAAACCTACATTAAAACTAGAAATTGATTAAAAATTTAAAAACTCATTAAAAAATTGTAATATTTATTATCTAGAATTATATGAAGGGTCAAGATTTTGCCTAGATTTTCGCTTTTCAGAGAAACAATGCTTTAGTTAGAGGAAAAAAGTAATTTTTAAGAAAATTCAATTGAAAATGATGAAATTATTTCATTTCTGACATCATAAAAGGGCGTTTTGAATATTATATAAATGTTTTTAATTTATTTAATATCTATGTAAAAGACCGCAAAAAGTTTTGTTTTTAATAATATCTGAGATTCATTTGGATTTAAAATTTATTTGAATTTTGATCAAATTCCTAAATTTCCGTGGAAATGTAAAAAAATCAAAGAGAAAACTTATAAAGCCTTTTCTGAGAAGTCAAAATTATTCATTCATTTTATTTGCAGTCATCGAGAAAATTGATCATTATATCAAAACCTATATTTTTAATGATTTTGTAACATTTAACAGTATTTTTTTCCAAAAAATCACTCCCAAATCGAACTTCTTAACACTCCAAAGTCAGTTTAAATCAGAGCATTTTTTTAAATTATTTCTAAAACATCGTAAAAGGATTTTTTTAAAATCTAAACATAATTTTTCATTTTATTCATTTAATTCATTTTATTCATTTTATTCATTTTATTCATTTTATTCATTTTATTCATTTTATTCATTTTATTCATTTTATTCATTTTATTCATTTTATTCATTTTATTCATTTTATTTACCCTCTTTGTTGAAAAATTGTTACTACTCCAAACAAATGATTCAAATAAATTTCCATTCATTTGATTCAGATTTAATGAAATTCTTAAATAAAGATAGAATAGAATAAAATTTAGATTTAGAAATGAAATTCCTCAACTACAATTCACAATGAAAAATTAATTTAAGAATTGATTAAAAACAACACGATATTTTCGAATCATACTTCTGAAAAATATAAAAGGATAAATAAGTGTTTTAAAATAAGTCTTAAGTTTATTACTATTATAATCAAAATAAATATAATCTCCAATATCGGTATCTCGAACGCAAGGCCGGATTAAAGGGGGGGCAAAAGGGGCAATTGCCCCGGGCCCCCGGCTCAGGAGGGCCCCCCGTGGGAAAAAAAAAGTTTTAACATTACTTTAATCATTCTAATACAAATCCATGAAAGGAAATAAAAACTAGAAAATCTGAATGAAAACTTGAAATATAAAAACTAAAGGGTCCTCGTGAAATAATATCTAGATTAGTTTTTGTCTTAAAAAAGTTCAGGGGGCCCCCTAAAGTAAGCAGTGAAGGAGCTCTCCCACATTTTGCGAGCTGAGAATATCAAATCCTTCTGGACAAAACCGAATTCGAAAAATAAATTAAGAAAAATATGAGGCAAAACATCTCAAATTTTCATTTTTCATCAAAACATATCAGTTACGATATTCTTTACAGAACAGGTAAAATAAATGAAAAAATATCTCCTCATTTTCATTACACTCAAATGTCTTGCACAACAATAATGTTTGTTGTTACGTTAAGTTTCCAAGTTATGGTTTACCAGCTGCACTGAAATAGCAGCTAATTTCGCTTCATGATAAACATTTCAGAGTTTTAACCGGGCAGTATCCGGGTTAATACCTTGTATTATAATAACTTTTCAACTTTCAATTTTTATTGTTGAAGTTTCCATTGGTTTATAAATTCTAAACGCTTTTCCCTCCCTATTTTTGAAAGTAAAATCTTTAAAAAAAACTGTAGTTGCTTAAATTGGACCAATCGACGTTTTTATTAAATTTCCATTCGAATTTCTGTCTAAGACTTGAAAGTTGTATTGGAACATTTTCAACTGATTTAACCAAAATTTTATCATCTACTGAAGTGAATATCCTGAAATCAGCATAACATTTTCCAAATGATTATTCTCCAATTATCATAAAAACGATCTGAATATTTCTGTGATCTTTTTCCAGATTCAGTTCATTGGTATTTTTAAGCTTCGTGTTGTTTCTTCAGTTACTGGAGTTCAGTTTCATCATTTTTCTGAATTTTGAAAATTCAGGATCTTTGTTTAAGATACTAAACTTTGATAACTGATTCTGTGGTTTAAACTTTTAATCTTTCTTTTAATCTTTATTTTCAATTTTTTTTATCCGATCATTTTTGCACTAATACCCCTTTGGCTTTGAGGGCATCGAATGAAACTTTTAGTCATATTTAGAATCACACTTCGATAAAAAAAAATTATCTGATGAGAATAATATACAAAAATATCTCATGAAAAGATTTTTTTGTGTTTCAAAGACGTAGAATTGAAATTCACATTTGGTGCAATTTCTGCTTTTGCCCTGATTGTAACTTTGTATCTCTTTTTTTTTAATTTAATTCATATTTTGTTTCTCGAAACTTGATTAGAAATTATGATTTAGATTTGTGACACTGAATTCTGGTTTTGTATATAACGTGATTTAAAGTTCTGAATTCTTTATATCTGTATCTCTATGGATTGTGGATTTAATTATTTTGTTTATTTTTTTTTTAATGTTGTTTTCTGTGTTTCAAATCTTCACGATACTTCCTACTTGTTACTAGGTAAACATTTCTCGGATAAGCACAAACAAATCATCAATGATGATATGAAAATCATTGAAAATATATATCCGGTCATTTTTTTTAATCATAGAATTTTAGTTGGTGATAAGGGTTTTATAAAAAAAAATGAGAATTAAATTTTGCATTTTGCAGCTTAAATTACAGTTTTCATTTCTAAGAAATTTCTAAACTCTTCCGCAATGTTTGCACGTGATTGATTAAAAAATGTTATTTGAAGATACCACAAACTATCATCTACGCAGACAACACGGTTATTCGAAGATAGTATACTGAACTCATCTTCAGTTTATTTACACGTTTAAAAGGTTTGTATTTTCTGGGTAGCATTTGAAAAAAAAATCGAATTATAGGGGCCTCCCGAGAAAAATTGCCCCGGGCCCCCCGATGGCTTAATCCGGCCCTGCTCGAACGTTTAGTTGCGAAATGAAAATCATTTAAATTTCGTTTCGATGAACTTTCATTGACATGAAGAAGCTCCCGAAAAATAAATCATTGAAAAATTTCTTCAAAATTTCTTCTATTCAACAACAGGTGAATCATTTTCATTTGTTATTTGAAATTTATTTCAAGAGATTTCTTAATGAGCTCATAAAGTCTTCTTGGTATACAAAATACGAAAATCAGTTTTTACCAATATTTTCTCATACGGAAAATATAAGATTAAATAGTGCGCAATCTTCAAACTTCAAACTTTGAATGCAGAATGTTTAATTTACTTATAAATCATCCATGAAAAAGATACGTTTCCAACAATAACAGCGTCCAAGGATGTTTACAGCGTCGTTTTGCTTACTTTCGATTTTAACGACCATGTCGTGTTGATGTGCATATTTTTCGATTGCTTTTTTTCGTAAACCAGCTGGCTCTTGGCAACAAATACTACATTTGAATAATCCTTACACTCATAATTACAATAAAAGAGAAGAAATAGCAGTTTAAAATGAAGGAAAAAGAGATTTTTTTACAAAACACTTAAATTTTTTCTTCAAACCCAAAGTGGGGCAGCTTTATTCAGACTTGATTTTACACATTTTTTAATTGTCTTTCCGTCATTTCGAACAATTTTTTTGTATTTAGCATTTTTATGATGAAAAGATGGAAAATTTACTTGTTTGTTCTGGATTCATTGCTGATTTTCAAATGATTTTTTTTTAAGTTGAAATATGTATACGAAGAAGAGTCTCAATTTACCCTGGTAAACCTAGCTCAAAATATGGAATTCTACAGATAAGACTTCTACGAAAGCCAATCTAGTCCTGAGTATCGATTCCAAAACAGATTTCAGATTATGAAATATAATCGGTTCTCAAAATACTCGTATCTTAATATCTCCAGATCAACATCACGGAAACGAAAAATAGAATCTCTGTTGTGGTATGAGCCTACTTGGTTGAATGATTCAACTGAATCAAGGCAATCGAAAGATTCCTTTTAATTCAACCACGGTAAATGAAAAGTTCATATACCAGTATTTCGATAGCAACTTACTACCTTCTTCAGTGAACTTCAATCGAAAACGTTCACTGAAGAAGGTAGTAAGTTGCTATCGAAATACTGGTATATGAACTTTTCATTTACCGTGGTTGAATTAAAAGGAATCTTTTGATTGCTTTGATTCAGTCAAAAATAGAATCGAAAATGATCCGATCTAATAAATGTTTTCCAGGCCGAAGAATCGTTAGAAAAAATCGAAAATCTAAGTTGAAAAGATCGATCTTCCAAGGATAGATCCAAGATCGAAAAATCCTATTACAGCTTGGATAAACTTAGATATCGTGTGGAGCACAGAGATGCCAATGTTTCTGATTTTTCAGGATTTGCCTGATTTCTCGATGCTCAGCCTGACAACCTAATAAGCCGTAGGATTTCCCTGATTTTCAAAAATAAGACAGATTTTGCCTGATTTTTGTTTAAATGATGAAAAATGGGTAGCAAGGAACTGCATTAAATACCATTGCTGAAGTGAAAATGGGGATCAGTGACCAAAAAAAATCATCACTTTGAGCAAAATTTCCGTTACTTTGACGTATCCTGATTTTCATTTCATCAGTCCCTGATTTTTGAAAAAAAAAGTTGGCGGCCCTGATGGAGTATGATCAACGAAAGAGCCAAAGAAGCCGAACCGAAAACAGTACGCAAATTCGTTCAAAAGTTAATATTTATTTAGGATAAATGGGTATTTTACCTTATAGTCATTGTTGGAATGCATCACCGCGTTTGAAAAAAAAATTGTTGAGCCAAATCCAGGCTTACTTTCTTCGCCAGGCTCATGGCAATTCGGCTGAGTGATCTTCGTTTTGCTTCATTGCTGGACAAATACTCCTGCTTCCTCACGGTCATCTTCTTCGCGTTCTTCTGAACCATCATGGCCGCTGAATCCTCCTGCATTGCGTTTACATTCCTCTCCTTCTCCTTCGATTAATCCGGTCATGTCTGGCATTTCCGGAATATCTGGGGGATATTCCCGAATGATGTGGAAAACACTTGAAAGCTCTGTCGGCCAAACTGTAACAAAAGCAAAGTATTATCAAAAAAAAAACAGCAAAACTTATTTTCACATATTGGGCACGAAGCAAAACTTATTCTTGAATGACAAAACAGCTTAACCTCAATAAACGGGTTTTACAAATAGTTAACTGTTTTCCTAGATGAATTGTACCATTTTGTTTCACCTAAGATTACCTGTTTGGGATTCACCTTTTTTCTCGATGAACTATACCTTTTTTCAGATTTTACCTTTAACCTTGCTGTGAGGTGAGTTTCACCTCGAAGAGGTAGAAGTTACCTTTTTGGCTGTCACGAGCGTTCACCTTGCTATTTTTTTTTCTTTTTTTTTTTATAAGGATTTTAACACCAGGATGTCATTCATCCCTCACCTTGCTATTTGGGTAAATTTCACCCTTTTATAATTTTCTGGGTTCTGTTTTCTCCCGGATCTTAGATGTTTAGTAGGAGCCGGCCAACCATGGTAAAAATCACCTTAAATCCTTTGCCTGCGGGAACATAATGAACATAATCTCAGAGGTTTTTTTCTACTCGTTTCAACTTAATTTAAAACTTGCTCCACTTGCGTCAGTTTGAAAATCATCATCGCTGTGTCGATGATTTAATGACAAGTTCCGCACGCTTATTTCTGTTTAGTCAGCTGAATAATTAATTGAACGATATCGAAGACGTAGGTATATGTGGAGAAAAATAGTGGTTTTTGCTGTGTAAAAACTACTAATTTTGTCAAATTTAAATTTTATTTTTTACCTGAATGTTGGTTATGATTGATTGGCTGCTTTTGTACTCTGTTGAACTGTGTAAACGTGTTCATTGGAATGTCCGTTTTGATAAGGCCTTTCCAAAAAGAAATAAGATAACTTTGTTGATCTTTTTTTTAATCAACCATGGAAACTGAAATCAATTAAAAACAACTTAACAAGCATTGCCAGCATTTTTTTTAAGAAAATTTAAAGTAAATCATTAAATTAACAAGGACTAAGGCTGGAACAAATTTCAATTTCTTCTTTTGTCACCCCCCCCCCCCCCCTTTGAAATTTCCAAAAACCCGAAGGGGGAAAAAATAAAGTTTGAAGTGTTTTATGTAAATTTCGAAAAAAAAAAAAATCAAATATCCGAAAGATTACAAAACCAAAAAACAAATTTTGGAAGATGGGAGGTATTTCACCTTTTCTATTCATGATTTCATTGAATTTTCCGATAAAAAAATGGCTTGATATAAAGATTTTGTGCAATGGTATTGTATGCAATTTGGTTGCATACAAGATTTCGTGCAATTTATTCCAATTCATTTGTTTTTTGTATTATTTTTTATTCTCCCCCCCCCCTTTCGATGTTCATAATCCGAGTGACAAAAGAAGGATTTGAAATTTGTTCCGGCCTAATTATAAAAAATAAGCTAGCTAGATTTTTCATTTTTTGCATTATTTGCTAGGATTCAAATACCTGGATTTTGTCAGGATTTTAGACCAAATTGCCTGGATTTGTCAGGCCAGGATACGTGCAGAATGAATTCTCTTGAAGAGACATCCTTTGAGAGAATTTCTAAAATAAGTTTAGTACAAACCACCAACACTGCAAAAGTTTGTAATTGATGCCCTTGTTTCGGTGAGAGTTAATATTAATGAAATTTCAACAAACAGAATTAAAATTTGCCTCTTATAATTTTTTTTTTATCCAAACACATCTACTTGGGAAACAAACATAAGTTTTTTTTTTTATGGCCTTCAGAATGCTCTACCAAAAGGAAAAATCCTGTGGTTCACTCTAATAAGAAAAAAAAATTAAACTGTCGATACACGTGTGCCATTGTTGTCCAATCAAACCTTCCAGGAAGGAAAGCAGAACTTACAACACGTTCCGGTGCGTGAAAACCGAATCCGGAAAAGGGATTCCTCCATGCTCCATGTGAAAACTATACCGAACCAATTGGGTATCCTTTTCCCAGCAACGGATCTGAAGACGGTCGAAAGGAAGGTTTAGTTTGCTTGCTAGAGTGTGTCCGGGGTCATTATAATTGGTTGTTATCGGATTGGAATGGAACGTGGAAGAAGGAAGAGTGAATTAGAAACACGATCCAATGTGTACATTGCTAGGATCGAACAGATCAGAAAATCAGTTCCCCGGATAATGGATGCTGGGAAACAGAACGGCCAATTTTCTAACGGAACGGTTCAATCATTGATGCTTGCTTCTTGCTTCTGCTGAACGGAGTGTTCAACAGCTTCCGGTTGATTGTGGTTTTGATATCTGAGAAATTACCCCTGTAGTAGCAAGTGGATAATTGATTAACTACAACTGCTGCTTTCCTCGAGATTGGATGGAAGCAAATTTCATAAATAAGAGAAGGATTGGCGAAGTCAACAGAACTAAGAACGAGTCGTCTCTACGTCGGAGACTAAACAGGATATTGGTATTTCAATTTCATTGCCTTAAATAGGACCATCAATACCTATTGCTCATACTTCAACCGGTCAGCATCAACTGAGTCTGGATATTTTTTCGTAATGCATCCTTAGAGGCTTTTAAAGAACAGTAAAACTTCAACAAAGAAACTAAATAATTTACAGCCTCCCATAAAAGTGCCACCATCATCAGCCGGAAACGGCCGACAAAACACAGCATAGACATTTGCCACTTTATGTACCACCTCAGCCTCAGCCCCAAAAGCGGAGGGTCGAAAAGGTTACAATCTTTGCGAAAAGTGGTTTAGTTCTTAAATCCACCGATCCACCCCCGCACAGTAGGAAAGCACTTTGGTTGGTGTAGTAATTATTTAGGGATTCACCGACGACGATGTCTCGAGAATGTACACCAGAAACACTTTCGGAAGCCATTAAAAACAATTGCCACTTCTGGGGCTAAGCATGGGAAGCTTAAACCGATGATGGTAGCTCTGCATTAAGAAAGAAAAAAAAACACATTAAAGAGACATTAGAAAAGGCGATGAATTTTTATTTTGGGAAGAAAGTTAAAATCCTCGATGCTCATTTCTCAAAAATGTATTTATTTAAAGTTTGGCCTCACGTATCGGTTAAATGAGGCCGGAACTAATACCAAATTCTATTTTTGACACTCCCTTCTGCCCCTGCAATTTTTCTGAAATCTCGAAAGGGGAAATAAATAAAGCGTGAGTTTTAAAATTGAAAAATTATTTGAAATTTTAAACAGTTGAAAGAAAGAAAATCAAACTGTAGAAGAATGGAATTCAACCATCTTTTGTATCCGATTTTTATCATGTTTTTGGTTTTAATTTACTTTATTTACTATTATTTGCAATAAACATTGTTTGAAATTTTTGTTGCATACCAGATTTTATTTTGATTCATTTGTTCCAATTCAATGAAATTTCGAAATATTTTGTATTACCTTAAAACCTTACAACTTTTAATATTTAAATTTTATCTTCTGGTTATCTTCAAAGAAGTTTTACTGCAAAATGAGCTTTATAAGAAAATATTATCATTTTTTTATTACCCTTCCTACAAGTGGGATAAAAAATTTATTGTTGAATATGTAAAATGTAAACTCTTAAAGTTATGTTGACATCATGCATTAAAATAGTGCAACTTCAGCATCAGTTTTATGAACAAACGACAACTTCCGGAAGCTCGCACAAAAATGATCATCGAAGTTTTGTCTATGAAACACTGTAAAAATCGTGTGTATCCAGAGATGCTAGAAATTTGACTTACGGTCTAGAAGTAAAATGTTTATTCTCACTTGTAAGGGGATTATGAAAAAAATCATAACATTTTTTAAAGAGCTCATTTTACTATAAAACTTTTTCGAAGACACCTAGAAGATAAAATGTTTACATTTTCGACCACTGTGCATTGGTGTAGCTTAGAAATTTACTCTTGGGCTCGAACTCAGTAGGCAAGTATTTTCCAAAGAAGATTTTAACAAATCTCGATGTTTAGATGAACCATTTCTTCGGAATTAATTTTTTTTAGTTTTACTAGAACAACATGCTGTTCTAAGAACATGTCACGTTTGAAAAATGTTGAATACGGTATGAAAAGACAATTGAATCCTAATTGGTGCAAAATTAAATACGGTTTATTGTCACGGATTTCAGAATTGAAGCTTGCTTAATCGATGTATCATAAAGGCACCCTTGTGGTTTTTAACATTTTTAATGTCTTCATGATTTATTTCAGATATATGAAGTTTTCACCTAAAAAGACGTGGTTTTGTAATACTGTCCAAATATGAGTGTTTATTTTTCTTTAAAAAAATTTAATCCCGTTTAGGAACAAAACATATTAATCATAATGATTTTTTTTTAATTTCTATATTTAATAGAGTTATATCAACAGAGAAAAGTTAAAAATATTCTGTTGGAGTTAGTTGCCCTACTTTGGACCCTTTGAGTGGTGGGTTACTCAAATCCATGTTTTACTCAAAAAATGGACGGGTGATTTATGTTTAAAAAAATACATTAACAGCAATTAGTCTTGTCTGCAAGTTTCATTGGGAATTGTTTATCTTGGTTTTGATTTTATTGATAGATTTACAAAGGTAAAGGTCGTCCAAATTTTCTACTTTTAACCTATCGTTCCAGCTTTGGTACTGGACTGGTACGTTTTGTTGGATCTAGATCTAAAATAACGTAAAAAGTTAGATTGGTCAAAAAACATCAACAAACTAATGAAATATTAAATTTTAATTAAAAATTTACTTTTAATACAATGGAGTTTTAACGATTCGAACAAACACCCTAATTTCTGCAATGAACATCTCCAACATTTTCCTCATCAGCATATTTGTCAGAAGCACAATAGTTATAATTTTTTTGTACTTAGTTGTTGCGTAGTCACTGCCTTAGTATGCTCTTTTGAAAATTTGCAACTTAATTGATTGATTAGTATTAAAAATATTTATGTCAGGTCACAGAATGAAATATCATGGTCGAAAATGTCCTATACTTGGACCCTTTACCAATTTTTCGTGTTTTCCAATGATATTCATTTATTTTAGGAAAAAAGCAGTATGGTTCATATTTATAACAGCTAATAAACTTTCCTTTTTAACTGATAATTGGACTATAAAATATCGTGATTTATTCTAAATCTCTCTGATTTCTCTAAATGCTTCCCACTTATGGAGCTGCCTGTTTAACCACTTAAGAAAAAGAACATTTTCAAAAGCGTCAAATATTTTATTAGAAAGACTTGGTATGGAAAAACGCGGTTTTAGCTTAGCTTGATTAACTACTCACATCCACCTTGAATCGTAAAACTCGAAATGCATGGTTGTAGAAAATTTATGAATTGCTTGTTCCAAAAACATATTATGATAATAATCACTTCGAGTTCCACGATCGCTGGCGTGGCTCAGTAGAACAAGTTCCACATCGCCAATGGTTGCTACTCCGTGATTGACCGAGGCCATCAATTTTGTTCAGAGGTCAAATGAATGGTGCTTGGGATTAGCAGCTCATTCACACTGCACAAAACTGATGCTCTCTCTTTTGACGTCAATAACGGCGCCGGCCACGTCCTAGTAGTCAATGGATAGATTGGAAGAAAGAGAAAAGGATAAATGATCTATTTTGTGCTTTAGGACCGAGATCACCTCTGCATCCTAGCAAAACAATTTTGGTTGGGAGAGGGGTTTATGGAATTGATCGGCAGACACTTTTGACTAGTGTTACGATCAACCATAAAAATTATTTTTCGAACTCTTATTAGTTCATAAAAAGGCATGAGTACCTATGTTAAGTTTAACAGCGACAAAAATTTACTATATAGGGACTCTAAAAATTCTTGTTTCTTATTGCTTTTCATTTCGAGTGAAAATTTTAATGCATATTGTCTATCAAACTTAAATATGTTTTAATAGTTCTTCCCAACTCAAGCAACAAACGTTTGAACTTTTATACAAAAAAAAACTGCTAAAAAAATACTTCAAAAAGACTTGAAGTATGATTCAAAACCCCACAAAGTTTGTATCAGGATCATAGGGCATTTTCTTAATAGGTTTTATGATCACAGTATTTGATTTGAGTTGATTTTTGCATAAGAGAGTCTTAAATCTATCAATTTTCGGCATCAAAGTAGGCTCACTCACCCAATTGAAAAGTTCACCCTTACCATCCAATTAAGTATTTATTATTTGCCGGTCCCTCTAGTGTTTGAACAAACTTAATGACTTATTGCAAAAAAAAAATTAGTTTGCTTTTGAGTGCCTCAGAATATTTTTTCATCAAATGATACGCTGTATCCACTGTTGTATCTTTCGAAAAATCGAAAAAAAATATTTTTAATGATATATTCAATTTGATCTCGAAAACATTTAACAATAAAATTGATAAATATAAAGATTTTTAAAAAATTGAAATTTGTTGATTTACTCTTATCAACGGGTTTTAAGCTCTTCAAACTTATTTAAAAAATGCTTGACCACTTTGTAAACCAAATTTGAAATTACTTTAAAACTAAATTCACCAAATTTAACAGTTTAAGTTTAACCAAATATCTTTCCTTTGCCAGGTCGATATAAATATCAAATTAAAATTTGGGGATTAATAATGCATTAAGAATGATTCTATATTGAAAACAAGATAACAATAAAAAAAAATCATGGCAACATTTGAAAACTTTTATCGTTCTTTAAAAATCTACATTGTCTATCAAACGAAAAACTGATATGTTTTATTATGAATTGATGTATTGATTGATGTACTATTTCATACTTGTTAATTTATTTGGATTTTTTTTCCTTAAACTGTTTATAAAATCAGATATTTTTATAAAAAAATTCGATTTCAATTTAAATTCCCATTGAAATTCTCATGGAAATTTAGATTTTTCAATAATGATTCCAAATATCTGCGCATTTATGAGAATTTTGAGCAGGGATTCTAAAAATTTTTAACCATAATTTTGATTATGAATCCAAATGTTCAATTTGAATTTTTGAAATGGAATCAATTATTTCACAGTCTTTCAATTATGGAAAAGAGATCTTTTCATTAGGAATAAGCTGACTGGAAGTGCTTTGTGACACCTTTTAAAAATTAAATTAAATTTGTATAAATTATTTAAATTTTGATTTTTTCGGAAGCATCATTCAAATCATCAAATCAAATTTAAAATTACTTCAGAAATAAAAATTTTTCAATGAGAGTGAATGTTTCGAATTGCAATAGAATTATAATTTTATCTTATTTACTTAAATTTGATGGAATAACTTGCTTTTTTGATATTTGAAAACTTTATTCTGTTTTTAAAAAAATTACGAGTTCTTGAATGTTGCTGAGAAGTAAACTCAGAAAAAACTGGGTATGTGAAACATTTATCACTAATTTTCATTCAAAAAATTCTTTTTTTGTAACAATTATGATCTCGATTCAAAATAAATCAAAATTGAAACTAATTTTTGCGCATGTGTCTGATTTTTGAGGATTTGGCTGATCGTTTCAGGCCCATTCTGATAACCTGACAAGCAATCGGTTGGTCCCTGATTTTTCTTAATTTTCTCGAAAAATTAATTTCTCAATAAACAGAATGATGAACATGAAAACCCTCACCCATTCTCGAGTGTCAATATAACATTTTTGGAAGTTTGTAGGTTAATAATTGTTGTTAATTATTTCTAGCGCACCCTCATAAAAATAATTCTTCTGGAGGTATCCTGGTGTTCAGGTTCATCCATATTTTTGTTATTACAGATTCTATCGTGCAGTTGAGTTGGTTGAAGTGTGAAAATTCAGACTTTCTTTTGGACCCATGATGAAGCGTTATACATAATGAATGTTAAATTTTAATCAATTGAATACTTATCTAATTTTTGGAAGTTGTATGTATGTATGTATGTATGTAGTTGAACCCACCAGCGGCTGATAGGTCTTTCGACACGAGGCAGTACGGGAAGTCTCGATCGTACATTCAAAAATTGTTGATGCTTAACTCATCAACAATAATTGCTGCACAACCAAGGGGTCCGTTACCACTGGCTTGGGACAGGTTTTACTCATCTCACTCCCTTCCAACTGTTCAAAACAAATAAAGAATCTTGAAAAGGAGCCTAAGTAGCCTAATCATGATTCCAAATTTGCCGAGATACTCCGGCTGGCTTGAACCCACAATCCATTGTATATCAGTTTTCCGCTCGTTTGATGCCCTGTCCAATCCCCCCACTAATCCCCTTTAAAAGAGTTATCTAATTTTTGGAAGTTGTTTAGAGAAAAAAAAACCCTCATGATGAATGATTGAACTGTCAATTAACCAACTTAACCAACTATACAAAAAAATGTGTGGAAGCCCCTCTCTCCTCTTTCATTTTCTTTATTGGAGATTGAATAATCATAGGAATATGTCTCGAATACCCATATACTCTCCCATACCAAATATAATTTCATTCGCTTGATTAATTCTTGATAAATGTAAAAAAAAATTACCTTCCGGTCTTCTATACCTCCACTGGAAGAAAAGAGGGGTTTCAAAAAGGGATGTCAGGTGTCCTGATTTATCAGGATTTGCCCGATTTTCGAGAGACCGTTCTGATTTTTCAAAAATGTTGAATTGTCCTGATTTTTGAAAGAAATGCCCTTAGAATGTCCTGATTTGTCCTGATTTTGAAAAAATATCCAAATAATAACTAAATTTATTATTAAATGATGAGAACATCAAACAAATCTTAAATGAAATTGTTTAACCAGTTAAACCAATGAGATTCTTTGATTCAAATGCCATTTAAACAAAGCACTTATATTTCGCCTTTAGTTATGCAACCTAAGCAGAACTGCATTTTGTGTTCGCCGATTCGGTGATGTCCTGAAAAATCCTGATTTTTCTTCGCGGTGTCCTGATTTTTGACAAAACGGCCTGGCACCTCTGGTCTCAAATAATATAATCATAGAATCGTTTATCCAATTACCGAATAGTATCCAATTACCGAGGCTGGGCCATGAGGCCGAAAATTATGAGGCCGAAAGCCATTCAGCCGAAGGTCATTCAGCCGATGGACGTTAGGCCGAATTAGCTATCTGGCCGAACAGACCACTAGGTCGACGGTTATCCAGCCGAAGGCCGAATGGACGCAAGGCCGAAAGGGTGTTCGGCCGAATGATCTCTAGACCGAATGGTCATAAGGCTAAACAGTCATTTGGCCAAATTCATAAGGCCGAATGGTCGTAAGGCCTAGCATCAATTCGGCGTTACGAGCATTCGGCCTATCGTCCATTCGACCTTACGACCATTTGGTTTAACGACCTTTCAGCCTAGCAGCCATTCGGCCTTACGAACATTCGGCCTAGTGACCATTTGGCCTAATGACCAAGCGACCTAATGACCATTTGGCCTAATAACCATTCGGCCAAATGATCATTCAGACTGATGACAATTCGGTCTAACGAACATTCGGCCTAATGACCATTCGGTCTAATGACTATTCGGCACAATCCATTCGGCCAAATAATATTCGGATAATAACCTTCGGCCTAATGTCCCATTCGGTTTATGGTCCTATTTGGCCGAACATCCGTCGGCCTTTGAACCCATTCGGCCTAGCGACCTTCGGCCGAATATCCGGCTTTCCCTATTACTTTGCAATGCCAAATTGGATACCATTTTCTGGATTGAGTCCCGAGTTATGCAAACATTTTTCTTTTGTCCTTCCTCCTTCCTTTGAGCGTTAGGGGTCTTAAACAGTAATAGGAACCGGTTCGTTTCCATCGATTTGGAAAACATCACGAGTTACTCCTATTCACAAAAAGGTTCCAAAGCGTTAGCAAAACACTACAGAAGAGTGGCTACTCAAGCAACCAAAAGTCACATATTTACTTGAATGAAGGCATTGAAAGTTACATATTGGCTGACAAAGAGAATCAACTGCCTAATTCCCTTTAGTGAACTTTATGTACTCATTAATGAACTTGAAAGTTGCAAAAGTGATTAATATGTGCGTTGTATGTGACTTGTTTTGCCCAATTCCCATGAGTGAACTATATGTACACATTAACGAACTTGAAAGTTGCAGAAGTGATCAATACGTACGTTATACGGGACTTAAGTCACATAAAGGGAACAAAAGTGCTCAATACGAGATTTGGTAAGTCACATAAAGGGCACAAAAGTGTTCAAAACGGGATTTGATAAGTCAAAGTGCATTGATGTGCTTTCAAAATCAAATCACCACTTCGAGTTTTAGTTTCAGTAAGAACAACATCTAGGCGTAGTCTAGTGGTAGCGTGTTTGAATCTCACCACGAAGGTGGGGATTCGATACCCAAGCCGGGCAAGTTTTTTTTTCAATAAGTAATTTAGTAATTGAGTGACCATTCTGATGGGATATATGTAGGAAAAGTAGGAAAGAAGCAATTGAGAAATTTGTAGAGTTTGGAATCCGGAGCGTGGCATCATGGCGGCACCGGTACAGAATACGGTAAATTATCAAGAGAAGGTGATATGAAGCCAAGGGTTCAGTTGAGATAGAGAGAGATTTTTTACTCATTTTGCGATTTTTTGGAAGCTGAATTAAGAAGCCGCTTGAAGCTGAATAGAAGATCATTAAGACTTGTTTTGGAACTTGAAAGTATCAATAAGAACTTAAATTTTGAGCTGCATAGAGCGTACTTCATATCAATGATGGGGCTGAGTAAGCGTTTTTGTACCTATTTTATGGGACTTTTGGTTGCTTGGGTATACTATGTGCAGAAACTTTTTGAAAAGTTGATATATCAACGGTTGTATTCAGTCTTGGAAAGTAAAATTTCCTAGTGTCAATATTTTTTAAGAGGAGATCAATGGTAATAAACCTTTGAGAGTTCACTACCCGTGTACTGAATTAGATGGTGAAAGAATTTCAAGTAGTTTGCGTTTATACTGACATCTCGGAAGCTTTCGATGTAGCAGGAATAAAGCAAATTCTGGAGGCATCATCGAATGTTGGTATAGGAGGAAATATCCTTCAGGATAAAATTCTATTTACAGGATAGGCTTAAATATGTTTCCGTAAATTCGGCTATATCTGCATCATATAAAGTGTCCTCTGGAGTGCCTCAAAGTAGTCACTTGAGTCCACTTTTCTTTATTTTGTTAATGAATAACTTACCAGACTTCCTAAATAATTCGTTCGTTTTGATCTACGCCGATGACGTGAAATTATTTTTACCCGTAAACAAGACGAAAAATTGTAAGAAACTTCAAAAAGATTTGGACGCATTCTCTGCTTTTGTGAACGGATGCTAAAAGTGAACATCTTCAAATGCTCAACGATTTCGTTTACTAGAAGCAATACTCCGATCCTGTTCAGGTACTCTCTCGGCGGCGATGACATTCAAAGAGTTATCAGCGCATTGGACTTAGGCGTCACTTTGGATTCCGGATTAAGTTTCAGAGACCACATTAATAAAATGGTATCGGATGGACTTGCACTTTTTGGTGTAGGCGGCGCTATGCTGGGGAATTGGAAGATCCATACACCATCAAAAGCATCTATGTCAGTTTGGTAAGATCTAGATTCGATTTCACGAGTATAGTCTGCATGCCAATGTACAAGTAGACTAGAAGGAGTACAAAAACGCTTTGTGAGATTCGCTGTCAGGAATCTAGGTTGGAGAGAAAATTTGCCAGATTACGAACACATCTGTTACCTTTTGGATCGCGGTTTGACCAACTCAACATTTCCAAGCTCACTTAACAGCTAACACCAGCATTGTGATCTTAAGAAGACGAAGATTTTACGCTTCTGAGAACAGCCGAACAAACTACAGTCGCAACTTACCAGCCTTTAGGTTCATGAGAGAAATAAACAGTGTTAATACTGTCATTAATTTCAATTTTAGTTTATCTATAATTTAAAATCTTTAACGGTTTGTTCCAATTATAAAAAAAAAATTATTCAAAACAATTTCGCAAATATATAAGCTATTCATAAATGGTCAGAATCACTTCAAATTATTACAAGACGGTAAATAAGCCTTCCACCACCTTCTACGGAAAACCATTTGAAGCAAATTTTTCTCTCCAGGGGAAAATACCCATCATCTTAATTTAATACTTTCTCGACAAATATTTATCCATTCCTAGCAAAGGCAATTTGCAAGATGAAACAACTCACTTTTCCGGAGATTGCTAACGGAACAGAGCAGAGGCAAACAAATCCTTCACCCAAATGGATGGAAAACCCGACTCGGCCCCTCAGAGCGTTCGCTTTTCGATGTAGGCGGAAATGGAAAATTATTAGCAAATTAAGAGCAGGGGAGGGAGAGAACCTCTGAAAAACATCAACACTTGGCCACCCCAGCTGACGATGTTCCGGCACCAGGGGAGAATATCGATTTGACTTACTTCTAATGAATCGCTAATTCCGAAAGCACCAAACATCGACTTGGATCGGTCCTGGGACCAAAAGCAACGATGGCACTAATTACAAATTAAGCGTCACACCAAAGGGACAAAGTCATCTGCTCAAATGGATTGTTGCCCAGAAGATTAGAGCTGGATGACTTTCATCTTTTCTGGGTATGGTTGGGGAAAATTTTCGGGGGATGAAAGACGGCAATTTCACGACACCAGAAACGATTACATTTATTTATTCTCTCTAGCTACTTCTTCTTAATTTAGCCGCTTCTTTTATGTCTATATGTGTTTGTTTACGCAAACTGTGGAGTGAAAGCTTCTTTCAACACGAGAAAAAGGCAGGGTGCCAAAATTTCCACGCTTCATTTCGACCGAATATTTCCCTCGGCTTTGCGGTTCACGTAGGTTAACGGGCAAAATGAATATCGGAGAAGGACTGGGGAGGAGTCAGGCTTTTACCAAAGCTTGACTTCAACTTTCTGGGATTTTACACTGACGGTGATTATGAAAGGTGGGAGGCAATTTGGCTTAAGTTGTTATAATTGAAAACAGACACCACCCAGGGAATAGAAGATTCGATATTTTTCCAATTGGAAATGGGCAATTTACACTAAGTGTTGCGGAAATTTATTTTTAATTTGATTTGGAGCAAAAAGTTACTTCAAACAACGTTCAACGTTTTACATAATTCAACAAAAACAAATTAAAGATTTAAAATAAAGCAGTTGATTTTTTATAGGGGAGAGTGGGGTAACGTGGGCTATCGGGAAACTTGGACCACTCTTAATATCTGAGCTGTGTGTTGAGTTAAAAATCTTAATCAAACTGTCATCATCGTCGCTTTGCGTGAGCATATTTTTCTATATGTTGTTGACTTATGTACGTACCATATGCATTTTTTATTCAACTTGCATAGAAAAATGTACTTACATAATTAAACAAGCACCCGCAAATTGCATTCGTGGGAGACCTACAGCACATAGCAAAAATATGCTCTTTGTTTAGTTATGCTCTTTCACATAAAAAAGGTATTTTTGATGAAACACCGATAAGTCACACAAACGCAACAAATTTGGAAATCATAGCTTGTGGGGTATCATGGGTAACATATATTTTGTAATTTCATACACATTCAGATCTTAAAATACGTTTTTCCTACTTGCAAAGTATTTTTATGCCAAATAAAGAGTTATGCAAAATATGTCGTCCATTTTCTCCAATGCGAAGGAGACGATCATAAATCCTGCCGAAACGTTCGCGAGCCAGGAATTAGGAACTTTTCAATCATACACAACTCTCTTTTTTATTTCCTCAACTGAAAACGCTTTAAAATAACTAAATGGATTATTAAATTTCATTTTTTGGTCAACTCATAAACTTTGCACGTTATCTAGTCAATTTGGATTTGGTGGCTCACGTTTCCCCACAGTTTTTTTAAATAAAAAGAAAATACTTTTTTTTAAAACAGTTAGAACTCGGGAAGTTAATGTATTTAAAAAATAAAAAAAATGCCTAATCATTCCTTAAAAATGTAGAAAACCTTTCCATTTATTTTTTTCTTTTTATCTTAAAAAAAGAAGTAATGAAACGAAAAAAAGTGGTCCATGATAACCCACTCTGCCCTACATTCAGTTAATATTTTTCCG
Source organism: Uranotaenia lowii (assembly GCF_029784155.1). NCBI lineage: Eukaryota > Metazoa > Arthropoda > Insecta > Diptera > Culicidae > Uranotaenia > Uranotaenia lowii. Next base: position 182,606,677 of record NC_073692.1, on the reverse strand, counting down.
ATGGGAGAAATGATTTCCAAAATCGTGGTCAGAACAATGTTTTTGAATGTAATAAAAAACTTAAAAACATTTGCAAAATTCATACATAACAAAGCTCCCAATGGCGACATAGATTCATCATTCGAAGTTTTTATTTTTATTTCAAGTCAGATTAGTGATACATAAATGTAATAATAAATAATCGATGAAACCCAAAACAATCGAATTAAAATTATGGATTCATGATCGAAGGCTCTGATACTTATTTCAATTCTTTGTCCATATTTTTCAATTAAGAAACCGTTTTAATGTATATTTGAGAAATCGTATTGAAGTTCCGAAACAGATTTAAAATTCGAATTTTGAATTTAGGTTCTGAATTCAGATTCAGATTTAAGTCGTAAATGAGTTCCGCAATCAAAATAAAATTAACAAGATGACTTTTTCGGTAAGGAATTTAAATTGCAAGTGATCCCAGGCTTATAATTCTGATTGTTTTTCTATATTAAAATTTAACATTTTAAGTCAGTTTGTTTGCAAAATTTAGCCGAAAATGACAAAATTAAGGAAGAATTTATGTTCGTTTTGCAACTTTTGATTTACAAAAAAAATTATTTTAATAAGCCATTTACGGAAATTGGTTATTAATGAAAACTTATTAATGATAAAGACACATATAAATAGATATTTTTTTAAAGAAATTGCAGGGAATTCCAGTTTTGGTTTGTCATTTTGTTCAACATTATAAATACTTCAGTTTTTCCAAGAACCAAATTTCAAACTAAATCCTAAAACTAGAATAGAGTTTGCATAAACCTATTTCAACCGCAGCAATTTTGATCTTTTACTTTAAATGTGGTAAATTGGATTTATTCCTCGAAATTGAGGGCTTTCCTAAAAAAATATTGTTAGTTCAAATTAAGCAAGCAAAACTAAGCTGGTCAAACTACCTTGTTCTGGTTTAAATTTAATAAAAAAAAATTGAGAAAGGTTTGGCCCGGCCCGGTTGCCCAAATTTGTTTGCAAAATATCCTAATTTTGTCAAGATTCATTCACTTTTTTTTATGTAAAATCAAAAAAAAAAATCAAATCGTATCATTATAATTTTGAATTTTGATATTGTTATTCTACTGGATGATTTTATAATTTTTGGGGATTAAATTTTTTTTTTATTGCCACATAAGACTGACGAAGCCTTTTTAATCCCCATAATTTTGAATTTTATCGTTCAGAAATAAAATTTTTCAACCTAGATTTATTAAAGAAACCATTAACGATTTTAACGATCTGAAATACAATTCAAAATCTGGTTATGTTTTTCTTTCGATGCAAAAATAGTTTTTTTTTTTAAATCATTGCTGGATTTTGGTCAAATTTTCCTGGGTAGTGCTAGGGTTTTTGGTCTGAAAATTTGGAAATAGAATGACCGATTTTTGCCAGATTAAAATAAAACTCCCCAGATTTGTCCGGCCTTGACACGTGCGGGAGATCTCTTGGCAGTCTTAAGCTAAGTTCATGAGATTTTCATGCAAATTCCAAGATTTGATGAAAGTAAATTTCCTATTTTGTTACAAAAGGATTGTTTGTATAAATCCTGATAAACACTTGAAAGATTTAAGGATAGACTTTCAATAGTTTCTATTTTACACGAAAAACTATTTATTCCAAAGAACTTTAAAATGAATATTCAAAAAATTTTCAAAAATAATATTTTTATTTTTTTTAATTTATACATTGTTTGTGCAAAAATGTTATAGAAGAAAAATGGTCACCAAACCCCAGCCTCCCCCCTCCCCCATGAGTCAGTTCTTCCTACGGCCCTGCTTTTTACGATGGTCAACAAAACGAGTAATCTATATATATAAAAAGCAATTTCTGTATGTTTGTTTGTTTGTCCTCTATAGACTCAGCCGTCTTAAGAGCTAAAGGTCTGAAATTTAGCATGGATGCTCATTAGGACCAGGAAGGATGAAAAATGTTTTCAGATTTTCGGATGACCCCTTCTGAAGGGGGTCTTCCATACAAGCCAAATATTGTTTTCGCGATATTGACGTTACTTTTCGTCGGATTGTGTTGAAAATTTGCACATAAATGTTTTGAAAGACGAGCAATCGATTTCAGGTGTCAAATTTTGTGTAAGGGGTCAGCCAAGGGGGTCGTCCATATTAACTGTTCGCTGTTTTTGCGATATTTACGTTATTATACATCGTATTCAGATGAAAATTGGTACACGATTGTTTTGAGTGCCGTGCAATCGATTTGAGGTATCAAATTCAGTGTAAGGGGCCGGCAAAAGGGGTCGTCCATATTAAATTTTCAGTATCTTAGTGATATTGACGTTTTTATACATCGGATTGGGATGAAAATTTGCACATAGGAGTTATTAGGGACAAACAACTGATTTCACTTATCCAAACTAAAATCAGGGGTCGGCCAAAGGGGTGGTCCATGATAAATATTCACTGTTTATGTGATATTGTCGTTATTATACATCGGATTCAGACGAAAATTGGTACACGAGAGTTTTGAGATATGGACAATGGATTTCAGGTATAAAATTCAGTGTGAAGGGCCGGCAAAGGGGGACGTCCATATATACCATTCAATAGTTTTGCAATATCGTCGTTATTATACATCGGATTGGGATGAAAATTTGCCCACGGTAGTTTTCAGGGACGGGCAATCGATTTCAGAAGTCAAATGTTTTGCCAGGAGTCGTCCATATAAATTAATTTTTCACTATTATAAGCAATATTGACGTTATTATACAATGGATTGCTTTAAAAATTTGCACACGGGAGTTTTGAGGGAAGGGCAATCGATTGCAGATATCAAAGATTATATAAGAGCCCCCGAAATGGGTTTAGTTTTTTGGCAATAATTGCATTGTTATGCAATGATTTAGTCGAAATTTATACATGTGGTTTTTTGGCACGGTCTCCTGATTTCAAATTTAGTAGCACACGACAGACGAAGTGATCGTCCAATATTTTTGCAATTATTACTTAACAATGAATTCAGAAGTGCATCTGGAAAATGCTTGGCAATTGACTTTCATACAAACTGTTCATGACATATTCCAAGTTGAAAGCGAAACGGAGTTCGTATGGGATCAGCTAGTCTATATATATAAAAAGTAATTTCTGTATGTTTGTTTGTTTGTTTGTTTGTCCTCTATAGACTCAGCCGTTTTAAGAGCTAGAGATCTGAAATTTGGCATGGATACTCATTAGGACCAGGAAGGATGAAAAATGTTTTCAGATTTTCGGATGACCCCTTCTGAAGGGGGTCGTCCATACAAGACAAATATTGTTTTCGCGATATTGACGTTACTTTTCGTCGGATCGTGTTGAAAATTTGCACATGAGTGTGTTGAAAGACGAGCAATCGATTTGAGGTATCCAATTTAGTGTAAGGGGCCGGCAAAAGGGGTCGTCCATATTAAATTTTCAGTATCTTAGTGATATTGTCGTTTTCATACATTGGATTGGGATGAAAATTTGCACATTGGAGTTATAAGGGACAAATAACTGATTTCACTTATCCAAACTAAAATCAGGGATCGGCCAAAGGGGTCGTCCATGTTAATTATTCACTGTTGATGCAATATTGTCGTTATTATACATCGGATTCAGACGAAAATTGGTACACGAGGGTTTTGAGAGATGAGCAATGGATTTCAGGTATTCAATTCAGTTTAAGGGTCCGGCAAAGGCGGTCGTCCATATAAACCTTTCAATATTTTTGCAATATCGTCGTTATTTTACATCGGATTGGGATGAAAATTTCCACACGGTAGTTTTCAGGGTCGAACAATCGATCTCAGATGTCAAATATTTTGCCAGGGGTCGACGAAAGGGATCGACCATATAAATTGATTTTTCACTATTTTTAGCAATATTTACGTAATTATACAATGGATTGCTTGAGGGAAGGGCAATCGATTTCAGATATCAAAGTTCATATAAGAGCCCCCGAAAGGGATTTAGCTTTATGGCAATAATTGCGTTGTTATGCAATGATTTAGTCGCAATTTAGACACGTGGTTTTTGATTTCTGATTTCATATTTAGTAACAGATGACAGACGAAGTGATCGTCCAATATTTTTGCAATTATTACTTAACAATGAATCTGGAAAATGCTTGGCAATTGGATTTCATACAAACTGTCCATGACATATTCCAAGTTGAAAGCGAAACAAAGTTCGTATGGGATCAGCTAGTATAATATAAAACCTTGTATCCATTACTTTAACACTAATGGTTTATGTCATTATAAATTTTATGAAATATTCTTCAGAAATACCAATTTCCGCTTTAATTTTATTTTGTGTTTTTTGTTTTTATATACACTTTTGCAGCTGCAAAGAATTTAAAAGCTATTTTTCGTTAATTTTGGTGCCCTGGGTCCAATAATTTTTATCACTTTTTGTTTTTGAAACACCTTAGTGAATTGAAATTGAATAAACTAAGAAATTTCAGGACTTTTTTGATAAAACTGTAAAACATTGCATAAATGTTGAAAATAAAAATTTTTAATCAATAAAAAATGTTTCCGAAGATGCACGAAATTATAACTTCTGCGATAAAAATTATAGAAGTTTTCATTTTTGTATGCTTTTCCCTATTTGGTAAAATTCATGAATTTTGACAAAAGACTCAAACCAAATTCAATTCCAGGTATTTTCAAAGCAAGAGTAAACTTCTTTTGCAGTCTTGATGACGATACAATTTCAAAAATGTTGTTGGATTTCACTTTTGAGATCATTGCAAATTGAATTAGGGAATCAGTTCTGTCTTTCATTATTGGTTCACCATATTTATACCAATGTTTGATTACACTCAAATCTGATTCATTTGTGAAGTTTTCAACTTGATATCACCAGAACTAAGAAAACTGACAGTATGTTCGAGTTCCGGACGCCAAAATCTTTCTAAAGATTGACACCAAAAATGCTCTTATGTAAATGAGTTAAGAATTCATCTCTAAAATTAAGATTTTAAAATGGTCATACGTTTTTTTCGAATAATTAAATCCTTAACTGTTGAAAACTTTTTTTTTCGCTTCGTATTTTGTTTCATTTTCAAATTAATTTACCAAATATATTCATTTTTCTTGTAGTTTGTCTTTGTTTTGCACATTCAGCATGAAAATTAATAAATATTTCACATATTTTAATCGTTTTGAAACTTGTTTTTGAATCGATCATGATTTTTTAATTATTTTATGAGAAGTTCGAAAAATCACCATCTTCAAAGCTGATATTTAATGCGCAATTTTAACTTAAGTAGTAATTGATGTAGTAGAAAAAAATACATGAAAACTTGTATGCAATAGAATTGCATACCATATTTTTACACAAAACCCATAAGTCGTGTAATTTTTTAACGAAAAATTCAATAAAATCGATCAAACAAAAGGTGATATCATTCCCAATCTCCATAATTTGTTTTCAGCACTTGCTATCTTTCAGATATTTGATAAAGTTTTCCTTGATATTCCGACCTTATCGATCATTCAATAAAACTAATTTTTTAGCCTCTTCTTTTGATAACTGGTAGAATTTGCATGTAAAAAATAATTTAATCTCTGAGTTTCAACTCTGACACTCTTAAAAAACATCAAATATTTGCTTCTTTTTATCCTAATCAATTTATTCATTAATTTTGTGTTTCAAATAAATTCACGAAGGTTCCAAATATGAGTTGTTTTCATTATCGAGAATCCACATAGAAAATCGTTTAAAATATTTTAAATTCAAGATCAAGATATAACTGCGCAATTTTTCAATCAATCTTTCAATAAAAAATAAAGAAATGAAGTATTGATTAAAATAATAAATAATCAAAAATCATTATCACTCTCCCAAAAAATTTTTACTCATGTTATTTTTTTTTAAAGAATTAGGATTAATTTTTTTCTCAAATCTGGTGTTTTGTTTCACGTATTCTTTCACGTGTACTGATGTCCGAAACTTTAAATTCTGGTTTCATTTGAAACTTTAATTCCTATATGTTTTCTGTTTTTTTTCAGAAAAATTGGTTGCAAATTTGTTAGCTAGACTGCTTTAAATTTATTTTCAATCCAATTTCCAACCAACATTATTTTGATTAACTTGCTCATCAGAAAAAGCATTTGAAACTTCAATTTTGATTAATTTGTAATCATATCAGATAAAAATATTTTTTTTTTTAGTTTGTTTGATGCTCATAAGTAGGAAAATAGTTTTAGAAATCAATTCTCGCATTTGTTGTATTTTTTGGATTTGTTATTATTATAAACTTGAATTTTGAAACCCTCCCTCCATGAAAAGGTCCTTCACACGGGTCTGCTTCGAACATTGTTCGAAGTTTTACATAATTCAACAAAAACATTTTAAAGATTTTGAATGAATCCTATATGGTATATTTTAATTTTATGTTCCTATAAGGTATTTTTAAATCTCTTATAAGAGCAAATTGTTTCTCCTTATCGAGCAGTAGATGTTTTTGTATAGATGTTTTTTTAATCTATGCCTTTTTTTTAAATACAAACAAAAATACCATCTTAAAAACAAACAGAAAATGGATTGCGAAAACAATTTTGAGTTTGATTGGATGTTTAGAAGAACGTTAAAAATTCGATAGAAAATCATCACGAGATAGCTCAATCCAGAAGATGATTTCCTTGTTCTGTTGAACCATCAAGATTTTTATGTTGCATTTTATTTTAAAAAAACTGATGAAAAACATATTTCATTTGATCTGACATTCTGTTCCTAAGTTCCCATACAAAATATTAAAATATTTTATTAATCGAATTTTATTTTTTCTGGTTATCTAAAAAAAATTAATCAATAAAACCCCTACCATCCTGTGTTTTTTTAAACCGTTAGCTTTCAAAAAGTGTCAGTTTGATACTCCTAAACGAACAAAATCCGCTGTATCCCTCTTCTTTCTCAACCAATAAAAACGAAATTTGTAGTTCTTAAAACCTTGTTAAAATTTTTTAAATAAATTTCCAAACACTGTTCAGCTACAATATTCAAAGTCGTAAAAATCGAAAAACATGAACCGGAAAATTGGCTGTACGTCAGATATCTACAGTTTTAAAAATCCTTAGTGCTCACGTAAAATATAAATTTTTTAAAATTTTCAATTTATGATAATGCCCACAAAAACTGTGAAAAAGAAATATTTAAACCATTTTTTAATCAATCAAACATCAAACGGTTGCAGTCTTAGTAGTAGATTTCGAAAAGTGGATTTGAAAGTTGACGTCTTATGGCATCATTGAATTTTTAAAGTACGAACAACATGATTTTCGACCAAACTTGAATCATTTTCACAAGAAACACACTTTCTTACGCATTCTAGTGGAGTGACTTCATGGAGCTGCAATCTGCAATTGTCTTTTTTGTGAATCTAGTTTTATTGCAAAAATCTTGCCTAAAATATCGAAATCAAGTGCAAAGTCGAATTTAGGTGTTCGAATACTCGACAAAATTTTAATTGACATCAAGTTTAAAAAAACTGCTACCTTAAAAATTTCGACAAAAATTCTGTGTTTCGTACGATGCCAAAATATCTCAACTTATGTCAACTTTCGAATTCAATTTAAAATTTTTAAATAATATTTTCATCAAAACTTATCAGCAGATTTTATATCGTTTTTTAGGCCGCGAAGGCCTTTTATGATTATCTTAATGAAACTTGCTCAAAAAATGTCGTTTTGAAGGCATGAACAAATAAAATGTATAACACAATTTGATTTTTTTTGTTCAATTTAGCAAATAAGGTGGATAAATCCAAGCAAAATCTGAGCTTTTTCCATGAAATATGGGCTATCGGCCCGGACCAGACTTTACCCAAATTTTGTATTTATTTTCTGAGCATACCCGGAAGGAAACCGGGCAATCTGGCAAACTTATTCTATCTCCAGTTAATTTCAACACTAAGTAAAAATTACTTTTAACAGTTGATTCACAGCCATTGCTCCGAAGCAAGTTTGTTCGCTTTTATTTTTTCACTTCGAAAAATTAGGAATGAACTTTTGTAGCTGAAAATTCTCAGACAATTACATATTAAAATTCAAAACGAGGTTTTCAAAACAACAAATTTTGTACAAATCGATTAAGAAAGATACAGCGATTTTAAGCGAGGAGTTTCAAATTCACACTCTTGACACATTTCAATTTTTGTTTTGTCAAGGTTTCTAGGGAGCGTCCATAAAAATGTAAATGATGCAAAGCTAAAGATCTCATGATTTCTTTGGGGATCCCGGAAGAAATTTTTCTTTTACATTTGCATGAATAAAGTTACAAGCCCCTCAAACTCCCAATAGTGTAGTATTGACACACTAGAGCGGATTAGAGTTTAACTGATCAGAAGTTTTCAGATAAAATAAAACATCTCTAGACATCATCCTTTTTCCATCGATTTTAACAAATTATTATTTTCTGTTCTTCTTTTCAGAGTTCATATCTGCGACAAATCAACTTCTTCATCAGTATCGATTAACAATTTGATTCGAGTACACTGGATAGCCTGCCTTTGAATACTCGTAATGTCCTGGATATTCAGGCCTCTGGATTTCCTGGGCCCCACAAGACGTTGTTTTCAGTCCTTTCCTATGGCACCGGAACAGAAACTGATGCGAATTGCAGGGAACTTCAGGAACCACTCCCGGATAGTAGAGAACTTCAGCCGGACCAGGTTGGATGGTATCGAAGAGTTCAGGTCCTCTGTTGGCTGCTGAATGCTGGTGTAGATAAACTTGGTAAGAGAAAACAACGTTAAATTTCATCATCACTGAGATGATAACCGAAGCGAAGAGTAAAACTGAATTCATTTTGCTAACGAAGATTTGGAATTTTTGTTCCACTACTCTGAATTTAAGACTGACAAGTTCATTGAAGTTTGTTAAGCAATTTATATGGTTGCGAAATGTCAAACAAAATTCAATCTGCTAAATCTTAAACAATCACCGTGTGAAAGTTGATGTTTGTAACATTCCATCCATTTTGGGAACTTTTTGGTCCATCCGCAAGGTTATCAAATGATGACCAACCCAAAAGGTTTGTTTAAAAAGATATGGTGAGAAAGTTACACCTACTTTGTGTTTGCTATCAACATGCTTTTATTTTCATAACACGTTATCCAAACAAAAGAAAAAAACTTTTGAACCGTGAGAAACAGAAACTAATGCTGCTACCGAGGAATTTCGTCATCGTTCATGGTGTTTGAACAACAGTGAACTTTAAAAAAGAATATTAAAATGGCTTAGAACTGATATCAAAAATACCGGTGATAAACTTTAACTTCATGATATAAAAAATCTTTCACAAGGTGACAACTTGAAAGTGATGCGTTTTGTTTATTGCCTAAAACTTAAACCATTTTCTATCTCTCTTCGGAATCGATAACAATATCATTTATGAGAAATGTTTGAGTTCACATTTACAATTTTCACATTGGTGTTTGGGTACGACCCGTAGACACTTTTCGGCGATTTTATTAGCCCCACGCTCGACGTAGTTGGGTATTTCGTCCCAAATCTTCACCAAAGGTTTTTAAATGTCCAACCTCGAATGTAGATATTGAAGTCTAGTGGGTTCAAATCGAGGGATAGCAATAGAGAAATAATTCTTTGTGTTTGGAATGGTCATGATCAAATTTTCACAATTATTGCAAAATTGGAAAAATGTTATTCTTTATGAGCACTGGTTTCGCTCATTGTATCTCAAATCTACTCATTTTCCCGCACAACTAGACACAATTCAACTCAATTTCAATCATTGGATGCACAATTTGTGTGATCATTGGCGTATCTTCTTTCTCCCTCTCAGTCCTCCGGTATTAATCCGGCGACGATGTCTTCCCTTCAGATGAACTGATTGAATAAGGCAAAATCTGTTTTTGCCATTCCTGATCGATCAATGCTTGATTCTCTGGTGCTAAATTCTGTTGGGACCCAAAACTGTCTTTTACCAGAAACATCACAAGGATGCAAATGGCCTTTGAAAATGTGTTGAAAGTAATATCCTTTGTTTCTTTTTAAAAGCCCTGTAAATAGAGAGCTATAGTAATTTCCCCTTCGTCGATATTCTTCCCCAAACCATCACAGCTAAAGTATCTATTTTGACATCTATCACGTTATTATTTTCCATAAACACGGTCATTTAGCTTGTTTCATGTTGCCTCCAGAGTAAACAACTTTTCGTCCTGCCAAAAAAGATGAGACCTGCCTGCGTCTTCAGCAGAAACCAAAATAAATAAATGAGTCGCCATCAAACACCAAGCTCTAAATTTTGAATTAAAGAACTGAAATACTGGATTGAGTTTCATGCAATAAACAAACTCACTTTAACGATGCCACTCTGTAAATTGACAGTTTTGGGCTGAGATCTTTTACTTATATGGAAAGTTGAAGATTTCGGTACAGAATATTCTGAATGTAAATATACTCGTACGAAATTAAAGTTTTCTCAAACCTTAATACTTTTTAAATTAACATTAAAGCTTTGTTTGCCTTTCTGAAGAACGGCAGAATTTTCATCAAAATTCTATGATAAGATTTTGTGCCTGAAATTAAGCCGAATTTAATGTTTAAGCAATTTGATGATTGAATCCCGTGTTAATTTTATTTGCTGGATTTTGTGTAGTAAAATTAATTGAAATATGTAAATAATACATTGAATTGTCTTGAATTTGAAGTTGCATTCCCGAGAAATAATGTTACAAAGAATGATCTTGTGCAGACCTGTCCGGAGCTCCGAAGTCCGGAAGTAGCACTGGTAGCCCACCGGATCACTTACCGCCGCAGGAGCCGCACGCACTACGCGGCTGGCTTGCTTGCTCGCCGACCGACCAACTGACTCCTTTCACGCTTGAGGCGAATGACCCGGTATTGGTTTAATCCATTCACACATCCCCTTCCTATCCCAAACAAAAAAAAACTTTGGAACAATTAGGAAGAAACTGTTTTGAAATCGTTCCTTTTTTATATAATTATATAAATATATATATTATATAATGGACAGCAAGTTTGTTTCTGTTTTAGAAAATTCGTCTCCTTGGCTTCTGCCATGCATCCTATCATTTCTACCTATTTACTTTAATCTCCGTTGAACGAAATAATCTTAAATACTTCGATGGAATGAGATCTCTGTTTGATCACCGACTTTTTTTTGCGACAAGAATTCACGCATTTTTTGTAAATTCTTTATTTGAAACAGCTCATACTTTTATAGGAAATAACATTTGGACATTTACTCAATAAAATTATTGCTTACTCATGTCTCGCTATCATTCATTAAACTCCATGTACAATTTGAAGTTGTTTTCTCAACTCATTTTGATTTTTTTCAAATTTAATACTACCCGCTTGGTGCAAATCGGTGAAATTGTGGGCTATCCACTCAATGCGCTTTTTCTTATTTTCAAGCTTGTTCCTGATTGGGATCTCAAAACAATTATTCCTCGACTTTCAACACTGGTTACTCTAACATCTCACAACTCGTTTGATTATATTTTTTTATGAGAAACCAAAGGTGTTTTTCAACATGCTGTCAAGATATTCTATTCACATTCAAACTTTCCACTCGACTTGCATTTTACATTTTTTTCATCATTTGTTCTTATCTTCAGCATATCTCAAGCCAAAGTACAAAATGTTTCCATTTCTTCTTTTCTCAAGCTGTCCTTCCAATCCGCCTGGTTTCCAATTAGATAAAGTTCTCTCTACTCTCAATTCACCTTCTAATATCAAGCTATTCTCTCAACCCGCTTTAAATTTCTATTGAAATTTTCAGGCTGTCTTCTCAACTCGCGCTTCAATTTCAAGCTGTCCTCTCAACTCGCTTGGAATTTTTATCGATATATTCAGGCTGTCCTTTCAACTCGCCTTCCAATTTCAAGCTGTCCTCTCAACTCGCTTGAAGTTTCTATCGATATGTTCAGGCTGTCCTCTCAACTTGCCTTTCAATTTCAAGCTGTCCTCTCAACTCGCTTGAAGTTTCTATCGATATGTTTAGGCTTCTCAACTCGCCTTTCAATTTCAAGCTGTCCTCTCAACTCGCTTGAAATTTCTATCGATATGTTCAGGCTGTCCTCTCAACTCGCCTTTCAATTTCAAGCTGTCTTCTCAACTCACTTGAAGTTTCTATCGATATGTTTAGGCTGTCCTCTCAACTCGCCTTTCAATTTCAAGCTGTCCTTTCAACTCGCTTGGAATTTCTATCGATATGTTCAGGCTGTCCTCTCAACTCGCCTTTCAATTTCAAGCTGTCCTCTCAACTCGCTTGGAATTTCTATTGATACATTCAGGCCGTCCTCTCAACTCACCTTGCAATTTCAAGCTGTCCTCTCAACTCGCTTGGAATTTCTATCGATATATTCAGGCTGTCCTCTCAACTCGCCTTTCAATTTCAAGCTGTCCTCTCAACTCGCTTGAAATTTCTATCGATATGTTCAGGCTGTCCTCTCAACTCGCCTTCCAATTTCAAGCTGTCCTCTCGACTCGCTTGAAATTGTGAACATGATCAAGCTGTCCTTACGGCTTGCTCAAAATTTCACTTTTATTTCATGTTGTCTCCTCAACGAAATTTCAATTTAACTAAATTCATCAATTCTAGCTTTGAAATTATTTCATAACCGTTTATTTGCAAATTAAAACTAGTAAATTATTATATTTGCCAATTTTTCTTTATCTCACTCCAACCTAGATCACTTTCGTGGACCATCCAAGAGCGTTGCTTTTAGCTTCAACTTTTTTCACGTAATGATTATTCGAATTACCCATTTTTCCTCAGTTGTTTTTCGATAGGTATTTATAAACTGCTTAATTTAAAATCAAGTGTGATGCAAATAAATTGATCGTGAAACCGTTAACCACGTTTGTTTTGCTTTTCGATTTGATTCTTTTTTAATGATATCTTTTATCAATATTACAAGATACCACCTGCCACGGTCGCCAAATGTGCAGACCTGTCCGGAGCTCCGAAGTCCGGAAGTAGCACTGGTAGCCCACCGGATCACTTACCACCGCAGGAGCCGCACGCACTACGCGGCTGGCTTGCTTGCTCGCCGACCGACCAACTGACTCCTTGCACGCTTGAGGCGAATGACCCGGTATTGGTTTAATCCATTCACACAGATCTAAAGATCTTTATCTTAGAAGTGTTGTTGTTTAGTTTGATGGTTTTATTTCTTTATAAATTAAAATATGTGTATGTATCGATGGCAATGGATGTTTTGGAAAAATGTAGTGATCGAAATTTGAAAAAAACGGATCATATACATGGTAAAAATTTCTAAGTTCAGGAAATTCGTTTTTCGTTCAATTTTTATTTAGAGATATCACCAGATTTCGTCTGTTTATGCATATTAAAGAAGTTTAGTTTCAGCATTAAAATTAAGAATTTTCCGATTTCCTTTGGTCCTCTCTTTGGAGATTTTTTTAAGTGTCAGAAAATAAAATCTTTGAGCGCTACGAGGTCAGTTTTTTGGATTGAAATTTTTTACTACCCATTTAGCTACTACCCAAATGTTTAAACAGTAACTTGTTTTTATTTTAAATTCGAAAATTATAAATAATGAGATATAATTTTCAGAAAATTTTCCATAGAATTCAAAATAACTATTTTCTATATGATTTGTTGATTTGTACTCAATGTACAATAAACTAAATACTTTCTTAAAAATTATGGTAAGTTTTTCATAGCCATGGCTACCACAACCCATAAAATTAAAATTTTATTACAAAACAAAACATTATTTTAATCATCAATTTTGACTAAAATGAAATTATTGAGAGTGACATATAATAGCCATAAAGTAAAATGGGAGAGTGAAAATATCCCTCGATAAATAAAGCTTTAAAAAAAAAAGTATTAAAATGTGTGTGTTTAAAATAAAAAACACCATATCTATTTCGGACCACACTGTTAAAACAGCTGTTATTTTAAGAAAATCGAACAATGAGCAATAAATTCTTAAAAATAGTTATTATTTTGATTATCTTCAAATTGTCAATAGAACAAATGTGAGTAATACATATGAGTAATAAAAAATAACAGAATCATTTTTCTTTTAATTTTTTTTGTTTACATTTCATACGTACATTGTACATTACAGGCGAACAGTTTGGAAACACATGAATATTTTTAACACCAAATCTCAGTTATCATATGACATATTGCAATTCATTTGATCTCATTTAAAAAATCGCGAACAAAACCTTCTTTGTTTTTGATAAAATGTATATGTTTAGCTTATATGACTTATACTTAGCTTAAAGTTTGAATACTTTCCAAAAACTGCACCTTGAATTCGTATAAGAGTGGGAAGGAACAAATTTCAAAACTCGCGTTTATTCGAATCCTTTCTTTTTACTTATAAAAACACATTTGTTCGGTTTTGTGCAAAAAACTTGAAATTTACTTAAAATAAACAAAATAAATACTTAAGTTATCGTCCACAAAAGTTACCCTGATAAATTATATTATAAATCAAAAGGTGCCAAAATTTAAAAAAAATCTAAAACTTATGAGATAATATTTTCAAGTGAATTTTCTAATTGGAAACCGCTTTTTTGTGTAATTAGTCATACAGAGATAAAAAGAATGAAGAAACGGATCGAATAGAAACGAATTCCACAAGAATAACAATAATAAAACACAAAAAAGAATAATTGTAAGGTTGCTAAGTATGTCACCGTTGAATTTTTCTTTTAACTTAAGTCTCGATCCAGAAATTGATCTTTAAAAAGTTCGAAACTTTCACTCACTGTAACTATGCTGTACGGAAAATTTGCTTTAAAAATTCAAATATACTATCAGTTTGATTTTTATCTGGCAGCATTGTTGAGCTGATTTTTTCAAATGAAAAAGAAATCTTTAAAGTTGAACGATAACTTTGCTTAGTAAATCAAAAAAATATATAATTAGAGGTTAAATTGTGCTGGAATCCTTTCATGAGTTTTGATAAAAGATTTAGTATACTGTAGGTCTTCTAACTTGTTTAACATATCTCTCAATGATCAAATTTTTTTTTGCGACTTAATATCCAAAAAGCACGAATGGTTATTCGATTTTGATTTTTTTTAAATTATTACTATTATTTTGATGGTATAATTTCATTAATTCAATACACATTTCCACAACAAACTTCTTTGAAGATCGCTTTAAATTATCCAATTGACCTTAAATTTAGCTTATATCATGTTATTTCTTATTTTAAGAAGATGGTTGCAAAAGCTTTGTAATTAAAGGTCAACTTTCAATAATATCGAGGCGTAAAAGTTTCTCAGTGTTTAGGTGTACTTCAATAAATTTAATTTTCATATTTTTAGATCTCGAATTAAGAAAAATTTAATGGTTTTCCCTTTTTTTGGAAACTTACAGGATTCAAATAAAAATTTATTCAAACTAAACATCTTAGCGAATACACGGAACTCATTAATCAACCAATTGATTTTAGTCGATATCCAGATTCACTTCAAGTCGCGAAGGTAATACCCGTTTATAAATCTGGTGAAAGAAATCTAATGAGTAACTACAGACCAATATCTATTCTGAATTCACTTTCGAAGCCGTTTGAAAAAATCATGTTTGAACAAATTCAATGTTTCTGCCAAAACAATCAAATTATTAATCGAAACCAATTTGGGTTTGTTCCTAAATCAAATACTTTGACTGCAGTTGCAAACTTAATGAACGATATAACTGTTAATCTTGATTCTAAAAAAATCCTGTGTTTTTATAAATCTCGGCAAAGAATTTGATTGCGTCCATCATCAAATTTTATTACAAAAACTCAAAGACATTGGTTTTGATAACACTGCATTATCACTGATGGAATCGTATTTGTCGAATCGAACTTAAACAGTTCACAAAGGATCAAATTATAGCTCACCCAAAGTAATAAAATATGGTGTACCTCAAGGTTCTGTCCTTGGACCATTGCTATTTGATATTTATATTAATGATATATAAAAATGAATGTTTGTCTGTCTGTCTGTTCCCTATAGACTCGGAAACTACTGAACCGATCATCGTCAAAACTGGCATCTGAGGGTTTTTGAGGCCGGGGATGGTTTCTGTAATAGTCAGAACTCCATCCGACTTAAGGGAGGGAGGGCTTCCATACAAAATTTGTAGTTTTTCGAAACAAATTAAAGTCATGACATCCATTTTCTCGAGATTTTTTCTTCCTTTGGGCGGTTTGTTTTTCGTCTCCAAGGTCGAGGCGTCGAGCCAACGTCGCAAAAGGATAGTAACCCAGGCATAGCATACTGATCAGTGGGAATATTTTGGCGCGTATTTTTCAACCAAGCATATTTTCAATGCAAGGGGTGGCGATATGAAGCCTTGATGTGATTTTTTTTCTTCTTGATTCCTAGCTCATTTGTACAGCACATGGTTATGAATGACGCCTAGATGAGACCCAGATTGACATTTTGCCTAACGAATAAAACATATACATTTTTTGGCTTTCTTACAGAAAGGCATAGGGAACGGTCAGTTGGGGATATCATTAATTAAGGGTCCAAGACCCCACTTTATAGGTACCAATCGACTCAGCTCGACGAGTTACGATGATGTCCGGGAATTTGTATGTTCCATAAAATCGTTCTTAACACATTAACTCCTATTCTAGGTTTCACGATTTTGATGAATTTAGTATCAAAAAATTGCATTTTTTTTCCTGTAGGACTTATTTCAAAACAAAAAAAAAAAACAAAATAGTTTAAAATTTTTCTATTCCATAGAACATATCATGCTTACGTTGGCTCCAAAAAAGGTAGCCATTTGCTCAGCAGCAGTAGCCAGCAATCGCTAAATTAATTACAAAGGCGATCAAAAATTTGACAAAAATTTCATAAAACAGCAGAGAATCGATCCCACGCCATCTAGCATGAGAGTTTAGGAGGTTAACCCCTTGACCACTAGTGAGCGTCGAGATATGTGGCTCTCAAACTTTAACAGTTTGAATTATTTGGATTATAAATGAACTCGTTGAATATAAGTTCGTTTATCCTCCAAAAAACGTACTGGGCACCTTTTTTTTATATTGAGTTTAGTAATTTTTGCTATCGATTTTCTTTAATCATAATCTTTTTTATAGATTAATAATAAATAATTCAGAAATAAGGAATCCATTATTGTGTCATTTATTTCCAAAGATAATTGACACTCTGTAAGAAAGCCTCCAATCCACTGATAAGTGTATTAAATCGGGTTTTTTAAATCTGAAATTGAAAAGTCATGGCATCCAGATATTTTCTTTTATTTGAGGGGTTTGTTTTTCGTCTCTATGGTCAAGCAAACGTTGATCGCTGGAAAATTTAATAATCAGGCGCCTGTTTCTCAACCAAGTACCTATGTTTCTTATGCACGTGGGGGCGATATGCAACCTAAATGTGTGTTGCTTAATTGCACGTGGTAATAAATGACGCCTAGATGTGACACGGATTGGTATTTTATCAATCGAATCAAAACCAATTGAAAGATTTGCAAAAATACTTCCATATTTAGTTCGTATTAATGTAGGTAGCATTCGACTTTTCATTCAAGGAACATTAGAACATGTTCAACCGTTCAACTTTTTCTGTTAAAAAAAATTAAAAATTATGTTTTCATCAAGAAATTGTTACTTCGGCCCAAATACACAACTGAAACGAATTTAGAAATGAAAAATTTTCATTCGTTAAAAGTGGAGTAACAAACATAAATTTATACTGCAGGAATACTGCAGATATATCAGTGTAACTTGATAGAACAAAAAACAGGAATTCGTATTAAACCCATTTTAAAGCCATAACTCTGACGCACCTGTAAATAAGCTTTGCATTGGCACTTTCCCCAGTATACGGGACAAATGTAAACTTAGAAATTGGTTTTTGCCAACATTTTTTAATATTTGACTTTTAAAGAGAAAATTCAAAAAAAAAAAACGCTTAGAACTTATTAAGTGATGCAACTGATATTTTTTTAAATATTTATATTTTTGCCGTATTAAATTTAATTAAAAATCAATTGCACTGTATTCAATACATAACTAATTTAATATATTTTTCATTACCATGGTAAGTGCTGTTTGGGTCTCGAGCCGGTTAAATTTACCTACCTTCTTCAAGCAGTGGGGGACAAAATTGGAAAAGATGGGAGAGCTCTCATGTAAATTTAAGATAAAAAACTTTTCAAAAAAGGGACCGTATATAAAAAGGTTTTTTTGGGTACAGGGTACAAATTTCAGATCTTGAAAAACGAGTTTAGAGATCAAGTTTCAGTTAATAATATATACCATCTTTGAATTGCTATTCAGAACTGCAGCTGCAGCTCTCATTTTAAAGTTGTTGGTTCTGAAGTATGATGAGGTTTGATTTAAAAAAATGCTCTCTAAAATCTAAATTTATTTGCGGAAGGTGTAGCAAAGCACAACGAGTCAGCTAGTTAATGATATATTCCAAACACCGCTTTTCGGAAAACTGCAAATGTATGCAGTGATGCCACTCTACATTATGCAACCGATGATTCGATGAATTTGATGATTTTAATTGGACGAGACATAAAATTACTGTCCGAATACTTTTTAAAATTTTTAAATTTATGATTTTTTCCTTAAGAGGCCACTCTAGAAAATTGCCATTGTCAATAAATGAAACGCAGATCCAACAAATCTTTGAAATGAAATATCTTGATTT
Source organism: Uranotaenia lowii (assembly GCF_029784155.1). NCBI lineage: Eukaryota > Metazoa > Arthropoda > Insecta > Diptera > Culicidae > Uranotaenia > Uranotaenia lowii. Next base: position 182,588,013 of record NC_073692.1, on the reverse strand, counting down.
ATACATTGACGAACATTTGAAATGGGACGCTCATATAAGCCATATTTGACTTAATCAACCTGTAACTACCTTTTATTTGGATATTCTGATGTTAAAGTTCAATCTGAAGCTTGATTTGTTTATTTTGCCAAAAGTGATATTTACTAATCCATACGTTTGAAGCAGAATATGAACAAATTTGAATCATAAAGATATTCTTTTAAATAGAGCTGAACTGTTTTTTTTTTCAATGCAGATTAAATTTATGACGCAAGGTCGTTAAATTTTGTTTAATCCAAAAACTATGCATATTACGATTCAAATTTGTATTCAAACATTTTTGCTCAAAAATTTTGTTTATTTGATGTTCTTATTCTTTTTTCCTTACATGTATATAATTTTTTTTTTTAATTTAAGTATGTTCATTGACACGTGCGGCGAGATGAAACGCTATGTATATACACAAAATTTATGAAAGCATTCAAGAATATTTTAAATTTCACCAAAAACTTTGAAATTATCAGCTATTGACAAAAATACAGACAGTTGATCAAATCAATCGCTTTAAAAAGATTTAATCAAAACTTTACCTAAAAACATTGCATGATTCCTACTCCCCAAAGCAAAAGCCCAAGTTCAAAATCAAACGAAATCGTTCCGAAAGCTTAACACAGAGAGAAACCTGCTAACAAAGTCAAGTGTCCAACGAAACGAAGTGGCACTTTCACCCAACAAGAAACAGCAGCAGCATCCATTTTCCCATTCTGGACCTGGGGTCTCTGCTGCTGCTGCTGCTGGATACCTTGGAAGTTTTTTTTGCTCCACTTTTAGCCTCGGTCTTTGTGATCCTTTTGGAGTGGAAAATGGCAAAGTGCCACTCGACTGTCAACGGAGCGAGCGAACCTCGAGGACAAGATTTGTGTCTATTTGAGTTGTCCTTGTTTTGGTCAGGTATTTTTGAAGCATTTTTTGTTGTTTATCTTTCATTCGGGAGCTCCGGGTCGAGCTTGTGGAAATAAAGTTGTTGAGGGTAACGTTGAAATTTTTCCTAAAATTGTTAGATTTTTTCGCTCTATTTTATATTTTTGGTTGAACCTCAAACTATCCCTTTTTTCAGTCAAAGGCAGAGAAAATCTCGATTAAGTCATTAAACTTGGAAAAGGTTTGTGCAGCAAACTATTATTCACGAAATTGAAATCCATAAAAAAGACGAAATATCTAGACATTGTCCAACTACCGTGTTACCGATCATCCCGGGGCAGTTAAATTAAACTACCTCGGATTTACGACGCATGCCATCCAACGGCAATTAAACCCGGCACTAAAGCCATCCTTAAATCTTTTTCAACAGCTCCCAGAGCAGTGCTGCCACATTCTAGCTTATAAAAAAAGCCGGGCCAGCCAACAATCGTTGTGATTAGTGAAATAAACATCAGAGGAATCGTTCCCCGGGGGGTGCTCCGATGTTCTGCAACAGCACCATCATCAACCATTCTTCTTGCTGTTAAATCCTCCCACAACAACGTACAGGATTCGTCATGAAGTGGGTGGTTGGTCTTCCGAGTGAATGTTGGTATATCCGAGGTGCTGGAGGCATCAAATCTTGCAGAGATGAATTAAACGGCAAAGAATAACATGTCGAGAAGAGTTTAGAGATGAGAGGACTTGAGGCTATTTCACTCACCAGAAAACAACGTAAAACCCGGTAAGGCAGAATAAAACGATTTAATTTTTATTGCACCGTGGATCAAGAGGGGAGCCGCAATTTAGATTCAAATGAAATCTTCAGCAAAAAGGCCGACTGAAGATTGTAAAGTTCCCAGTACGTTTGTTTTAAGGAAAAAACAATCGTAATTTTCACGTTCATAAAATTAAAATTTTTCACCTTATTATCTAAGTCCAATTGTTTTTTTTTTAATATTTAAAGAAAGTAGTATGGAATTACTGGATCCAGAAAGGTGTTTTAAAATAAATATTTACAAATTTGTGAGAAAAATTTAGACCAATGCCAGTCTCAACTAATTATTTATGTTTTTTGTTCTTCTAAATGACCAGTTCAACATTTCGAAGTGTTTTGAATTAATATCAACATAATTTTGTAAATTAAGAATAAAATTTGAACTCATTTAAATTTTAAAGTCTTCTTATAAATTCCAAAATTTTGAATTTAAAAAGCAAAGAGACACTTTAGTTTTTACATATTCAGATTGAAAAATTTGAAATAAATATAAATTTTGCAAGATTTTAATTAAAATTTAAAGATTTCAAATGTAAATGCCTCAAAGGTTCTTAATTTAAGCTTTTTATTTTCCTTTTTTGAATCAATCATGATTTTGGAGTTTATCTATGAAAATTGCGAAAACTGATTCGAAGTAGCAACTTTAAGCTTAATTTTGAGTTGCTTCGCTTTCTTAATCAATGTTTATAACCAAGCTTATTTTTTTAACAGATTCTTTCTGCTAATAAAATTTCAAATCAAAATTCGAAACATTAACTTTTCCGATTTACTTGAATTTTCATGGATGATTTTATCGACCCTTTTTAATGATAGCTGGAAGAATGTGATAATAAAATTTAATTTTATCAACTCTAAATTTGATCACTGAACACAATAAGTAAAAAACATAATGTTCTTGCATCTTGCATAAATACTAAACTAAATTAGATTTCACATGGCAACAAGTAAATATTTGTAAAGGATTGAAAAGCTTATTTAAAATAATTTCAGTGCACTGACTCCAAACATGCAATTAGCTTTCTGTCAAATCATTTTCTCGAGATAGTTTTTAAAAATACGTAAAATTTATTAGATAAAACTGTGAACATCAAAAAGATTTTGTTAATTAAGGTTTTCGATCAATGATAAACTTTCGTGAATGAAGCGCGTAATTTTGAGTTCCGTGTAAAAAATTTAAGAAGTTTTCGTTTAGTGAATTTTTAACCAAATCTGCAAAATACGGGAATTTTGAACAAACTTTATACAAAATTTGCATTGTTATTTTCCTAAGTGAACAATTAGTAAATTCTGTTCATTTAATAATGAATCTACATTTGAATTCGTGATTAAATCTTTCAACCAATTTCATTACAACATTACTTCAATATTTTACAATCAATCCTTCATTTGTAGATATATCAAAAAAGATAATTGAGACATAATCTGAGCTTTCTTATCCTGATTTTAATAGCGAATCTGAACGTCTTTTTTTTAAATTGTTGATTCTACATCTGATATTTTTTCAAACTCAATATTTGGACCAAATCTAGGGTAATTTTTTTCTAAATAATAAAATGTGTATTCAATTTTGTTTTTAACTTGAATGAAATTTTTATAATATATTGCATTTCTATGCTCTAAATTTTATGTACTAAGCATGAATCCTGATTTGTTCAAAATATTAATTTTGATCATAATTTCGAATTCTTTTTCTGTTGTTCCAAAGGCATTGGAATTAGTGCAGCCTAACGAATTTTCCAGCAATTTACTAGCTAAAACGAAAGAACATTATTTAGGATAATTTAAAATTAATTGCCTGAAATACCTGTTGAATTTAAAACATTGAATCTGTAGAAATTTGTATTTTGTATTGTGAAATTATTTGTTTTTTTTTTAATTTGTCATTACAATTTTTTAAAGTTTGTGTCATGGTTATAAGTTGGAATAATATTGTAGGATTTAATTTTCTTTGTCATTGAGTGTTTATGATAGTGTTATTATTGCTTACTAGCTTTGAATTTAAAAAACCTCAATTTAACATCAAATATGTCTTTTTGGGAGTACAAGTCGGGTCTGTTCAGAATCAAAAATTATAATTTTTTTTAATTTTTAAGAACATTTCTGGTGATTTTTAAATGAAAAGATAAGATTTCCCATTCAAATTTACTTACAAAAACTTAACTCATTGCTTTAATTCACAACTGATTAAATCGTGTCTAAAAATTTTATTACCATTCATGGCAGAAAAATCTACCAAAACGTTATGGGAGGTGTTAAAATTTGAAAATATGAAATGTCCATATAAAGCTTGCAGCAATCAAGTGAATATATAGAATTTTATCATTTTAAATTAATTTTTATTGATGCACAACCTGTGTTTAAGGTTTCCTTCAAATTTGAACATTTATGTCTTTATTCTAAGAATATCGAGAGTTTACAACACAAAATTTGTATTAGATATATCTCTACTTAAGCTTCTAAAGCATCTTTCATCTATTTTTATTGACGTGTTTCAATTTCATTTCTTTGGCTATCAAAATTATCAATACATGAAAATGAAAACTTATTTTTAAAATTATTTTGCACTGATTCATCCGTGTGTTGTTTAATTTACAAATATTATTGCGAAGTCACTTAATGGGATTTTTTTTATTTTCTTCTTTCAAACAAGTCATTTTAATAATAAAAAGTAATGGCCTATCAAACATGCCGTAACTTTGGCTCTGTTCAATGTTTGTGAAAGTTTTTTTTTTGTATTAGTAAGAAGAACGATGTAACTTCAATTACTAACTTGAAGTACTTGACGTAAAAATGAAATGATTAGGTTGATGAAAATCTAATCCAAATTACACCTCTTGAAAAATTGCTCTCAAAGTGTTAAAAACATTAAAATGAAATAGGTTCCTTGAAACTTTTATGAAAAGCAGCAACATACTTGTTGATTATAAATAGTCAATAAAAATAAAATAAAATGAAATAAAAATAAAAAAGAATAAAAATTAATAACAAATCCAATTTTATATTTTTGAAACAAAAAAAAAAATTCAGAGTTCTCAAGTTTTTGTTGTATATTGTTTCCGATATATATTCAGTTTTTTTTTGGGTTTTAATATTTTCAATTTTTAACACTCAAACTGATGGCACATTCTGCAATTCTGCAATTTCTGCAATTTAAAAGGATCCTCATAAGTGAAGGGGCTTAGGTTGTACAATTCCAATCCATACGCTCGAACTTGAATTAAACAATAAATTAAGATCAAACAACAACAAAAAAAACTTGTAAATAAAATTTTCTAAAGAGTTAAACACAAGGATAGAAATTCATTCTTGCATATTGAAATTCACGGTGTCTTTTTTGACGAGTATAAAAAGAAAACACCAGCAACTCTGAAAATTATTGGAGAGACTCTTTCCTACCCAGCGCATGATTTGCGAGAAAAAATCAATCGGGGTGTCATGAACAACTTTTTGTTTAAAGATTTGTGGACAAAATATTTCAACTTTCCACATATAATTACTCCATTAAATAACAAATTTTACATTATAAGGCTTTAATGTACTTCAACCCCATCAAATTCAAATAAAAACTTCAAATAATTTTATAAAAACTAATTTGAACCAAACATTTTAGCAAAAAGATATAAATATCGAAAAAAAATTGAAATCATCACCTTGGATCTGCTGTAAAATAAGTGACAACTCTGCAGAAAGTTTACTAAAGCACTGTTATAAAAATGAATTCTCTTTTATCATTTCCATTAAAGACAGAATGCAATTTGAATTCAGGGAAAAAAAATACAATTTGATCATTCAATACAATATTGTTACTCCCTTTGAAAAACTGTAAAATTGGTTTTCATCCAAGATTCATTTAGGTTCCCGAAATGGGACAAGGCTCTACTAAAGTTCTGGTCCTGAAAGATGAAAGTCGTATATAAAAAATAATATGAAGAAATGTTCTAATGCTTTTTGAAAGTTCATCAAACAGGTTGTGATAACTTACGAAGATAGATTTATATAAATAAATAATATGGTTGAAACATTTTGGAAAACGGAAACTTGATATTAAAAAATATTTTTTTGGTAAAACACACCAATAACTTCATGTATTCATAGTAAAAAGTTGTACATTGAAGTCAACTCTGCAAAAAGCTATACACATTTATAATTAACAAAAACAGTTAGTTTTTTTTTGTATAATATTACACTAATATATATCTTAAATCAAATAAATTTTGAGGAAGAAACAATAAACAAAATGTTGAATAATCAATTGTTAATTTCTTCTTTCAAATCAAACTTCATTCTGTCTTCGATGGAAATGATCACAAAAAAGCCTTTGAAACAAAGATTTTAAATATCTCCTACGATGTGGCCAGTTATTTTTACACTTATTTGGAAAATTTCTATTGGTAGTTTCAAAGTTTTTTATAAGTTTTTTTTTAATTTTTGCAAAGTCCTTTGGTAAAATTTGATTTTTATCAGAATTTTTCAGGTGATAATCATTTATTGAAAAAGTGAACAAAAAAAACATTTTAAGGTATAATTATAAGTGAAATTTTTTAAACTAGCTTGTGTTTTTTGTTTGCCAATCTTGAAAAAAAAATGTTGTTTGAAACCTTCCATCGATTTTCTTTCGTCAATCTTGCGTTGGACAGGGAATAGTCTCGTCTATAATGTGACCAATTTTCATAGATGCCTATTCGATTTTAGTATTCAAATCGTTCTCAAATAGACGCGATAATATTTTTCTGCACGAGGATTGATTTCATCAACTAGAAGAAACTCAACAATAGTATAAAACAATTAACATTTTTTGGTTGATGCGAAAAGCTTATGCGTTGATTTTAACTTGTTGGGACGTAAAGTCCGAATATGCAATCGGTTTATCGCTAACAAGTCTAGCTTTTGAAATTGAAAGGTTTCTATTGAATGATTGATTGAACAACTGTTGACTTTTTGGAAATTTTCGAGTTATTATGACATCAGAGAAAAAAGTCACAAAACTTTAATTTTCATTTCGAAAAAAATATGAATGTAATGGACAATATCTTACCTTTATTGAACATATGGTTCTTTTAAAGTTATCTTTATAAAAAATGTAAAATTACCATGTAGTTCGATAGTATTTGCAACAAATTTGATGTCGGATGAGTGGAAATTTCGTAGGGGTTTTTTTCTCTGATAACTGAGAAGTATGAAGATTACAGTGTATTCAACGAGAAATTCATTTGATAAAAAGACAATAAAAGATAAAGACGCGTAAATAAAAAATGAGTGATGAGAGCATTCCAATAACATAGATTATTTTACGTTTTCCTACTTTTACGTTGTCAAATATATGCAAGGATAAAAATGGCAGTACATCAGTTTCACGTTTTTAAAATCTGAATACTCAATAAAAATAACAATATTTTATTTGTATCATACATAATGTATTGAGGTTGAAAGTTTGATAAGAAATTTTGACACTATAATTTTCCTTGGACGCGTTATTTTTTGTGGACGGAAGTTATTTTTTTATTCTTTTTAAGAAGGCATGGTGAAATTAATTGTTTTTGAAAACCTATTTCAAACTAAGTGTTGAAAGATCAGAGACTTAAAACTTAAACATCAGTATCTCGTAGAAAAATGAACTTCATAATGAAATAATTACCCTGAGTTTGAGAAGTTTTTAGCTAACATTAGTGATTGGAATATGTGAGTAAAACACAAGCCAACAATATACCTTTCTACATACATATTTTTTATTATTCCTTCCTTTTAGGTCGTTTATTATTTTTTGATCTCATCTAATGCCATAACATCGTTACAGAGACAAAGTTGATTTTTATATGACCAACTCTTTCAAAATTCCTATTTATTTTAGGCACTGGAGTGTCATTTATTTTGAAATTATTCTTTTCGAATTTTCAAAATATTTTACTCGTATTTCACTTTTTTTATTTCTAAATATTATATCAACCAAACCATTAAAATTATTACGAATTGTTCCCAATTGTTACTGTAGTACTTGATTTTCTTACTTCAAGGGTTTTGCTCGATCTTATTTTCTAAATCTAGGGCGAAGGAGTTTAATATGTCATTTGTGTTATGTAATTTTTTAATTTATTTAAATACATATTTCATCTAATATTTACACATCTGATGATTTACTGATATTTATTCATGGATTAATTTAACATTTTTAGTTTTTTACAAAAAAGTGGTATTCATTTGATTATTATTTTATATTTTATTAGCTTTATATTTAACCTAGCTCATCTTTTAAGTTGTGTACTATGAATAACTAACTTTTTCGGATGATTTGTTTTCTCCGTGAAATAGCGAAATCAAACTGAGGCAAAGAGTTGAATTGCACTGACAAGTTTTCAAAAACGATCTTATTCAGTTATCACAACCTACATAACAAATTAAAATTAAAAGTAACAATAAGGAGAATCCCTTCATCTTTTAACAAAACTATAATAATTTAAACATATTCTTATAAATATTCTTCGAAGCCGAAATATCGTTTTTGAAAACACATAAGTGTATCAGGAACAAGAATTAGGAAAACAAGTTAGCTAAAAAAAATTTATACATATTTTTATCTATAGTTTTTATCACTGCCTCAAAGATAGAAATAGGAGTTTCCTTAAGAAAAATCTAGGAGCATAGGAGGTGTAGGAAAACTCGATCGCACCATTCACCAAAATGGATCCTGATCTTTTACCTTTCTCCTACCAACAAAACCCTTTCCTTGGATATTGAAATACAGATTCGCAGACGTATAGACGGCTTCTATAGATGGTAATGTTGGCTTACCTTTGTTTCTGAATTTTTCAAAATTAATTTTTGGAATACAAAGGGACAAAAGGTTGTTAATTGATCCTATGAAGCATCCTACTAACAATCCCTCCTTCATTCCCCATTGACTACTAGGACGTGGCCGGCGCCGTTATTGATCATTTTCAAAGTGAGAGCATGAGTTTTGTGCATTGTGAATGAACTGCTAGTCCCAAACACCATTCTTTTGGCCCTTGCACAAAGCTGATGGCCTCGATTAATCACGGAGTAGCAACCATTGGCGTGGTAGAACTTGTTCTGCTTAGCCACGCCAGCGATTATGGAACTTGAAGTGCGTAAGTTTAACAAAGTCTTATCAAATATGTTATTTGAAGTTTAAAAGAGATGATCACATCCAAGCACTTCAAGTTAAATGATTTAAGGTGGATATGAGTAGTCAACTAAGCTAAGCTAAGCTAAAAAATATGAATGTAATAGATTTTTTGGAGCAAAATCAAAAATGCTCTGCGGATTTCGACCGAGTCGTAAAATTAAGATTGCCAGATTGCCTCGTTTCATCCGGGTTTGCCCGGATATTTAATACAAAACTTGACAAAATTTCGGTCCGGCCCGGTCTCCCTGATTTCATTGAAAATGCCCGGATGAAGTGAATAAATTTGCAAAAACAAAACCAATTTTGTTGTCTTTTTATTTTTAAATTTAAAGTTTTTTTTCTAGATTTGTGTTGAGTTATTGCTGGGTTTTGACCAAATTGGCTCGGATATTGCTCGGATTTTTGGTCAACAATTTTGAAATCTTAGCCTTGATTTTGCCAGGTTTTTAGATAAAAAAAAATGCCTGGATTTCTCCGACCCGGAAACGTGATGAAAAAATCTGACAACCTTACATTAAATGTATGAAACTCAGGTCCTCCAGTGATGGAATAATGTTGAATTCTTATATTGAACTTTCATATTTGTATTTACTAATATTTTCCCAAAGAACTTTATTTCTGATCTGAAATATTTTTGGAAAATATAAAAAGTGAATTGAATTGGGGATCTAAATTTTGTTATAAATCATTTGTTTTAAATACAGGTTTGTTCTTTCTTTCATCATGAATTGATATCTCAAAAATGATTATTTTAGATTTTTAAAACGACCTATCATAAAACTTGAAATGGTTACCAAAAAATCACTTTTTATTTTCAAAAAGTTCAAGAAAACATTATTTGTAGTTCTTAGTTTTAGAACAAGTGGATGCAATTTTTACTTTGATCAAAATTATATTTATTCATTATTTCACAGATTAGTTGGCTTAAATTTCATGGAGAGATTCTTTTTATTTTGAACTTCCAACTGACTCTCTATAATATGGATAAACAATTTTATCAAATGATTTTCATGTTTCTTAATTTTCATTTCAATTTTAAAGTTCAAGAATTATGTTTTGAATTTTGCTTTAAAATGGAATATGAAATAAGCTAAATCAATTTCGTTTGGATGAAATCAAGAAATATCAACCTTTGAAAATAAAGTGTGATACGACATAGAACGACCAATCGGGCACGTGGTTTTGGAAGCTGAAATCGTTTTTAAATGTACATTTATATTTTTTTCCAAAACCGCAAAGCTTGTTTCAAATTGCGATTCACTAATAAGAATTGGTTTGAATTCAAAAAAAAACATCAATAATGGAATTACCGTCTACAGACATCTGCTATGCATTTGAATCACATGATTATTATGTACAATTGTAGTTTTTCAAAACATTTGTTTTAATTTTCTCTGATAAATCAGGTAAAGTCATATTTGAGTTGATTGTCCATTGGTTTTATAATTTTCAAAAACAGAAATACATAAATACTGATCAATTCAAAAGAACTATAACCATCTCAAAATCATTTACAAACAACACACAACTGACCAAATATTAAATAAAAAAAAACGTTATTTAAATTTTATGGTTCAAATGACGTAATATGCAAAGTAGAACTGTGTTCTTTAGAAAACCAGCCAACATATAACGAATTTCACCGTGAAGTAAATTAACTTTTCCGTTTAGCAAACGGTCTCAAAAAAAGAGTATGATTTGGTTAGTAAAAAAATTAATGTGTTCGTGTTACGATCCATTACTTATGTGACGTGAGTTCACGCTAGATTTGATTATTTTCAAAGTAAAATAATAATATCTTTGAACAAGTTGTAAACGATCTAATTACTCACAATTTTAAATACGTACTTTCTGATTGGACAATAACGAACAATGTTATGCCTCTTAAAAGTTGTGAAGAGAATATTATTCTTGTAAATTTTTACTAAAATTGAATTTTGTGAAGTGAATTCACTCATTTGCGGTGTTTGTATTCAGCTGGATTTCTACCGATTTCTGTTAAATCTAGTTTTTCGGAATCGTTTCGTCATATACAAAAAAGATCAATATTCTTTTCTTTTTGTTAGAAAACGTAAATGTTCGACATAAAAGTTTTCTTGTTCTGTGATGTGAACTTACTCATTTGTGACAGTTTTCATCGCTTTTTAATAAAACTTCATTAAATATAAACTTATTCTCTTTTACTGCACAATGAAGCAGAATTTGTTGTTTTCAAAACGTTTTTCGCAAATTGCAAAAAACTCAATCCATAAATTAATAGTTTATCGTATTTGTTAGTAATTATTTTGTGAAAGTTATCAAAATGTACATTTTATCAATAAAATTTGTGATGTTCGAATCACCGGAATAGTAATATATTATGAGATTTTTTTATTCGAGAACGGATCAAAATCAATTGTGAGCGGAAAAAGCGCGTGGAATGTGTCATGTGTAATACAGTGTGGATATTATAAAAAGGTGTTCAGGTTATAACAATCAACAAACAGAAATTAGATTTTCTGGAAAATTTCTGGAAGAAACCGAAGAACAAAAAATTGGTGCCTCTACGGGTGAGAAGAAAAGTGATCGTCAAAAATGTTAAACTAGGTGGAACGAGAAAGGGAGTATTTTGTGCTTTCTCCGTTAAAAAATGTGAAAAGTATCCAATATGTTTCAGTTTCAATAAAGTGAAATATAAAAATGTCATGAAGCCGTTTCTATAGAAAAATGCTGTTCCAAAAGTGCTTGGCTAGAATCGGAGTATGGTTTTGAAATCCCAGAAGAGCAAACCAGGCCAGCGGAAGAGCCAAGACGCAGAAACAAATTGTCGTCGTCGTCTTCGTCGACCTCAACGCAGCGCAGCATAGAAAATCACTGAATGTAGCTGGTTGAGACCGGGTCAAATCGGCAAATATTTGCAAAGATATTTCCTTTGAGAAATCATTTGGTCCCCTTCAACCAGCTGTAGCTAGTGATTGATTACGTCAAGTCGAGAGTTGAGTTTCAGCAACAAGAGGATGCTGGAGAAGAAAAAGAAGAAGCTGGAAAAAAGACGATCAATGTTTTATGATTATTGTGGAAACGTGACGCAGCAGCAGCTTCCGGTTTGGGATCCATATTCATGTGCGGTGGTTCCTGTTCGGGGTTTGCGTTTTCTCGATGATGACGAGAAGGAATATGACGTTGATTATTACAACACATACGGTCCTGATTTCCTAAGAAGAAAAAAGAAAAAGAAGAGCAAGTAGCCTTCCACTTCGCTCGGTCCAAGAAGAAAGAAATTTGTGAATGATGATGGCTCACGTCAGAAGAAAAATCAGAAGAAGAACCCCATGTGCTTGCCTGTAATGTTGGCATTTGCACAATTTATTTGCCCCGGTTGGAATGTGTCAACAGTGCCAACAGTGATTGATATTGGAGCCGTTCGGAAGTGAGTGAGACAAAAAGTGCCGACGATGCTAGGCGAAATTTATTGGCCTTGGTGGAGCAAGTCATGCATATGCATCGAGCAAATTGGACACGCCATCAATGCCAATAGCAAGAAGACGCGAGTGGAAATATGTTTATGATAGCTGTTCTAGGCTAACATAAGTGATTGCAAACGATCGCAAAAAATATGCGCCCGATGCCGATGACCGAGCTTTTTTTTTAATTGGCTTAGGTGTTTGAAAGCACTAAAATATTTCCATCAAAATATCTAGAGCTGATGATTATTGATGACTAATAACAAAATAAAAAGATATACGTAGTGAGGTGAATGAAATTTATAACAGCTTGGGATAGGGCCGTAAGAAGATCCGCCTCATATGAGTTAAGTAAAAAAAAAGGAACTTAATCATCAAATAAAGTTAAAATTTTTGAATTTACTCAAATATCAGAAGAATTTAGTTTATTTGATATTGACATAATAAAAGATTTTTTTAAGACAGCCTTCTTTTTCAAATAAAACTTTTCAATACTCAAATCAAATAAAATAAATCCATTATACACTTGATAAAATTCAAAGATTATAACTACCATTGAAAACAAATCATATTTTTATATCTGATTCTTCAAATACACCAGGAAATGAAAAATTGCCTTGCCATTTTTTATAGGTAAGATAACATGTTTCTCAATTTGCAAATATTATAATCAAAAACCAATTCTATTATTTTAAATTTATGTTTATATAACCAGTTTTCTCAATAAACCCTCATCTATCCATTAAATTTTAACAGTCCCGAGTGTCAATTTGATACTTCTGACTTTGACTAAAACAAATATATCTCTCTGGCTTCTTAACCGATTTTTTTTTCAAAATTTGTATTGTAACGCAAATAAGTTATAGAGACAATATTCAGTTAAAACACATCAGTTTCCCGTTATTGAAAGTCTAAAACAGGGATGAGAATGTCATCCAAAATACAGTCGCGATCGTGACAGTCGCATAACATTTTCCAATGACATTCGAAAATGTCGCAATGACATTGACGGTCATCCAAAAAAATGTTAAACGACTGGAAAAAATGTCATTCGATTCTGCAATGACAGTCGCTCAGAAAAATGTCATCGAATTATTCATCTCGATAACATTTTTGACTTGCGACAGTCGAAGATTCTGTTGGTCCTCTGACTGTCGGAATGACATTTTTGAATTTTCGATTCCGTGACTGTCATGGAAAAATTTTAAAAATGTCATGGTTTTGACAGTCATGACATTCATTGGCCACGGCCAATCTGGCCGGTTCCGAAACCCGGAAAATCGAAATGATCAGATTTTAACTTGCGACACATCATTGAAAAGCTCTTGGCCTGTACATGATGGGAACTGATAGGAAAAGTGGTTCGGGGCCATCTGGTCCTGGCCACGGCCAATTTGGCCGGTTCCGAAATCCGGAAAATCAAAATGATCAGATTTTAACTTGCGACAAATCATTGGAAAGCTCTTGGCCTGCATATGATAATAAATGATAAGAAAAGTGGTTCGGGGCCATCTGGTCCTGGCCACGGCCAATCTGGCCGGTTCCGAAATCCGGAAAATCAAAATAATCAGATTTTAACTTGCGACACATCATTAGAAAGCTCTTGGCCTATTCATGATGGGAATTGATAGGAAAAGTGGTTCGGGGCCACCTGTTCCTGGACTCTAAAACAAACCGAAAAAACATGCTTCGAAGAAAAGACTGTAGATGAACCACCATGAAGCTCAAACAAATTTTCACGTAGTATCCAAGAAAGCGGAAGTTAGAAGCTATAAGTTGCGCAAAGACATATTAAAATTTTTTTTTTTAAGATGGTGACCACAAAAAATGTAAAAAGAAGTGATATAAAAACCATACTTTATAATCAATCAACCAACTTTTAATCAATCAAAACTGTGGAAGTCCCACGAGATAAATTTTCAAAAGAAGATAGAAAAGTTGACGTCATTTGGCACGTTTTAGAGTGTCAAAATACGGAACACAAAAAATTTTGACGAGTTTTTGAAGGTTGCTGTTTTTTGAACCAATTTCTCAGATTTTCATGCACTTAAATTCAACTTTGCACTGGATTTTGAGTATTTTAACGCAAGATTCCCGCAATAAATTTATATTCCCCAGAAAAAAAATTTCATACCGATTCTAGTGGTGTAATTACATAAGCGCTGCCATACTTTACGAAAAATATGATGTATGAAAAGGTCTGATTAGGGAGTTTTATTTCTTGAGCTTTGAGGGTGCGTCCATAAAAAGTAATGATACGAAAGTAGATATTTAAAGAATTCTTTGAGAATTCCCAAGATTTTTTATTATTTGGATGCACCCGAATAAAGTTTCAAGCCGCCAAACTTCTAATAGTGTCATATTGACACTCAACAGTGGATTTGGGTGAAACAAAACTTGCATAATAAACACAATTTCTACTTAACATTAGTAATTTTAAGCTGAATTGTATATATAAACTGGAATAAATATTTGAAATCTCGAAATTGAATTCCTGACAATCAAAATAATAAGGCAGCGATTTCTTTCAATTTGAATTCTTCAACGAAATAGTTATGTTGATAATTTTATGTGCATTATGAATCCCATTTACAAGCTGAATCAGAAACTGATTTTATAATTTTAATTGTATATCTTGAACCTGAATTTTAAATTTGAATTTGGGATTTGTTTCCCAATTTCAATAAAAATGAACAAAAAATTATTTTCAAATTTTTATTGCTAATCGGAGTTTCAATTATGAGACAAGAACTGAAATATGTTCCAGAGCTCTCAATCAAGAATCTCTAACTGTAATTATGAAGTTTTGTATTTCACCTGAATTACTTTTTTAAGAATTAATTATTTTCTATCTGACTTGCAAGACCGAGATATACTTTGAATTTCAAATGATGAATCTAATGAGTTCTAATTCTGGATTGTTAGTTAGAATTCTGTATAAAAATTAAGTTTTAGAACTTCGAATCTACAGTTGCGTTCAAAAAAGTATGAAATCGCGTGAAGCAGCGCCTTCGTTTCCAACTGCCAGCTGCCATTTCTGTCTGGGTTGGTATATTTTCATGAAATTAATTTAACTATTCAACTCCACTCAACTAAATTTCAAGACTGTACTTTGGCTGAAAAAAGAGATTTAGATGAAGAATTTTTTTAAAGAAACATGAATCAAGCGAAGAACATAAGCCGTATCCTTACTAAGGCTAATGGCTCACAGGAGGGATTTGAACCCGCCATTTCAGGATTCAGTTCAATGACGCGTTACCCAATTACACCACGGTGAACAAGTCGAGCTCCATCGGTCGACTGCTGAATCTTCTATAGATACCTTTCATGAAGCTGAATCTCGCATATGTTATTTGCCCAATATTCATCTTTTTCTATAACCACTACTTTTAAAATTATATTTGTGGTTGTCGTGAAATGAGAAAGAATGTAGCAAACCATCGGCTAAAATCCCGTATCAATGGGTGCTGGGCAGTGTTGCCACATCTAAATCTGTAGCAACTTTCGTGCGAAAAAAATATTTTTATCTGTACTTTTTAGATCAAAATTTGTACCAAAATCTGTACCAACGATAAATGAAAACTTATAACATGGATCACAAAGATTTCTTGAGCTTGTTTTGATAAGGTCGTATGAATGTAAACAAAATGGAGTTATTGAATGCTAACGATTGAAAAACATGTATTCTATCTAAGGTAGAACCCAACAAACATTTTTTCTGATTAAAAACGCCAACTCTCTGATCGTATGCTGTGTTAAGGTGCTAATTACTGTTTCAGCTTTCTTGCTGAAGAAAAAAATACTACAGTGCTGTTTCAGTTAAAGGAAGTTTTATTTCAGCCAATAGAAAATAGAGGAAAATTGGTTGAAGAATAACGCGTTCAGCCTTTGACACCATTCAAATTTGACAGGCGTCAGCTGTACAATGGTAACTTCAAAAGCGCCTTTCAGTTATACCAAACTTTCTGTTGTTTATGTTATTGGTCAATCAACGCATGATAGCGAATCAAAATAATTATTTTTTAATCGTCTATTTATTCGAAAATGCTCACTTTGCTTGATAACATGGCTTAGCCGGGAAATTTAGTTTTATTCTCGAAGCAATTTCAATTTCTTCATATGAAATTGACCTTGTTGAGAGATATTTCGGTCGCTTAAGAACGACACTTTTCTGATCCTTCTCAGAATGCATGGTTGGTTCTGCCTTCTGCGGAATGAGACAAGTTTAAATGAAGAAAAAATAACACGGGAGGGGAAAAGTAGCTGGCAACCATCGGACATACATCGGTCATCGTTCTTTGTTTTTTGTTGATCCGTCAATTGACGTTTCGTGTCATCTTTGCCGATTAATTTCTCCAAATCTCGATGTTTAAGGGCTGAACAGCAGCTTCTCCCTGAATTTTGGTTGCCTTCTTCAGCAAGATAGCTGATAAGAACTAAATAATATTTCATCGGTTGTTCAGCAAAAAATGTTTGTTGGGAACTTTGGTTTAATTTGATGAAGAAATAACTTTTTAAATATGATTTGAAATTAAGACGTATGATAACTTTCTCATTTTCGAGTGCAATTTGGTTTTAATGCCGGTTTCGTTGCACTGGATTGCCGTGCAGCCAAAGGTCGCAAAATAAACATCGATTCATAGGTCCTTTTGCATTGCATCGTCCTAGAAAATGCTTGGAGAAATAGTGAAAGTCAATGAAAAATACAATATATCTAGATCAGCGGTCAGGGAACCGGGGTAAATTACCCCAAATGGGATGAAAGTGACATTCTTGGGGTAACAATGAATATTTTGTAAGTTAAAAGTGTATATTTTCATTTTGTAATTTTATAAATTTGTTGGTTTTATTTCGAAAGTAAAGAATTTAGCGGCATATGCAGAAGTGAATATTTCTCCCTGAGGCATTCAAATAGCACGCTTTGAAAGCTCGCTCAGTGTTTTACGGATACGTTTTTTTGCTCTTCGTCATGGGGTAATATCAACTTAAATAAAAATGTTTTGAGAGAATGATTCAAAAATTTCCCGACCCCTGATCTAGATGAATACTGTTTGAAAGCGTGAATTCAGCTGTCTTGATAGAACTGTAGGCTTAAATTTGTTTTAAATAAAATGAGTGTAGCTTTTTACTGGTTGAAACATTAAGCATATTTTTACTCTACAATAGATGCATGTATCAAGCGGTAGACTGAGTCGATTTGGGGTAATTTTTGAATTTCTCAAACAGTTGACAATTTTTGTGCCAATTTATAAAATTCCTAAAGAAAATTTTCCGCTGAACAACTTTGTCGAAAACTGTTATTTCGTATCTTATTAGGCAACAAAGTTATTAGCTGTTCAACAGAGGTTTGTCTTTCCGCATTGATAAACAATAAGTTCAATTGACATCCCTGCAGGATGTCTAGCGAGGTATTGCATGGCTACTTTTCATGCAATACATCGCGAGGCTCTGGCAGTGATGTCAATTTAATTTATTGCTTATCAATGCGAAAAGCCATACCTCTGTTAAACAGCTAATGACTTTTTTACCTAAATAGATATGAAGTTATGGTCTTCGACAAAACTGTTCAGCGGAAGTTTCCCTTTAGGGATTTAATAAATTGGCACAAAAACTGTCAGCTGGCGCAGTTCCATAAAAAAACAAAAATGATATTGATTTTTCAGTACAAAATAACTATTCAATTTTCCCATACAAACCTGAAAGTTCAAATTTACTCATGTAAACGTTACTTGGAAAATCTGCAAAAAATCATGGATGAGTTTTGGACCAAGACTAAGCTTTTTAGACCACAGGGTTTAAGAAATTCAAAAATGACCCCAAATCGACTCAGTCTAGTGAACAGTCCGATTGAAAATTCCTGATTGACAGTCCTAAACAACAGTGATTCAAGAAACATTTGAACAGGTATTTGCTCTTATTTTTGGATTTCGATTGTGTTGTACTTTATTTCATTCAACATACGGATCGGAACGGAACAGAAAAGCGTAGTTCTAAACATATGAAATCAAGTTTCAAAGATAAAACTAGCCATGCATTTTTCAAAACGACGTTTGATCCATAGGACGTCTATTTTTGCATTGAACTATAACCTTCTAAACAATTCCGACCGATTTTTTTAAATGAGAAATTAAAAGGTGTTTTGAAATTTCCACAGCGATTATCTCGAAACTCGTTAAGTGGATCTTACGACCTAATCAAAACAAACTCTAGATTTATTCATTTTTATAACTACTGTCAGAATAATTTACCTGGTATATTTACAGTGCTTTTAATATCACCTTATTCAAAAAATCTGTCATCTGCACGTATAGCAGCATGAGTACCAAAAATATATAAAAAAATCGGTACTTTTCATTGTTCATGTGGCAACCATGTTGGTGGATGAAAGAGAAACAACAGAGCGAGAGATGAATAGTGTCAAACATCTACTAGAAGTGTATTGATAGAAAATCCAGCAGTCGACTTGTATTTATTCTGGATCCAATTTCGTCCCGAACACCGTGGTGTAATTGACTAACCCGCCGTTGTAATGAAGCGAAAATTGTGGGTTCAAGTCTCGTCAGTAAGCCGTTGTATCTTTCTTGAAAATTTATGATATTTACGACTTATGTTCTTTTTATTGCTTCATGGATTTTTACGTTTTACTTACACTTTCCATCATCTTTGAAAATTTTCTGATTTTCAGGCACGAAATGTACCGAAACAGAACTAGAACATACGATATGCAAACATTATTTTCATTAAACTGCCTGCCTCCTGATGGATCCTAATTGCGATATTTTCAATGAAATTTGTACAGCTGAGGCTTGGTAACATGAAATTAGTTTCGGAATGAGGCTTGTTAACTATAAAATTTTTAACCCTTGGACGAAATCTAAAGTTTTTTTACTCTAAGTTTTTGAAAATATGCTTCCTTAACTGTTTATTTTCTTCAAGAACTTCCATCAAAAGAAGTCTTACCCCTCATGAAGATTAAAAAAGCAAGCGAAGTACTCTTCTCTCTACTAAAAATTTTAAATTCAGAATTTTAAAATATTGGATTCTGCATCCAGTTCAGGATTCTTGATTTTCAGTTTATTTATTCATTTTAATCATAAGAAATTAGAAATGAAAAGCTGCTTTGAAATCCTGGTTCAAGTTTTTTTTTTTGCATTTAAAATAAAATTTCAATCATGTTTTTTTTTAAATTATATGCATTTTCAATATTTCGAGTATATTTTTCCGAAAACGAGAAATACAAAAAAATTGTTTTATATTCAAATTTGAAGCTCTTAAACTCATTAACATTAAAGCTTTGAAATGGTAATCTAAAATAAAAAGATTCAGATCGTTTTAAATTAAAATTTCAATTCAGATTTACAAGACTGATTAAAAATAAATAATTTAAATAGTGAATTTAGATTAAACCTGAACAACAGAATTTAAATAGGTAATAGATTCATGAATAAGGGCTCTTAAACATGGCCCAAAAAATTCTGATCTGGAAGAAGCTTCGAAAATCGTATTTCTTGTTCATTTCAGAAATCGTATGGAAATTTGGATACAGATTCAAAACACAATTTCTGAATTCAGGTTCTGAATTCAGATTAACAATGCAGAATCCGAATTCAGAAAAAGATTTGGCTTGAAAATAAATTTTACAATCAACATAAATTGTAGAGGAATTCAAGAGATCATGAACTTAAGATAGCTTATCAATTCAATTTCCAGATTTCAATTTTAGATCTAACCAAAATAAGTTTGTAAACAGAAGTCTGTTGAAAATCACAAATAAAAAGTAAAATTTAAATTTTTTGTTTTAGGCGATTTTTATTACGCAATTGATTCATTACGAAAAATAATGCTACATATACCTGATCTTCACCTAAAAAATTTGAACAAAATGTATATTTTTTTTGTAGGTATTATTTAACATTATTAACACATTAAGAACATCAAAATTCGGCTTTTTATATTACAAAAACCAAAAGACAAAATTCTGCTAACATAATATATATGAGTAATGGGAAGTGTTGTGTTAAATTTTGTAAAATTAGGTTTCATTATTAGCTGCATAAAATTTGAATTATGCTTTTTAATGCAGCAAACTAGCACCAAGCGAAAAAACGAGATATCTTGTATTTGTTTAGCTATGTGTTAAAATTGAAGTTTTTTTAATGTCATATTTCAAACTAAAATCATTGATATGGTTGAAGTTTGCATCAAGAAAATTTGATCTGAAAGCTGATGATTTTTAACTCTAACTTTTTTTTTATTTGATTTATTTTCATCAAAGGTCAAAATAATTGAATTAGCAAAATTTGAAAGATTGGGCTTGTTTGATTTGATAAAAGAATAAGAATTTTTTACCCTAAATCAACAAAGTTTGTTCTTCTAGACTCTAAAACAAGTTCAAACTTTTTAACTATCGATGAAAGCGTATTAAGCTCACCTAATAAGTCTAGGATCAATTTTTTTAAAAATACGATTTAATACTGAAACTTGAAATAAAAAAGTAATTAAAAATGGTTAATCATTAAGTAACAAACATTTTTATTTGTATTCGTGCATTATTGGGCAAAAAATCATAAGTAAAAATAAGTCACCGAAACTCCTCCCCCCCCTGAAGTGGTTCTTTCTAAAGCTCTGCAATGACCAGGTACCATATTGTTGGCTATGACCGGACAAGAAAATATTCAAAATTAAACATAATTTCAACTTAGAATTTATGTTTTCTCCTCTATACTGCCGTTCTAAGCAAGATTGTCCCATGTGGGAAAACGTGCAAACGAGAAAAATGCGATTGAAGTATCAGCTATATTTCCAATTTTTCTTTAAAACTAAAAATTCACCGATAGTTTTTTTGTAGTGAACAGTTCAAGTTAATCATTTAACAATGTTTTCTGTCAAAAAAAAAAACATTTCTTACAAAAAACAGCAAATGAGAGCCAACAATGCTCCGTGTGACACTTTTGCGTAGAATCAGAACGCATGCCGATGCTAGTTCTACGAAAAACTGTCACACGGCTACAACTTTTCTATCATTTTAAAAGCACATATAGTTTCTTTTTTTCCCAAAAACTCATGTTAAACCGTAATTTAAGAAAAACGTTCCTCTTTGTTTATAAAAATGTATATAGTTAAGTATGGATCCTGTAAGTAGTGCCTACCGAAAAGTGTTTAGTGAAAATTTCTATGAATAAAACACTCAAGGCTTCTCGCTCCTCCTCCGTCCTCTTTTTTGGTGGTTTTCAGTGAAACAGTTTAAACTCATCTTAAGAGAATTTTTTGATAAAATTTGCATTTTTCATAGAGTTTTCTCTAGTGCATGTGACATTCTTGCGTAGAACTATCAACATAGAGACAACCACCTTGATGAAAATTTCGTATATGTTCAGAACAAAGTATACTTGTTTGTGTTTTTATTCGAAAGTTAACACTAAAAGAGACCGTTTCCAGCAAAAAAGTGAAAATGACCCAAAAGTCACATGGGACATTCTTGCTTAGAACGGCAGTATAGCACCCTCAAATAGTTAGGAAACGGTTAGGATTCGTAAAATGAAAATATATTTGTTTTCTGAGAAACATTGAATTTCATAGAAATTTTTCTTTAGTTTTTTTTTCAAAACAAATGTTTTATTCTGGTTTGTCAAAAAAAACTTTCAAGGCTTCATAGAATGTTCAATATTCAGAAAATTCGTAATTACAAAACCTTTGAGTCATTATGCTATGATTTTGTGCCATTGGTGACAACTTTAGTGAAGAAATTCGTAGTGTCCGGTCATAGACAACACTTTTGGAAATCAGTGAAAACTTACATAAAATGATTTATCTTACCACATGAATATGTTGAAATTTTTTTCTCTACCACTTCATAGTAGTTGGCCCGTGCTGAACCAAAATTTGATAAGTGATGATAATGCTTCTAAATAAATTCTACCCGCTCGTCTTCACCATCTTTCATTTCTTCCATCTAGAAAAAAAAAAAATCAAAAAAAAAAAAATAAGGGGGGGAATCCCCCTTATTCTGCGCCGCGCGTGAGGTGACGATAGTCGAGTCGAGTCGGAGTCACGTGAGTCTTGTCACCTTATTCTCGAAGCCGATGTGACAGAGCATACGTTTTGTGCCTCACGGTGACTACTAGATTAGGATAAGAACTCAAAAAGTTCATTCTAAAAGACGTTTCTCACCTAAAGCGACCACTGGAATCGGGTGATTCGACTATCGTCACCTCACGCGCGGCGCAGTATAAGGGGGATTATCTTAAGATGTCCCTACTAAAATCACTTTTCACCGATCAAGTCGATAAATTAAATAACTTTTCTAATATAGTTTAGAGATCATAATATTGGTGCCCTTCAAATCAGTAGAGGAACCAATAATAATCAAAATAAACTTTTGAAGTTATTGCTCAAAACCTAAGTGTCCGGTAGTCGAAAAGTTTCCCCTACATCAGGTTATTTTTTTTTATAACTATTACCATTTTGTTAAGAAGACCTAAATCAATGTTCTTCCAGAAATTTTTAAATGCAGATAATATTTCGAATTGTGATAATTTTGTAGCTTTCAAGATTCTGAAATGCAATATTGAAAGCAATAACTAGTTTTCCAAAATACAAAAAAGGACTCTCGAATGCTTTAGCATTCACAATAGTTGATTTATTTGGAAACAACTTAAGACAACACAAGTGATTCAAGATCAGAATACTATAATCTTTCGAAATCAGCTTTTAAAAGTTTGGCATTAAAAATACATACTGTTTCACTGTGTAATCTGTCTAATATTACGAGGTTTGACATTGCAAAGCTTACGCATTTGAGCTGAGGGTGAATATTCGAGTTTCTTCTGAAGCTATTCAAGCAATTTCACTTAGAAACAGTTGAAGAATGACAATAACAGCGCCCAAACTTGCACAATATATATCTCGGAATCGTAAAGAAAACAATTCAAAGGCATTCCTGCCATGCTTCACCGAGAGCGAAAAAATCTCTTGACTCGAAAAAAGGAAATGAGCCAAATCCAAAATAACGTTTCAAGTTTGCACAAGCAAAAATGCGAAATACGTCAAATGCGATACCCCTGCCATGTGCAAACTTTTTCCAGAGGGAAGTGAACCACCCGAAAACGTTTCATTTCGTTACGTCGTCGTCGTTGCCAAAGTTGGAATAAAAATAACAGCAACATCAACAACATTGTCGGCTCAAAGGAATCTGCCGTATAAGATCACCCTGACTGGAATCGTTGACACAAATTCTGCACCCGGGTGAAAATTTCAACTTTCAACAAAAATGAAACGAGAACACGCATTTTGGAACTTTTCTGGTGAAGAAATAGCAGCAGCAGCTCCCAAGTGCAAAAGGAACATCGGCAGCTGAACATACATCCTATAGTGAAATAAAATAGCTGAAGAACAGTCCAAGCAGAGATGGCGCCCCAAACAGGGAGGTTTTTCCTCCTTCTTCAATACAAAAGCAAACCTATCGGAAACATACACTTTCGCATTCTTGGCTGAAGGTTTTCACCACCATTTTGGCCCCGCTCTAAAGTTTATTTGCTTTCTTGAGCGACATAGGTTCAGCTGCAATCGGGTAAATGTCAGTGAAATACCATCGATAGGAATTGCCCTAGTTTTTTTTTATTTATTTCCAAATAATTCCATTTGGTATACGTAAAGGACAATCAGCAAGAAAATAAAGACTATTGAAACTATCTTCAAACACATTTTGACGAACATTGATCAATTTTTTTAAATTCTTTTTGTTATGAATTTTTTCAAAGAAATCTAGAAGAATGATATCTTAAAAATAAAGTTAAGCTCTGCTATTTTTTTTAGTGAAAAAATATGGATTTTTACCCTATGCTGCTAGCTGTGGTATGCGAAAATGAAAACGGAGAAGCTGGCACACAAACCGTTTGTAAGCATTCTTTTCGCAATTGTTCGGTGCAGGAAAACAACTCTGACGCCCTGCTTTTGGTGAGTTCCGTGCCGCCGTGTGCCTGTAAATAAGGACAAAGTACTATACCAGAAGTCCCCGGGAAATCTTTATGTGATTTTCGCTCCAAAATGTTGTCGCCGCCGTAAGTTTTCTATGCTTTTAACTTTAAAACTTCGGGCAACTGAAGCGAGTAAGAGTTCTAGTCTATCGCGATTTTATCCGATGCTTTAAAAAGACTTTGAAACAATTCAATATATTTATTTTTGGAAACGTGGAACCATTTCGATCTAGAATTTGCTTTCTTCATATTGATAATTTGTAAAGGTAGAGACCACATTTCTTCTGTATCGACTATGCTACCTTTATCATTTATCTAGTAAATTCGGCTTTCTCAGCGATTATCTTTGGCGTAGCAGGGTGATTTGCCAATCGTTGTCCCCTTGCACATTGTTGCACGGAATGACTTAAATTGTTAACATTTCAGTTGAATTTCAACTTTTCCCCAAAAATAATACTAAACCATGTTGATTGAAATGTTTACTGATGAAAAGAGGCTTTTAACGACATTTTCTGCTGTAAAATACCCATCAAACAACAGTTTTAATTTTTATATTTTTTTTCGCGAGATTCTTGTGCTAATTGTTAAACAGATTCCTTCTACGGCAAATAAGGTTTTATGTCAGAACAACACATTTTTCTAATCGGGTTTCTTTACGAAAATTTTTTTGGACAATTTAACACCATGATTTTGGAAAAAATATAACGATCCACACATAACCAGAGAAAATATCGGATCGTGCAACAATTGGTCCGCTCAATCTTCTCCTACCCCATTGTTGAGCATATGTCCGTTGCAAGATTTGTATGGAATTTTCAAATTTATTAATTTGTATACCTCCAAAAACATTGTTTGGTTGTTTTAACTGCCAAAAAATAGCAATAAAATATTAATAATAAGTCCAGAATAAGCGCAGATTGTTTTGATTTTTACGGGAAATTAAAATTTTCATTCAAAAATCACCCGAGATGTACTGAAGGTTTGAAAAACTTAGTTTTTTGAATTTTGAAATATTTTTTCAGTTTGGAAAACAATTCATTGTACGTGAACAAAAACCAAACCATACTTGTACCCTAGAAATGATATTCGATGTCACACAAAAAATTCGAAGAAAAAGTTTATATTTTAGTGTTTTGATTGCTATTTTGATAGCTGTTTGACGGATGAAAATAAAAAAAAAACTACTTTGATTTTGGACAGTTTGTTTTGATTTTCGTTTACATTTGTTTGTCAGTGTCTGTGTTAATTTAGCAATGACAGGGTCGTAAGCAGTTTTAAAATTCAATGAATCCCTTTGTCTATTGACTACATTATCGTCGCCTCTTAACTTAATATAAAACGTTTCGGTTGTTTTCCTGGCGTTGTATCCAGCGACTCTTTCCAAAATTTTGGTGTTTTCAAAATCAAATAAATGTCCATTCTCAAGACTATGTTGCGCTAAACCTGTGCTTATTTGTTTTGTAGATACAGTTGTTTTATGTTGTTTTATACGTTTTTCTAAAAACTGGCTAGTTTCACCGATGTATGATTTCCTACATTGTCCACATTTAATTTCATAAACAACATTTATGTTTTTGTTCTTTGGAATTTTGTCTTTTGTTTTTGTAAAAATCATGTTCTTTACCTTGTCTAACGGTTGAAAAGCGACATTGATTTCGAATTGCTAATGGTTACAATATGGAATGGTTACAAAGTTGGTCATATTTTTACTAGAAACACTCAAACTATTGTATATTTTGTGTGTTCGTTCTGCTATTACATTTGTGACTAGGTTTGAGGGATAATTATTTACTTTAAGTATATTTTAACTGTTTTTAGGGTATTTTCCCTGTATTTTGTGTGAGTTAGCTTAATTGCTCTATCCACTAATGCTACGATTGTGTTTTTCTTATGCGAAAATGGACTAACTGAATTGAAATCCAGATAACGACCTTTTTCATCCTTCGGGAACCATTCCGTTGTGATGTTGTCCGATCCTCGGCGTAGAATCGTATCGAGGAATTTAATTTTTCCATTCACCTCGTTTTCAATGGTAAACTGGAGCCTCTGATGAAACTGTCTCGGGGGGGAGAATGACACTCCGCATTTCGTCAGCAAAATCAAAGCTGTTATTGATATGATGTGTTGTGTTTCCGGCGATATTGTTTAAAATCCCAGTTAGGTATTATGCTATTATGTAGGTAGCAGTCCCAATAGTGGAAACGATTAAACGGAGTTGTCTACCATCCTTGTGCGTTTTTGAAAGACCGTACACTCTCGGTGGGTTGCAGTGATACACTTTCAATTTGTACATCGTACGTTGATCGATGCAGCCTCGTTTTTATGTTCGAACATACGGCACACGGTGAGGATCTGGGCAGTTAGCACACATCTCGGACTCTTTACGAAGGTATGTTAGCGGCGCTGATTTCGAGATGATGATCCGATCGTCATCGCGCAAACAAAATAACACTTTTGCACGGAGCATATCTCGCTTAACCAATAAGCTTGAGAAGCTTACGGGGGCAAAATTGGAAAAACTATCGTGTGTGAGAATTGGGTACAAAACGTAAGCGGCGAGGATCTGCCGCAAGATGTTCTACGACCGCTTCAATTGGGAAGCGGCTACAACTGCCCTGATCCTCACCGTGTGCCGTATGTTCGGATTCTGTCCGAGATCGAGTGTGCAATAAAACACATTCCGCAGGCACCAACGATAAGAGCTGATATTTCCAACGCTATTGTGAATCATATAAATTTTGCAAATCATCCATCTCACGATGAGCATGAGGTGATGAGGAGTGAGATGCGGAAATCGATGGTGTTTTTTAAGAATCGCCCCGATCTGTTGGTTACGAAAGCGGATAAAGGCAAGGCTATCGTAATCATGAAACGAAATGAATATAATGAAAAAATGCAAAACCTTCTGAATGATCACGATACTTACATTAGCCTTGAGAAGGATCCGACTAGTTCAACTTTGAAAAAGATAAACGCTATTATCACGGATTGGTACAAACGAGGCTGCATCGATCAACGAACGATGTACAAATTGAAAGTGTATCACTGCAACCCACCGAGAATGTACGGTCTTCCAAAAACGCACAAGGATGGTAGACCACTCCGTTTAATCGTTTCCACTATTGGGACTGCAACCTACAAAATAGCAAAATACCTAACAGGGATTTTAAACAATATCGCCGGAAACACAACACATCATATCAATAACAGCTTTGATTTTGCAGACGAAATGCGGAGTGTCATTTTCCCCCCCGAGACAGTTTTGTTCTCGTTAGATGTTGTCTCATTATTTACGAATGTACCGGTGGATTTAGCTCTGGAATCAATTGCGTTGCGTTGAGATGATTTGGAACCGCATACAAAAATTGAAAAGGTGGAATTTCTGAAATTGTTGAAACTAGTATTGGAATCAACTTTTTTCCAATATTGCGGTAAATTTTACGCCCAGAAGTTTGGTGTTCCAATGGGCTCCCCATTGAGTCCTGTAGTGTCCTCTATAGCTCTAGAGAGGATCGAACAAGCTGCTCTCGCTGGTCTGCAAACACGAGGGACCGTGCCGGTGTTTTTCAAACGGTACGTAGATGACTGTTTGGTAGCTGCAAAAAGTTAAGAACAGGACGAGATCGTGCGCGCTTTCAATGGTTTTCATCAGAGGCTCCAGTTTACCATTGAAAACGAGGTGAATGGAAAAATTAAATTCCTCGATACGATTCTACGATTTCTCGATACGTATAAAACAACATAAAACAACTGTATCTACAAAACAAATAAGCACAGGTTTAGCGCAACATGTTCTTGAGAATGGACATTTATTTGATTTTGAAAACACCAAAATTTTGGAAAGAGTCGCTGGATACAACGCCAGGATAACAACCGAAACGTTTTATATTAATTTAAGAGGCGACGATAATGTAGTCAATAGACAAAGGGAATTTTGAAACTGCTTACGACCCTGTCATTGCTAAATTAACACAGACACTGACAAACAAATGTAAACGAAAAACAAAACGAACTGTCCAAAATCAAAGTAGTTTAGACGATGGCCAGTAATTTTGTCCACTGAAGAGGAGCGAAAGCCAGAGTAGCTCGAAACGTCTGGACAACTGGTAAAAATTGGTTTTTATATTAAAACTCGCCGAAAAAAGTCGATAAAATCCAAGAGCAAACATTCGCGGCGATAAATCCAAATTCAAATTTATTTTTTGCCTGATTGCTGGTTTTTTTCAACGTTCATGAAGTTATTGTTAGTACCTGGACTTGATCCCCTGACGATACGATCTGCAGCTCATGATGATTCCTCGACGCTATCTGGAATATATAAATTCAAAGGGATTTGCTTCAAAGGCATTACACCAAAAGCAAATCGAATATTTCTATAGCTCAAATCTTTTAAATCGTAGAACACGTCATCGATGTTCTAAAAATAGATCAGCATTTTGAAGCCTCCTTAAATACGAGTCTAATTATCGATGTCGTATTATCATAAACGATTTTATTGAACTTATTTGTATTCTTTTACGATTGCCAGCAATTACGTTTTACGAAAATCAGACATACGAATTAATTTGCAAAGGTATACGATTGGATGCACATTATTACGAATCAATGCAGTTATGTACGATTTTATAGCATATATATCCAAGTGGCAAGCAAAGTTGCGAGCTTATTTTTTTTTCTGCTAAGATCTAACACCTGGTTGTTATAATAACCTAAACCGTGTGTCATGTTGTGACAAGACGGTGGGGGAAGGTACATCGCCGGCGTAGCCAACGACGAAGAGGAGCCACTCCCAACGATGAGTGAAGTTAAGGAAGCCATTCGTCAGCTGAATAGAAACAAGTCGGCTGGGAAGGATGGCATCGCAGCTGAACTCATCAAAATGGGCCCGGACAGGTTGGCCGATTGCCTACACCGGTTGATAATCCGGATCTGGGACATAGAACAGCTACCGGAGGAGTGGAAGGAGGGGGTAATATGCCCCATCTACAAGAAGGGCGACAAATTGGACTGTGAGAACTACCGAGCGATCACTGTCCTCAATGCCGCCTACAAAGTGTTGTCCCGAATCCTACTCCGCCGCCTAACGCCACAAGCAAACAGATTCGTGGGAAGTCATCAGGCCGGCTTCATGGAGGGACGGTCTACGACGGACCAGATATTCACATTACGACAAATCCTCCAAAAATGCCGTAAACACCAGGTCCCTACGCACCATCTATTCATCGATTTCAAAGCCGCATACGACACGATCGACCGTAACGAGCTATGGAAAATCATGGACGAGAACGGCTTTTCCGGGAAGCTGATCAGACTGATCAAGGCGACGATGGATGGAACGCAGTGCTGTGTGCGGATTTCGGGTGAATTGTCGAGTTCATTCGAATCGCGCAGGGGGCTTCGACAAGGTGATGGTCTATCCTGCATGATGTTCAACGTGGCGCTAGAAGGTGTTATTCGACGAGTGGTGGGCGAAATGCGGGGCACGATTTTCAACAGATCCAGTCAACTTATCTGCTTTGCCGATGACATTGATATAGTCGGCAGATCATCTGCGGCGGTGGAGGAGATCTACCGCAAACTGAAACGCGAAGCAGGAAGGATTGGGTTGATGATTAATACGTCCAAGACGAAGTACATGCTGGCCTGCGGATCCGAGACCGACCGAACCCGCTTGTCCAGTAATAACAAGGTCACGATCGACGACGACGAGCTAGAGATAGTCGAAGACTTTGTCTATCTCGGCTCACTGGTGACCGCAGACAATGACACCAGCCGTGAGATCCGGAGGCGAATTATCAGCGGAAGTCGTGCCTACTATGGACTCCACAAGCAACTGCGGTCGAGAAGACTTAGCCCTCGCACGAAGTGTAACCTGTATATGACGCTCATTAGACCGGTTGTTCTCTACGGGCACGAGACATGGATATTGCTCGAGGAGGACCTGCGTACACTCGGAGTATTCGAGCGACGAGTGTTAAGAACCATCTTTGGCGGCGTACAGGAGAACGGAGTGTGGAGGCGAAGGATGAACCACGAGCTCGCGCGACTCTACGGCGAACCCAGTATCCAGAAGGTGGTGAAGGCTGGCCGGATACGCTGGGCGGGACATGTTGCGAGAATGCCGGACGACTGTCCTGCAAAACAGGTGTTCGCTACGAATCCGGTAGGAACAAGACGAGCGGGGGCGCAACGAGCGAGGTGGTTAGACCAAGTGGAGCGTGATCTGGCGAACGTAGGGTGCCCGAGAAATTGGAGAACGGTTGCTATGATCCGAGTGAATTTTAGGAATTATGTTCGTCAAGTTAGGTCGTAAGACGGAATACTATGTAAATAAAAAAAAAATACGTGTGTTATGTTAAAAAAATCTTAATTTCGAATAATTTTATGCATAGCACGACAAAATCTGTCAATCATGGCTGATCATCGTCCCAAACAACCATTTGGTGGATATTTCGAATTTGCAACACAAATATACGTGCAAATATACGTGTAAACAGTATATACGTATTATGTTGGAGTCCATATAGGTACATTTGCGCACAATTTCTTGATTTGGATTGTATTGTCGTAATAAAATCATGCAATGTATTCAAATACGATAAAGAATATGCATGGGCCGCACATTGTATGTGCAGATCTACGAAAATGAGTTTAAATTACATTGTATACGATATAATCTGTAAAATAAAATACGTCTTCTGGTTATCTGGGGTATATCGGTCGTTTCACAGATTTTTTGCAAATTGTCGTACACAAAGGTTGAGTTCATATGTACATAAATACGAGTCTCTCTTCTTGTCGTAATAAAATCATACAATGCATCTAAATACGATAAAAAATATGCATGGGCCGCACATTGTAGGTACAGATATACGAAAATGAGTTTAAAAAACATTCTATACGAAATGATCTGGGAAATAAAATACGACTTCTGGTTGTCTGGGGTGTGACTTCAATTGACAAGCTTTGGTACCTTCTGATCTTTCTGTTTGACAACAATATTTTACTAAATAAATTCAATCGTAATATACAAAATGTTGAGGCCGCATGAAATCCATTTTCAAGGAAGATTCGGGAACGGAAAATTTCTCATTAGGATTTTTCTTTGTAGTTTAAAATATCTTAAAAACCGAAATAATCGGGACAAAATATTATAAAGGGTGTTACGGTAAAAATTTGATCAATATCAACTTGACGCATTTATTTCAATTTGGCATTTAGAAAACCTGAACACCCCTCATTTTGAAGGTGTGTGTGTGTGTAGAATGTTGCTCCTATTTTGATTTTGGAATTCACTCTTCAGCTGTCAAAATGACGTCCAAGGAAGAAGAACAGCGTATCAAAATTTTGCTCGCGCATCGCGAAAATCCGAGCTGAAAGTTGCCAAATCAACCGTTACCAATGTAATTTAAGTTTTTGGGGAACGTTTGTCGACAGCCAGGAAGTCTGGATCGGGGGGAAATCGAAAACCGGAAGCCGCTGAGACGACAAAGAGAGTTGCCGGTAGTTTCAAGCGAAACCCTAACCTCTCTATCCGAGATGCCGCAAATAAGCTGGGTGTATCGTACACAACCGTGCATTGAGCCAAAAACCGAGCCGAACTATCGACTTACAGAAGGTAGTGACTCCAAATCGCGATGATATACAAAATACGACGGCCAAAGCGCGATCCCGGAGGCTGTACACGACGATGCTGACGAAGTTTGACTACGTGGTAATGGACGACGAAACCTACGTCAAAGCCGACTACAAGCAGCTTCCGGGACAGGAGTTTTATACGGCAAAAGGAAGGGGAAAGGTAGCAGATATTTTAAAGCACATGAAACTGTCAAAGTTCGCGAAGAAATATCTGGTTAGGCAAGCCATCTGTACCTGTGACTTGAAAAGCAGCATTTTCATAGCTTCCGGGACTGTCAACCACGAAATTTACGTGAAAGAGTATTTGAATAAACGTCTGCTGCCTTTCCTGAAGAAACACGGTTGTTGCCATTACGGTAAAAAGGCCATGGAGTGGTACGCTGCCAACAACGTGCAGGTGGTTTCCAAGGACAAGAACCCTCCCAACACGCCAGAGCTCCGCCCAATTGAAAAATACTGGGCTATTGTCAAGCGGATCCTAAAGAAGACCGAAAAAACTGCTAAGGACGAGCAGCAGTTTAAGGTAAACTGGCTTTCTGCGGCGAAGAAGATGAACAAGGTGGCTGTACAAAATCTGATGGCAGGGGTTAAGCGGAAGCCTAACTGAATATTTTTCCTGAATTTTATACTAATTAAACTTCAAAAAGAAATTTAATTTGATTTTTTACGCGTTTTCCCTTGAAAAAAATTTGACCGTATCACTCTTTATTATAGGAAACGCCTGCCTCTTTCAAGTAATGGTGGATGGGTAGTGAAAAAAGGGGACTCCAATGCGATTTTTTTTTTCATAAATTGAACACTTATCAATCAAAAGCGATCATCTTTGAGAAAGTTTGTTTATATACAAATAATTTGAGACCCTCCCTTTTTTTCAAGGCAATGTCGGAAATGAAACAATTTTTTTCAGTTTTCATTTGGCATAACTCGAAAACTTATCAAACAATTGGAGTCAAAGGCCGCCGATCGTGGCCTAGAGGATAACGTTAAAGGTCGCCAGAGGTCATGAGATCGAGTCTCGGTCACGGCATACATAGTTTTCTTTCTGTGGGCTGGTGGTGTTAGCATTAGTACGATGCTAGAAATGAAACCCTTAAAAGATGTACGCATTAGCCTTAAGTAGAATTCAGATCTCTTCAAAGAAACATGAAGTTTCACTGAGATCCTATATGTATGTGCTCGTTTTTAAAAAAAAATGCGCCATGTGACGTTATATCAATGTTTTATTGCAGTTCGTGAGCCCTTTCCACTTTGATAGAGGGAGGGGGTAAAGAATCTATACTAATTATAAATCATACATTTAGGTGTTAATAAAGAATTTACTAAATTTATAAAAATACAAAAAAAAATTTTGACCTAGATAAAAAATTTCAAGATCAAGTTTCATCAGTATATAGCAATGCGAATCTCCAGCAGCAGTTCTCAATTTTAAACAGTTGTTTCTGATTTTAGCGGATGATGCCACACCAAGTCAGCTTCATAAATAATTTTTTTTTTAAAAACATTTTTCCCAAAGCTCAAGTTGCAGTTTTTTTTCAATATTTCTAACTTAGGTTTGACTTCTTTGGGTTACTGCCATAATAGGGTAGAAGCTTCTAGGACAATGGCTTGAGGAAGCTGTTTCCATTATTTCAGTAGAATTCCCTTTCATCTTTGTTCAAATACCGATTTTTGATGATTGAACTAGTTCTTTTGTATTGTTTAAGGGGGAGGAGGGGGTTTTTTTTTCTAGAGCTATCGTTCAAACAAATGTATTCAAATTTTTTGCATTATACAAAGCATTGTTAAAAGAACATTTAGAATTTTTTTCGAAGAAAAATATTGAAAAATGAGCCGGTGACGGAGTACTTTCGAGGATGCCTTTTAGAAAACAGGATTTGCGGTGGACACTTTATCTCATCGCGGAACCATCTGGAGTCAAAAAATCAGAGCAAAATATTTTTAATAGATGTATTTCTGGACCCCAACGTTTTTATTCAACTTAAAAAAATGTTTATGAAATTTTTGTGGCTGTTTGAAGTAAAAACTACGATTTTTCACGAAAAAATCCGCCATTTTTTATCTGTAAAATCTCCCCAAAGTAAAAAAAAAAAGTAAAACGTTGGGGTCTGGTATTTTATATGTAGAAAATATGTTCCAAATTTGAAA
Organism: Uranotaenia lowii; assembly: GCF_029784155.1. Classification (NCBI taxonomy): domain Eukaryota; kingdom Metazoa; phylum Arthropoda; class Insecta; order Diptera; family Culicidae; genus Uranotaenia; species Uranotaenia lowii. Next base: position 182,553,954 of record NC_073692.1, on the reverse strand, counting down.
AGAATCGGATAAGTAGTTTTCAAATGACGATGTCCACGGACTTTAAAAATGTGCTTTCGAGAAAAACTCGTTTGAAGTTTCTGCTCTAGAATTCTTGCAGTATTTGATAGGAGGAGATGAAGGCGTATAATTTCTACAGTTTTGCTTCAATTGACTTGAAAGTTTGACACAACATTTTTGAAATGTTTTACAATAAGAAAATAAAAAAATATTTTTTTAAGTGTTAGACCCTACCCCCCCCCCCCCCCTTATCAAACTCTGCAGGATACAGGTCAATCCATTCCGTACTTTTGAGCCTTTTAATGGTTATTTTTTCTCATTCAAGTTTCCTCATTGTCTAACCAGATCCCAACTTCCATCGTACAAATACACTGAAATTGTCTCAATTCTATTCAATCTCTTGGGATAAACTTAAAATTTTGCGGTTGCGGTTCGTGCAATTGGTATTAACTTATTTCACACAGATAAACCGCACGGAATATTCATTATTTATGTCGAATTCTGGGATCTGAGTGATTTGATTTCAATTGCAAATTGTCAATATTATATAAATCACAAAAATTTGAAAACATTAAGCTAATTTTATTTCAACATTTCTCTGTTGAGTGTTGTGATTTGTGATTTCAATATTACCAGGAAGCGTTTAAATGAAGAAAATACGGGATCACTAAGTACGTCTAACAAAATGGCGGTGATCGCCATTAACTCATTTCACTTCGTCGTTTAAAAAAAAAATTATAACAGACAATAGTTACACAAGTGTAAGTTTATCATGTGATGAAGTCATTTAGAGTGGAAATTGATTTTCCGGCTCTAAAACATGCATTCATGAATTCAGACGAATCAAAGTGATACGACGGAGGTGGATGCATATTCCCTATCTGTTTTATAATCACTTGAAGTTTTTCGATGGGCCTTAGTTCCGGTGCTTCGGAAAAGGTTCTACAAATGCACTATTTCCCAATTTTCCAATTTTTGCTCTTTGAATGAAAGACTTGGAAACAATTCAACAAATTGGTCACATCCTTGCTCGAAGCATAATTTCCATTGTTTGGTTCCGATATCTCGGTCAGTGATGTCAACATTTAATATTTTGTCTGAATCTTTCAGACTTTAAGGCCGTCAAGTTAAGAATCTATGTTTTAGATTTTTTGTAATTTCTTCTAAATATTTTGGGCATTCGGCAATGTATATAAGTTGTAATTGATAATATTAAAAATTTGAATTTGTCACTTTAAAGTTCAGGTTTCAGGTTTCAGGCTCTGACTTTTAAATAAAATCTCTTTTTTATGTTTGTACAATTTTTTCAGTCATGTTTTGATTTATTTTTTTCACCACAGAAGCAAAACCTTTGCAAAATCATTTTACACAAACTCACCTGGAAAAAGCAATTAGAATCTGGTTGGAACCTTTTCATGAGTAGGCATCTCGAAGAATTTGATCTTTTAAATCCGGTTTTAACATAATTTTTTTTGTCCATCAGAACACATCTGTCACATTGCGTAAAAACCGGATGCACAGATTTAGATCTTTGGAACTGATTATTATTAGTTATTTACTTGGTGTCTACTAGTCAGGCAACACTTTTTGCCTGCCGGAAATGGATTTTTTGCATTATTTAAGGAGTCTGCATTCAATTATCCCCAAAAACCATAAACTTTTTACTATATTTATGATCAAGGGTTGCTCTTCGATGGTTGTTTTGAACTTCGTGTAGATCCTAGAGTGGCCCCTTATACTTCTTAACCATTTGGTCCGAAAACAAACTCAGAAAAAATCAACAGTTCATGAGCTTTCAAGTCAACAATGAAGAATTTTCGTGGCGCAAAATGCGTAAAAGGAGCAAATTTGTGCAAAATTATTTTCACCATGTCTTTTTGCATCGTAAATATCTCAAACATTTGTTAACTTAAAAATCTATCAAAAATAGACAAGATAGTCCATTTCATAACCAACACAACGCTACTAAAGTTATGCATATCCGAGCTCTATTAACGTAGCTATCACAGAAATAAATTTCCCGGATACTAAATGATCACAACATAATACTTGAGGATTTTGCCAGTGCCCATTTCGCGATCTTGCTTTTTCGGTTTATGAGATTTTTTTTTAATTTTCAAAAACTGATAGTAAAAAAACCAGAGAAATCGATGCACATTCTCACAATTTTTTACAAAAATTTATTCGCAATGGATATTTTACTTATGTGTATTTCCTGTGAAGCAATTAAATGCGGGACAGTTTGAAGAAGGAGCAGTGAAAACAAGTAACTACTGTTACAGTTTACTGGTTAGTAAGAAAACAAACTTAATTAATTATTGTTTTATTAAGAAATATCACATTTAACACCAAAGGTTGAAACAAGTGGATTTCATTACTATAAGGAAATTATTTTTTTCTCAATATTTAAAGTTATTGCTTTATTTCAAAACACTTAACCGGGTTATAAATTTATCTCCCTTCAATTTCAAGGAGATTTCAATCTACGGTAAATAAATCTTCAAATCAATACAGCACGCAGTAGGTAAACAAAAAGTAATGAGAAAGCAAACGGGATGAAAAATGTTTATCAATTTCCAAAACACCGAGTCGTCGTAATCGTCGTCGTCGGTTGAGCCAATAAATTTTCAATTTCATTAGCTGTCGTCGATGCGTGAGGGCAATAATTCCACGTGTCGCCGGGTGCGTTTATTTAGTGGGAGAATACATCAGTCACGTGTGTGATTTGGAGACCACAAGCACACCCGAACGAAACAAATGGAGCGGATCTTTTGGTCGTAAAAAAGTACGGGAGCGCAAAAATGCCCCCAGCTTTGGTGACAAACTCAGATCGATTTATTTCGACAAATAACTCAATAATCGTAAAACGAAGCGCCCGGTCGGCTGATCTGAGGACATCGAGACATAAACCGTGGAAATTTTACCGATACGCATTATAGGGGACTGAGCTGGGTTTTGAATAAGAAAATTGGGGGACTTGGCTGAGTAACGATTTGTTGAAATCCCGAATTTTATGACTTTGAATATATCTGATAATGTAGAAAGGGCACAATCCGAGGGCTCATCCTGAAAGTATCTGGAATAAACTTTTGATGCATCGCTGATAATCAGTCTTCCAGCAACAAAGTCTGGAATAACAAGAGAATTAAATTATTTTTGAAAATATTTCATAGACAGAACGATGGAAACGAGAAAAGGTATCTTAAATTGGCGTTAAGTTCTTCGATCTGCTGAATTCATCAATTGACAATCATTTTTGAGTTAAGTAGATGTCGTACAAAAAAGAACACATCTTTTTCGATAAACAAACACTGCAAGCACTTGTGGCTTTAAAATCGCACCGCACAAAATTAGATCACGTTTTTAATCAACTGCTCCCATTTTTCTCCTGTATTGCAAAAACTTCCATGTACCGGAAGAAAATACATTTTTCATTTCCCGGGATGATAAAAATTTCTGTCACATCCGTTCGAAATTCTGCCTTCATCGACCGGCTTCCAGAAGAAAGTGACAGCTAATCAATTCAATTGATCAAATATGTGTATCACCATCATACTTATTCCATGTCCCTTTTTTCCGATGTTGTATCGAACCTTGGGATAACAAGTGAGAAAAAAAAAACCCACAAAAATCCATCTATCAACCTCGAGAAACGATGTCATGCATTCGCGCGACAAACTGTGTCTTTTTCATTTTTCTAGTTCCGGCTTATCGAAAACGTTCTTTCTAGCTTTTCTTTTCCTTTCTCACCCCACAAAATTCGAATGTGGTTCCAAAATGTCCTGTTTGGAGCGTGAGTGAAAAAATTGTAGCAACTTATCAATCTATACAAAAAAAATTCTAACCCAATTCTTAAGGTGCCTAGACAGAACTGACAGCACGTTTTCTATTTGTCACATCGAACTTTTGAACCGTTTGGTATATCCTTAGTAGGTTTTTGTTTTGGCGCCATTGATTCGATTATCTGAAATAGCAAAATCAATCAAGTGAAATTGGAACAGTTTTTGGGCCGGAATAAATGTGTTCCTCTATCATCGTAAAAAATATAAGCAAGGAATGGATAATTTGAGACAAAAATACAAAACCCACTTAAAGAATTATAAAGTATTACAAAAATCCATAAGTTCTCTCCCTAATAATTCTATTATCAATCTAGTTCTTGTTTACCACCTTCAGTTGTTAAAATAACACAGTGGTAAAAATTCTCTCCATGAGAAAAAACAATCGGCTAAGTACAAACCAAAACACATACAACAGAATTATAGACACTAAAAATATTTTTTTTTCATTTTTGAAGTAGCTGAGCCGGTGTGCTTTGCTACATCTTCAACAAAAAAAAATTGCGTGAAAATATGTTTTTTAATACATAATTTTTCGATATTGTACAAAAAATGAGACCTTTCAAATCAAATTATTATTGGAATTTAAAGAAGATAAGATTCTCTGAAATGATTTTTTTAAACTGGATCTGGAATTGATTTAAAATTATGGTTCTCTAGTTGCATTTCTAAAATAAGCTCTTTCTGCGCTCCAGAAGATGACATAATCGTCTTAGGCGATTTTAACATGCCAGGTATAAAGTGGTGTTCCAGCCAAGCTAGCTTCCTGTATCCCGATCCTGAACGCTCCACTTTTTCGGCTTCCTCGAACATTATTCTAGACTCTTTGAGTACAGCAACCTTACGTCAGATCAACAGTGTTGTAAACGAGAACGGCCGGATGCTTGATCTTTGCTTTGCCAATGACGGATTCCGTTTACCAACTATCGAATCAGCACCGGCACCGCTAGTTAAAGTAGGCCCACATCACCCGGCTTTACTGGTTACAATTAATATCTCTAGATTGTGTAACCCCGCTGATAAACTCACACCCTTCTACTTGGACTATAAAAACGCCGATTTCGATATCATTTCTCGCGTACTGGCCACTATAGACTGGGAATCCGAACTCGAACTAGCTAACCCTAATGCTGCAGCCGAAACTTTCTCGCACATCCTCAACTACGTAATCGACCGTCATGTGCCGAAACGCACCGCCAATGCTAATCCTCGGACTCCATGGGCTACAGCAGCTTTACGACAACTGAAAGCGACAAAAAGGCGTGCCCTTCGAAATTTCAACAAGCACAAATCGCCGCATACCAAGGAAGAATATCGCAAACTCAACTCCGCCTATAAAAAAGCCTGCCAACGTAGCTATCAAAACCATCTTCGTCGAATTCAGCAAAATCTCAAGACTAGCCCAAAATCCTTCTGGAATCACGTTAAAAATCAGCGGAATGAACCTGGAACACCGTCCTGCATGTTCTTAGATGGCATCATAGCGAACTCTGACTCCGGAATCTGCGATCTCTTTGCCAATAAATTCTCGAGCATCTTTGATACATCTTCAATAACCGACGACCAACTGAATCGCGCCATCAGGAGTGTTTCACCACTGGGCTTTTCTTTAAACGGTATTACAGTCGAGGACACAATCATCTCTAAAGCAGCCACTAAGCTCAAAAACTCCTTATCTACGGGCCCGGATGGGATACCAGCTACCTTCCTGAAGCGTTTTATGCCTTCTTTGCTGACTCTTATCAGGCTTATCTTCCAAGCTTCGCTCGACCAGGCCACCTTCCCCTCACTGTGGAAAGAAGCTTACATGTTCCCGGTTCATAAAAAGGGAGATAGGAAAGATGTTAATAATTACCGAGGAATTTCAGCTCTGTGTGCTATTGCCAAACTTTTCGAATTGGTGGTTTTAGATCCCATTTTCATGTTCTGCAAGCACAACCTCTCCAACGACCAGCATGGATTTATGCCTCAACGCTCAACTACAACTAACTTACTAACCTTTACCTCGTATGTGCATGAAAGTTTTGCAAAGAAATCCCAAACTGATGCCATCTATACCGATCTGTCTGCCGCATTCGACAAGGTGAACCATGATATTGCCATCGGAAAGCTCGCGCGTTTAGGATTTTGTGGATCACTCATTGGCTGGTTCCGCAGTTACCTTACGGGACGTAAATTGACAGTTCGTACGGGTAACTGTTTTTCCAGGCAGTTCTCAGCTTCATCAGGCGTGCCTCAGGGAAGTCACCTAGGGCCGTTAGTATTCCTAATTTACTTCAATGACGTGCTGCAACTCCTCGACGGACCAAAATTGGCGTACGCCGACGACTTGAAACTGTACTTCTCTATCAATGGCTCCGAGGATGTGAACTTCCTGCAGAACCAGTTTAACCTCTTTGCCTCCTGGTGTGATGCCAATCGCCTACCTTTAAACCGTGATAAATGTGTAGTAATATCATTTTCCCGCAAACGACGCCCGCTCTCAGCCGTTTATTTCCTTGGAAACGATGCAATCTCTCGAGCTCAACACGTGAAAGATCTTGGTGTGATTCTCGACGCGCGGCTGGATTTTAAGAATCACACCAACTATATCGTTGACAAAGCCTCCAGAAGCCTGGGTCTTCTTTTCCGCATGACGAAGGACTTTAAGGATATCTACTGCCTGAAGAGTCTTTACTGCAGTCTGGTTCGATCGATCCTCGAATATGCTTCTGCGGTTTGGTGCCCATATTATCAAAACGGCTCTGTTCGCATCGAAGCCATCCAACGACGTTTTTTGAGGTATGCCCTTCGACACTTAAACTGGCAAGACCCTTTTCGACTTCCCAGCTACGAAAGCCGCTGCCGCCTGATCGACATCGACACGCTGCAAGCCCGCAGGACAGCCACTCGTGCTTCTTTCGTCGCTGATCTGCTTTCATCAAGAATCGACTCTCCTGCACTTTTGGAAGTTCTTCCACTTAGCGTCCGACCTCGTGGTTTGAGGAATCGGGATCTTCAGCTCTTCGTTCCTGTTAGACTAAACAATTACGGGGCCAACTCTGCAATAATTGGCGTCATCAAGACTTTTAACCGCTTCTCAGAACATTTTGATTTTGACGTTTCGAAGGTTTTATTCCGAAGAAGAATTCTTAGTGTTCTAAGTTCAGTGTAGATTTGTATTCGTTGTTAGTTTTTAATTTTAAAATATCATTTGGATCAATATTTGATCTGTTGATTTAATAATAAATAAATAAATAAATAAATAAATTTGGTATTAAGAACTCGTTCTTAATTTCCTTTCTCCCCTGTAATGTGGGGAGGGTCCACGAACCGCTTTAACAACATCATTGTAACCAATTAACAGCAAACTTCATATATGACTCCATTTGCTTGATAACTTTTCAAGCTACACTTACTATACTTCTTCCTGTTTCTCCACTAGAAGAAGGATATGTCTTGATTTTTAAAAAAAAAAAAAAAACCTCTCATGTATAATAAGGTTATTTTAGCTTGAAAAGTTTTTATGCGATGAAACCTCCCCCATTCCCGGTTTGCAAAAAATTGTGCAGATCTCCTTTTCTTCTCTCTTATCCCACACTGGAAGATGTAGGGGAGATGAGGGCATAATGAGCACTCCTTTTTTCTACATAAGTACGTATTTTCTTAAACAAATTTTCATAAGGACTTCTTTCGTACTTCCTATAGTATTAATTTTTCACCAAAAAAGAAATATCCTTTTCTTCTTTACAGAAATATTAAATAATAATCAGCTAGGTTCTCAAGTGACGAAAATATTATAATTTTTGAGCACCACCAAATAAGCTTTTATGACCTTTAAATCATCTTGATCTGAAATGTACGCACTGCAACATGATCTACACATTGTTTCTCAATTTTCAACATCATAAAATTTTTGATTTTTCACTTTTATCAATTTTAAAACGTGTTTTTACATTAATTTGTTCACTAGAGGCGAACAGAGCACTATCAATGAAGGCAAAATGAGCGTTTTCTGTCGGGGAATCTAGCAGCGAATTCAACTCGATGAAGTCAACTGAATAATAGAGCTACAGCTTGACTTGTTTTGTCTGTCGATTTGGCCTATTGGTAAGGTATCGAAGAGGTAATCAGTAGACTCGAGTTCGATTCCTATTCGAGAGGATTTTTTTTTAGCTCACACCATTCATGATTGATTTGTTTTTATTGTTACATTATACGGCTAATAGCATCAAAGCATCTTCCGTCAAACAAAACACCAGTAACATAATGTATGAGCATGTGTTAATTCTTTGAATTCTACAAACAGACCTTGATTATTTTGTTATTGCTTTGTTTGATGAATCCACGCATCTCCGTTTAGTGCAATCATGATCATGAAAAAAATAAATAAATTGAAAAAAATCATTACCACCAGGAATCGAACTCGAGCCTACTGATTACCTCTCCGATATATAACCAATAGGCCATATCGTCAGATGATACAAGTTAAGCTTTAGCTCTATTACTCAGTTGACTTCATCGAGACGAATTCGCTGCTAGATTCCCCGGCAGAAAACGCTCATTATGCCTTCATTAATGGTGCTCATACTGCCTCGGGGGGTTTCTCATTATGCCTCTACAGTGACTGGTTTTCAGCTTTCGGCGAAAATTTTTAAAATGCATTTTTAAACGTTTTTATCTACTTTTTCAAGTTTCATCTAACTAGACAATAAACGATTTGAGTGTCTGAACACGAAACAATGATGTATTTCACATATTACAGCTGTTCTCTATGGTTAAATAAGCATTTTCCTTAAGGTGCATATTAGGCCCTCATGTCTGCTAAAGGGTTATTTTTTTTAATAACTATGGAATCATTTCTCGTACCCTAATACTCTCCCCTATAAAAATGGAAGAAATTTTTTTGATGAGCTCTCCAATTTTTCAATACATGCGTATGACACCTTTCTTTTCTTTCTCATTCCATGAGGGGAACCAAATTATTTTAGAAATATTTCGTTCATTGAAATTCTTTTCCCAATTTATTCCCATCTGCTAGATTAGTACTCAAGTTCTTAAAAAAAAATGTACGAGAGCTCCCCTGTCGAACCAGTGAAAGGAGGAAAAAGCCTTAAGCAATTATTTGAATAATAAGTTCTCGAGTGATCTAAAAATATTGTAAGACAACATCCCTCCTCCTTCCACTCTTCCCGTTGGGGAGAGGAAAAAGTCTCGAAACATAAATAAAAAACATTTCTCGTACTCGAATACACTTCCATGATAAATTAGATTTTTTATTCGATTAGTTCTCGAGTAATGCATATAAGGGGATCTCTATCTCCTTCTTACAACCTCCCCCCCCCCCCCCCACCCCTCCATTCAGTGGAAGGACAGATGGGACTGAAAAATCATAGAAACTTGACTCGTAGCTTATACCTGGATATGTGAATTTTGTTTAACTTGCATGACTAGTTATCGAATAACGCATTTAATTATATGGAAGACCCCCTCTCACCTTTGTATCTCAATCCCAATAAAAGAAGGTGGAGTCCCAAATAATCATAGAAACCTTTCTCATACCAAAATAATCACCCATGGTTAATTTGGTTCCATTTGCTTGATAAGTTCTCGAATTCTGCAAAAAAAAAATGTATGGGAGGTCCCTCCCCCTTTTCTATATCAACACTAGAAAGAATGGGGCGTCTCAAACCATCTTTAAAATAATCTTTCTACCCATATTCCCTCACATGCCACATTTGGTTCCGTTTGCTTGATTAATTCTCGAATTGTGCGGAAAATTGTATGTTAGCTGCCCTCCTCGCCGCCCTAGCCGCCCTCCTATTTCCCCATTGGAAAGAAGAAGGGGTACTAAACAATCGTAGAAACATTTCTCGTACCAAAAAGAAATAAACTCCCATGTCAAATTTGGTTCTGTTTGCATGATCAGTTCTCAAGTTATGAAAACTTATTACATTTATTTGAGAGACCCCCTCCACCCTTCCATGAATAGGAAGGGTCCCAAACAATTAAAGGAACATTCCCTTGGCCTCCAATACTCATATCTGCCAAGTTTCACGAAAATCAATTCAGAAGTTTTCGAGTCTATTAGGAACAGACAGACAGAAATTCATTTTTATATACAGTTGCGTTCAAAAAAGAATGAAATCGCTGCGCACCCACTTCCAACTTTGACACGCTGCCATTTCTCGCTCGGTTAATATTTTTTCATGAACTAACGCTCTACAAAATTTGAAGTCTACAATGACTGGAAACAAAAATACAGCTATTCCCGTAAAAAAGGGAAACTTGGAGTTGCTTCACTAAATTTGCTGTATCTTCAACAATGTTTATTGAAAAATTTAGTAATTTGGTCCAAATATCTAAAAATGTTTGATCTAGTACCAAGCCCAGTTTCATAAAAATCGATGAACGTGATCAAAAAAGGTGCCGGGTAGAAAATGAGGTTCATTATCGCCCAGTGGATGATTTCATTCTTTATTGAACGAATGATTTTATAATTAGTATAATCTCAATTTCTCATTTTGGAATTACAGCATGTGGTAACTCAAAAATAAAAAATATATAATAAAATTAAGACAATTTGAAAAAGGATGCTCAAATTCTTCAAATCTGTAATTTTTCCATTGTTGTCGATTTTGTCAATTTAATTAAATTTGATATTTTGTATTTTTTGTCAATTTTGTCAACAGGGAAAATTGAGTCCATTTGATTTATTATTTATTTTTCAATTTAATCACTTTGGAAAAATGTATGAATTTTTTTTTTTGAATTGACAACATTTTAAACAATAAGGACATTAACAGAAATTGAAAAATTGGATAAAAATCTAAATTTGAAAATTGAATACAATTGATAAAAATTGATCAAATTGAAAAATTAAAAATAAATCGACAAAGCGAAATTGACACGAATGACGAAATAGAAAAAAAAATTATTTTTTTTCCAAATTGACATAGTTCACAAAGTTGACAAAAATTGATTTAATTAACAAAATTGACAAAGTTTACTAAATTGATAAAGATTGTCCTAGCTTCGGCTATATACTAAAAATAAAAATAAATTGATAAAGTTGTCAAAATTGACAAAAATTACTAAAATTGATAAAATTATGAACCATGTATAGTTTAAAAATGACAGGATTGACATAGTTGATAAAATAGGCAACATTTGGCCAAATTGACAATGTGAACAAAATCTAATTTATTGAAAAAAATTTTTTTTTTGTTTTGACATACATACATGTCATGCAATTTACTACACTACGAACCAACTTAACATTTTGTTTTTGAGAAAGTTATGATTGGTTTTTGAGCATTATCAAAGAACGAACGACTGGCAACAACAAATACCGAACAATTGTACTGGAAAGATTTTATGATGCGAATCACGAACGTAGGAGAGAGGCGACTAAATGCGCATACTAAGAAAAAATACTCATTTTTCTCATATTCTAGTAGGCAGGAGTCTGAATACTATATGCACATGAGCAGAGCAGACATTTTTCAAGCATCATAGTTGACATGGTTGCTGATTTTCCTTCATCGTCACGTTTCAAATCTCATTTGACTACTAGTCAAGCTTCATGGGACTGGAAAAGCTTGACTATCGTCATGGATTTCTGTTCACGTGACGGATGTTATTTTTCAAACGACGGTCGTCAAGCAAGTTGACGGCGTCGGTTCAAAGCATTTTATGTATGATTCGAAAAATTTTGTGTATTTGGATTGTTTGTTGGGCGATTTGTCAGTGTCAAAAACAATAAAAATTTGGATTCAAAAAATACAACCAATTGCGGAATTACAATATTATAAAGGAATTTTTATGTAGATAATTATGAAAGGCAATTTTTTTGCGCTTAGTCGATATTGTCCTTCTAGTCCCTAGCGAAATCTCATCGGTCGTAACAGTTGATGTTACGTTCGAAAATGTCCCGGTCCCGAACTATCCTGGACTGATCTCCAAAAACGGAAACGATGATCGTTATTTTCAGATTTTTTTCAGCCTCGACCATAACGTAATTTGTGTTTTTCGGCGTCGTCGTCGATGTTTTTTTTATCTAAACATTATTCCGTCACAGTCAAAAGACGACGACGGGCTGAAGGCGACTATGATTATTCCGACGCTTCATTTGACTGAAGGTTGAGGCGAGATTGTTTGCTTGGTTACTCATTTGAAGGCGTCTATTATGAATGCGACTGCTTTAACTTTTTCACAGTCACAGTTTTATGACTGATGACGGTGAGTTTTGTATGCTCTGCACATGAGTGGACGTCTGTTTTATTTACGTTAGAGCAGGGGTGAGCAACCTTTTGCATCAACGGGCCAAATTGAATTGGAAATATTTTTGGCGGCCCGCACTCAAAATAATATTTATTTATATTTTGCAGATATTGAAGTCATTTTATAAAATGGTAAATTTTTGACGATGAAAAGATATAACATAACGAATTCATGTTTTCGACGAAAACAAAAAATTAATAGCTTTTTTATAAATGAAAAGTGAATACACACGAAACTCGTGAGGCACACGAAACTCGCAAGAACTGTCAAATTGCCAGGGGGTTGGATGTATTAAACATCTGATTGACAATGATTAACTAAAAAAACATGAGGGGCATTAAGATGGAAGAAATAGAAGAAAAATGAAATTATCGCTTTTGTATTTCTATGTAAAACTAAACAGAATATTTGACCGAATATTCGTTTAGCCGAATAGTTGAAAAGGTCAATACTATTCGGTACATCTCTAGCTTCAACAAATAAAATATAAATTTAAAAAATGGAAAATACTTAGCTCTTGATAAAATATATTTGTTGATGTTTGTCGGATTCTTCTCCGGAAACTTCCGGACAACTTCCATTCGGAATGAAACAGTCGCGTCCGTTGCCTTCAAAATTCGTTAATAGACTGCCGTTGACAATCTTTTCGTTTTTAAGATTCTTCCTCTCTCACTCCAAAACGATATTTACACGCTTCATAAAGAATACTCATCTTCTATCGAAATTTACTAAAAACGAGTATTATTTTCAGATATCAATTATCCATTACATCTATACTCTACAATCTCCTCCTCCCCTACTCTCTAAAATCAGATAATGAAAAATCAACATTTTCGAGCATTTTACAAAAAAAGAAATGTTGGATTTTCGTGGAAAACAGATCAAAAATCGATTTGAATACTTTGAAATGGTTCCTTTTAATATAAAAATACTATCCTGAAATCATTCGAACGCACGCTTTTTTGAAAAATGGCAAATGACTTTTTCCTAACTTTTTTTTTCCAAGCAACTAACAATTATTAGATACCATATTTTTATCAAAGTTCACGTTACACACATTATTTTTTAAAGATCTTTACAAGAAACTTTCTTTTATTTTGGCAACCAAAATTCTTCTCTAATTGTTTTCACACAAATCACACGGGCCTTTTTTTTTAGATTATAAAATCACAAATGTTTTTTTTTTTTAATATTTTACTTTACATAATTTTTATCACTGAATTTTTTTTCACTTTCTTTCATTTTTTTAACATCAATCGATTTAACCTTGATTCCGTCCGGAATTCGTTTAATTTTTGTTTTGAATAATGACAATTGACTTTTTCCTTAACTTTTTGTTTTCAAAGCAACCAACTACTTATTAATTTTTTTTAAGTTTTCTTCACATCATTTTTCTCACAACAATTCAATTTTCAGGTTTTCATTTTCAGCCACACAATTATCAGATACCGTCTTTGTGCTCCATCAATACATTTCATCTTTTTTTCACACAAATTTAATTTGTTTTTTTATAAGAGCTTCTCTGTTCCATTGGCAATTTATTTAAAATATCAATTCAATTAAGTTTTGATTTTTTTTTTCAGTTGATATTTCACATTCTTTCTATTTTTTTAACCAATAAAATACTGTTTTCAATGAATTTTTTTTTTTTTTTAGAGAACTTCAATAATCGATAGAAACTTTTTTTTGAAACACTAAATTTTCAAATCGCTTCATTTTTTCTATTAAATTTTACATGCTTTCTTAAATTATTTGTTCTTCTATTATTTTTTTCTACACGAAGCTTTCTTATATTTTGGTAACATGGTCCTATGTACTCAAATGAGTCAAACGAACCTTTTTTTTGAAGGAACTAGTTAATCACTTTTTATTGTTTTGTTTTTATTGTTTCAATGCACTTTTCCAGTGAAATCCCATCTTTTTTTAAATTAATGATTTGTGGCTTATTATTGTAACATGAATCCTTCTAAAAAATTTGATTTCGCACTAATTTCATTCTTTTTGTTTTTTTTTTTTTCAAGGGACTCCACCCAAACTATATCGATTTTTTTTTAATAAAAAACTATCAAATTCATTCATATTTCTAGCAAAGTTCACGTTAAACACATTATTTTTTTTAAGATCTTTACAATATACTTTCTTTTATTTTGGCAACATCAATTCTTCTCTAATTGTTTTCACACAAATCGCAAGGGCCTTCTTTTAATCACAACTTTTTTTGTTTTTTTTTTTAAATTAACTTCATATCAATTTTCTCACTGAATAACTTTTTTCCACTTTCTTTCATTTTTGCAACATCAAACGATTTAAGCTCGATTCCGTCCGGAATTTTTTTTCGAGGAATTCAACAGTTCCATCGATATTCACATTTCACACATTCCTTCAAAGCCATAATTCAAAGAAACCTAAGAAGCTTTCTCACTGTTACTGTTTATTTTTTTTCTTTAACTATTTGAATCACAATTGCTGGTAATCATTATGCTTTTCATTCTTTTTTTTTTAATTTTTTTAATTATTCCTAGAACTTCGCCTTCTCATCGAAATTCTATATCATTCATTATTGAACTTCGCCTTCTCATCGAAGTCAATTGTTATTTACTAAGAACTTCGCCTTCCCATCGAAGTTCATCTATTTTGCATATGTATATATATTTATTTTTTCATTTTATTTCAATTGCAACAAAAATAATATTTGAGAACTTCGCCTTCCCATCGAAGCCCCATTCTTAGTAAAATATTATAACTTTTTATTTTTCAATTAATATTTCATAATATTTGAGAACTTCGCCTTCCCATCGAAGCCCCATTCTAAGTAAAATATTATTATTATTATTTTGCCAATTAATCTTTCAGGATCTTCGCCTTCTCATCGAAGTCCTACTTCTAGAAAAAGCTTCTTATATTTCTCTATCTATCTATTTATATTTTATTTTTGGGCCCAATCTCTTACATTGGATAAATTTTCGAAATTCTTCTTTCGTTACAACCTTCACCTTTCACACTTCCGCTATTTTCATCTAAAAACACTCACTGATCCGAGGAGTCACGACTGCGCCAATGTCGGATTCTTCTCCGGAAACTTCCGGACAACTTCCATTCGGAATGAAACAGTCGCGTCCGTTGCCTTCAAAATTCGTTAATAGACTGCCGTTGACAATCTTTTCGTTTTTAAGATTCTTCCTCTCTCACTCCAAAACGATATTTACACGCTTCATAAAGAATACTCATCTTCTATCGAAATTTACTAAAAACGAGTATTATTTTCAGATATCAATTATCCATTACATCTATACTCTACAATGTTGATCTCCAAAATAGTTTAATTCCCTGGAATTTCCGGGCATTAAGATGTCAATACAGTAATCTCCATCGACAAAAAAAAAAGTTAATGGAATTGATAATTCTTGTATTAGAAGGTTAAAAATCGAGAATTGTACCTCTTATAAGCCAGTAATGGCATGAAATGATCTGCCCAACGCCCAAATACAAATGTGACTTGCTTAATTCTAGACAAACTTCAGAAAAATTTGAAATACAGTCTAACGGAAATCGAATATTGAGTTAAGAAAATTGAGGAATTCAATTGTTTTGAAGGATGAACTCTGTTCCAAGATGATAAAAATTTCAATCAGATAAATAATATTTCCTATTATTATAACGCAAAGAAAACAAACCTAAACAAATTCCATCTACACTAAACTAAAGCACAAGTTTTCCCAAAGTGAAAGGTTATCCTAAATTTACCGAATCATCGGCTCAGCGAGATAATGCTTTAAGCATACTGCAGAGAACAGAGATTAAATTAAGGATCAAAGCTCAACTTCTAATAAAGATAATACGGAATGGCTTCCCAACTGCTCCCCATATGAATGTGCTGTTCATATGGATGTGTTTGTTCGTTTGTATGGGATCTTGAAGTAAGTACTTGGGGCATTCTAATGTGTCGAGAGGCTCAAACTTCAGTAGCCAGGCGGCTCAGAAATAATTTTCGGTGCACAACAAAGAGACACTGCGCTCTTCTAAGAGGGATAAATAGGACCGACAAAAGCCCCTAAAGCAAAAGCGTTGACGCCATGTGGGGAGCCCAGCTTTTCCAATGAATTTTCCTTTCAAAAATAAATAGATTATTTCGGGACAAGAATCTCGGGACAGAGCGAGGACATTTTGGCAAACGAACCTAACGTGTGTGTGTGTGGCGAATTTCAGCTCGTGTCTTCCATGTGGCACAGGAGAACATCCGGCAGCGCGTCTAAGCACCAGCTGGTGAAACAGCATTCTAATTGAGTTCCCCAAAGTTGTATGTTTTATTAGTCTCTAGCAGCAGCCGGGTAGAAATTTTGGACACCTTTCAACAACTTCGTTATGTTGTCAGAAACAAAAGCAGCCTATTAGTACTGATGATTAATTTTTCCGAGAAAAACTCCTTTAAATTATGACACGTTTAACAGAATAATACTGGTTTTCAAAATTAATAATAAAAGATAGAAATGGAAACAATCAATTTTGATGATCAGAAGAATGAATCTCATAGATTGTTAAAAACACCAATCAGCGCCCATTATCAAACGTTCAAAATTATCCATCCATCCATCGTCTTCGTTGATTCCATTCGGTCGATAGTCTAAATTCAATTTTCGCAAGTTTACTTGCTCTGTCTTCTTGAAAAGAGCAATTGCATCAAGGCGACCCGTCTCGAAGCCAGAAAGCTCTTTGCAAGGGGAATTTGCTGCTCGGAAATAATTCAACGATCCTAGTACCTAGTCAAAAGCCCTCAGCTACAAATCACCATCAATTTTTAATCTATCATCAAGTTTGTTTGAAAATCACATCGAGTGCAGCGCTTTTGCTTGTTCCTTCTTCAATCTTGAGTGGGACTGCAGGAGATTTAGCGTGGATGGTGGTGCTTTTTTGTGTCGCAGTTGGCGCCATCAATGTGATGGTTAAATATGCTTTCAATTTGGTGTCGAAACAGAATTCTAATTGCTTTTAGAAACTTCAAACGAGCTGTTAAAAACATCATGTAAACTTTATGAAGAGAACAATTTAACCGTGCTGCTAGGTTAACTAATTTAATTGCTTTTATATGTTGTTCTTTTCCTATAATTTGTTTTTACTTCTAGAAGTTCCAAATAGCTCTTGAGTGATTCTTAAATTGATGATGTGTTCGTTTATTCTCGACAATTATGAGAATCAATTCAAGGAGGTATATTTGGTGAACTGGAAGCCATTTATTGCATTTTAAGGAGCTTCTAGAATTCCAAAGGTTTTCGAAGGTATTAAAAGAGGGTTTAAAGAGATGCTTTTCTAGAACTAAGGAATTTGATATGTGAGCTGTAATTCTTTACCAAACTACTTACTTTCTTTATAAAAATGACGTGAAATGTTGAAACAAACATTCTGAGTTTATATTGAACCAGAAAAAACAGGTTGGAATTCAAAAATTTAGATTTTTTTCACTAAACCACACGTTTTCCAGTTTCAAGTCGTAGATGGCAGCACTATCTTGCAGTTAAAACCAAATAAAGTCTCAATATTAATTTTACTGGTTTATTAAGGCCCATATTAACATTTCGAGGTAGTTTTCCAACACAGTATTGTTAGAGTTCACGCTGCAGAAAGCTTTCCCGGATTTGTAAAAATATCACCAGCACAAGAATATACCACCGCCAAAATTCCTGTTCATCTCAACTTCCGATTCTATTTCAAATCATACCAATAATACTGCTAGTCGTCTGGTCTATCAAGCTCCATCGGAAAGTACAGCATTATGGTGATTATCAGTCCTAGAAATTCACCTTTAGTGTCCTTGATGCAACTCTAATTTTTTGATTTAGTGATCTTAGAATTTCCAAGGCATTCAAACGGTACCAAGTACTAATTGCTTGAACAAAATCATCCAGCACACCTAAATTAATCTCGGATATTCAAAAATGGGCATCAATTTGGTTTAATTGCAAGAAAGTGCAAGATAGATATGACTTAAAACTAGAGAAATATGTCTGAGTCTGTTTAGAAAAAGGTAATTTTTTATGGATTTTGAAATATGTCGAGGAATCGTGAGACACCATATCCTAATTGATCATATATCATAAGTTTATGAGTTGACCCAAAACTGTAATTTCCTAATTCATGTTGTTATTTAAAAATAATTTCAAGTTCAAAAGAAAGCAGTGTATGATCGAACAATTTAAAAACCTGGCTCGCGAACGTTTTGGCGTGATTCCTTATACAGGATTTATGTTCGTCTATAAAACATTGATAAAAATTGACAGAATATTTTTCCTAACTCTTCATTTTGCATGAGAAAACTTTACAGATAGGATAAATGTATTTTAAATTATAAACGTTCATAGAAACGCCAAAATATAGGTGATCAAAGATACTCCAAATTATGTAGCCCAAGATTCCCCACAAACTAAATATGATTTGCAATTTAGTTGCGTTTGAATGACTTATTGATAATTTATGGAAAATTACTATTTTTTCGAAGGTAGTGGAAGGTACTAGAGAAACATGAGTTATCAAAGAAAGAAAGAATATAAGCCGTAAATATTATGAATTTTTCGAGAAAAAATACAACGGCTCACCAGCAGGACTTGATTTGCTTGATTTTTCAAGGCTCAGGTTGACAACCTAATCAACGATTGAATTTCCCAGGTTTTTTAAAATATGTCTGATTTTGCCTGATTTTTGCGAATGCTGTAGCCGCCACTGACCGATCCCTTACTGGCGTACGACTTAAGCGCCACTCCGTTGGGAGATCGTACGCCACGGTTTAATATGCCCGGTGAGACTCCGCTGAGGGCGATGTCGTAACCGATGGTATTTTCTTCCGGCTTTATTCCAATTTCTTCACACTCCGTTACACATTATTATCGATACACATGACACTATGACACACAAAACTACTCAACTGTTCTCGACAACATCTCTTTACAAACTGACTTGACGCTCCAATCATAGAAGCCTCGTTTGCTTTTCTCTCATAAAAGCTCCTATATTCACCACGAGTACCTGACCTGAATACCTAACGTCCCTGATGAACGGAATACGCTCTCGCTCTCATTACTCTCAGTCGTTCGTACATAATAGTTCAAATTGAAGTTATCTTCGCTGGCGCTCAAATCTACAGCAAGGTATATTAATAATCAATTAATAGGTTGGGTAGCCTTCGTACAACAAATATCATTAAATTTTATTTTCTAATATTATAACAATCTATATTCTCTACATTCGCCTCCACCTCTACTGGATCTTAAAAAAATTATAAGAACTCAAAGAATTATTTCTACAACATGAAGCTCAATAAATAGTAGGTTGTCACAACTCAAATTGAGGTAAACTGCCATAACCACATCTGTCTTATAAAAATGAAAATTATATGCATTAAGTGAGCATAATTTTTTCAATTCTTTCTTGAATATGGACTTTCAATGTTTTCGTTTAACTATAGAACCTGCATTTTTTGGATGACTTAACTCTCGTGTGTTGCTTCGAAACTGTTGACTCTTTTTTTTATCTCTTGAAACATGATTTTTGTACCATTTATTTACAAAGAGATTAATCAGGTGTATTCACCCTTAATATTGACCGTAAACCTCTTATTTTGATAATTTTCTTCTTATTTCTAGATTTTAAAATCTTGAACTTTAAAAGTTCACTTTAATTTATAAATCAATAAATTTTGATACTAATTCTCGTCGTGTAAATTTTATGATTCTTCAGTGTAGAACTATTTATTCTTTCCTGTAATTTTGTTTTTATCCTTGACGCTTTGTAATTTTGGCTTTCTACTTCCTAACTCACTGCTCTCTATGTTTTTTTTTCTCTCTTGACTAAAAAGTTTGACTTTAAGTTCTCTATTATTTTGCATAATTTTTCTACCTTTTTAATTTAAACTTCTAAACTTAACTCTTCATCTTTGACGTACATTCATCATGAGTTTTGATTTTTAATCATTTTTTTAAACGTTTGTTCCATTGCTTTTGAATTCTCAAATGTTATTCTGTCAATCTCTTTTTTTTTGCTTTTGGGACTCAACTTTTGATTCTTCAAATTCAGATTTATTTATTTTTAAATAATTGCTTAGTGATTCATGAAACATTTTTTTTTTTATTTTTGATGTTTCGCTCTTGATTTATTGGCTTTATATCTATACATTTTAATTTCCAATTATCCATGCTCTTAATTTATTTTGTTCATCTAATTCATTCTAAACTCCACCATCTGTATTTTTAACCGTTGACCTTTGGTCAAAAATCATCATATTCATCTCCACTGATAACTACTAGATTCTTGTCTCCGTAGTCGTAGCTCTTGATTTTCAACTCTGTACCTTTTACTTTCGAATGTCTACTTTCCTTTCTATATTTTTGACTCCCGAATCTCAACTTGAGATCTCGATTTTTGACTCTTTTACTACTCTCTTGGAACTTCACTCTTGTTTTTTTTTTTTTATTATCTGGACTATTCATTTATAATTTTCAACTCCTGCATTCTGATTCATGGCTTCTCATTTTTTTTTTTTTTTAAACATGACCTTCTACTTTTACTCTTAGCTCCCTATTTCATGATTTTTCATGACTTTTGGACCTTTTAATTTCGGCTTCTCAATTTTAAACTTAATTTTTGATCCTTGCCTCTTTAACTTTTTGTAAAAATGCGTTTTTATTTCCATCTTTTCTCTTTGTTTCTTAACAACTTGTTGATCTTAATATTTAACTATTGATTTCGGCTTCTCAATTTTAAACTTAATTTTTGATCCTTGCCTCTTTAACTTTTTGTAAAAATGCGTTTTTATTTCCATCTTTTCTCTTTGTTTCTTAACAACTTGTTGATCTTAATATTTAACTATTGATTCTTGACTTCTAATCCTGATTTTCGTTTTTTTTTCTTTATAACTTGCTTCGTGGCTCATGACACCTGTTTTTTTTTTTACTCTTGATTCTTTGCTTTTTTGTAACAATTATATTTTAATATTTTAATCTTGAATTTTTGCCTCTGAATCTCCATTATTGATTTTCCTTTCTTTTACCTTGACTCGAAATATTTTTTTTTTTTTTACCATATTCGTATTTTTAGACAAAACTCTCTGATTTTTTTAAATTAGTTTTTGCTTCGTGATTCATGACATGATTTTTTTTTTTTTTTTTAATTTCTGATATTTTGCTTTTGATTCATTTACTTTATATTTATAAATCTTATTTCCATTTTTATGATAATTAACTGATAATTGTTTTATTATTACCTCTTGAATACAGTCTCTTGAAGTTTTTTTGTAACCCTTGACATTCAACTTCAACTGTCGATTTTCTTGGAAATGAGCTTTTAATTTTTTTTTTACAATCAATTTTGATTTGTAAACCCTTTTTTTTTGTTAAACTTCACCATCTAAATTTCTATTTGTTGATCCCTTGATTTAAATTTCT
Organism: Uranotaenia lowii; assembly: GCF_029784155.1. Lineage (NCBI taxonomy): Eukaryota > Metazoa > Arthropoda > Insecta > Diptera > Culicidae > Uranotaenia > Uranotaenia lowii. The sequence goes on along the minus strand of NC_073692.1, from coordinate 182,532,425 downwards.
TTTTAACCTTGACTTTCAACTTCACTTCATTTTGGGCAATCTAGAATGTCCATTACCAGGAAGTGAACACTCTAAACCAATATGTTTTCATTCGCGTCTTTTTCTTTTGTTCATCGAGTTCATTCTCCACCTTCTGAATTTCTAACCGTTGACCCTTGGTCAAAAATCATTATATTCGTCCTCACTGATACTAGATTCTTGTCACTACGGATCTTGATTTTCAACTCTCTACCACTTACTTTAGAATGTTCAATCTTCATCCTACATTTTTGACTCCCGAAGCTTTACTTCACACATGATTTTGATTTAAAAAAAATTATTTATTTTTCAGTTTTGTTATTTTTATTTTACCTGGACTATTCATTTATGATTTTCGACTCCTGCTTCCTGTTCCTTTACTGTTGAACTTTTTACCATTTGCTTCAACTTGGATCTTTTTTTTTTTACTTTCGTAAAAATGCATTTTGATTCCCAACTTTTCTCTTTGTAACTTAACAACTTTGTTGATCTGAATATCTAACTATTGACTCTCGACCTCTAATTCTGATTTATGTTATTTATTACTTGCTCCGTAGCTCATGACACCCAATTTTTTTTTATTCTTCGATTTTGATTTGTTGACTTCGGCCTCTGAATATCCATTATTGGCTCTCCCTTTTATTCCCTTGACTTGAAGTACTTTTTTTTAACTTTTTTTTTTTTTCTTGTTCGTATTTCTAGATTCTTGACGCTTGAACCTAAATATTTAACATTTTACTCATTCCTCTCTTCATTTTTTTTTTTTTTTTGGCCATTCAATTTTGATTCGTGATTTCCTTGTTACCCGATGTTTAATCTTATCTGTGTCCTCTATATTTCTTACAGTTGACTCCTTGAATCATAAATCCTAATCATCCTAACTAATTCTAGATTTTTGGAGCCTTAAATTTCAGCTCCTAACCTTTCACCATTTGCTTTAACTTGAAATCTTTTTTTTTTTTTACTTTTGCTAAAACGCATTTTGATTCCCAACATTTCTCTTTGTTACTTAACAACTTTGTTGATCTTAATATCTAATTATTGACTTTCGACCTCTTATCCTGGGGCGGGATTATGGAACTCGAAACAATCGAGTTTCGTTCGATTCGACCAACTTTGGCATTACCGATCTCGATTTGAATGGAACTTTTCGAGATGATCTACTACCCGATTTACTCGAAATCTAATACGTTAAAATTTAGAACTCGAACGAGATTCGTAATACTGCTTCTAATTCGATTCGAGTTCAACTCGAAACGGGTAACTCGAATCGAATAGGATTCATAATTTCACCCCTGATTTTTGTTATTTATTACTTGCTCCGTAGCTCATAGACTCATGACAACTGATTTTTTTTTACTCTTCATTCTTTGATTCTGATTTGTTGACTTCGGCCTCTGAATATACATTATTGGCTCTCCCTTTTATTTCCATGACTTTAATTTCTTTTTTCTTTTTACTTTTTTTTCTCATTCGTATTTCTAGATTCTTGACGCTTGAACCTTAATTTTTAACTTCTTACTCATTTCTCTCTTCATTTTTTTTTGGCCATCCAATTTTGATTCGTGAATTTCTTGTTACCCGATATCTTATCTGTCTCCTCTATATTTCTTACCGTTAAGGAATCATCATCCTCACTAATACTAGATTCATATTTCTTTGACTCTTGATTTTCGACCTTTCACCACTAACTTTTGACTGTTTACTCATCTTTCTTTACCAATGTCTCTCAAATCTTAGCTTGACACTTGACTCTTTGTTATAGTTCCTAGACCCTTTTTATTACGATTCCTGACTCTTGTACTATTCACTTAATACCTTACTCTTGTTTGACTTTTAGTCTTACACACTTGAGATAGAGTTTTTGAGTCATGATAACTTTCTTTCTATTCATGAATCATTAAGTATTGTTGCTTTCTGACTCTAAATCATTTAAATTATACACATAATTTTTTGTTTTGTTTTACATTTTACACTTCATACGGACTCTTTATCTATCAACCATTGGATCTTTACTCTTGAGACTCTCATGAGACCATACGAGATATTATTTTAGTACAACGCCCGTTTAACATATTCATACAAGGATTAGTCTCACTTATCACGGAACTCCAATAACCCTACAGGACTTTGAAAACATTTAAGTTCAGCAATATAACTTTTACTAGTTGAGAACTGTCTTCATCTCAACAGTTTTTCATCTTTAATGACCTCATATCTCAGAATTTAATCGTTCTCGTGCTTTTTTTTCTTCCAAATCCATTTTTGTTTTACCCAGTTCCGAACCTCCGTTCATGAAACTACTCTGTTCATTCCCTTCCTCTTTTCTACGCAATGTGCGTACCTTCTTCCGTCCAAAAACTCTACACAAAGGTTCCGCTCATAGGAAAACCAAGATCAAAGACAAAACAACTGTTGCCGATGATATTCTTCCAATTATGTCTTTTTTACACATTAAACATCTATATTTAATTATTTATACATGCTTCATCTCATATAATCTTCTCATTTTTATTATTAGTATTCTAAACTTTACTTTTCTCTTTTCGAGCCATCTGATAATTTTACCGTTATTTAGTGATTTCATGTTCTTATTTTTTCATAAATTCATAAATTTTTAATTTTTTTTTATTTTTCTTATTTTTGTCTTTCTTTTTATTTAACTTTATTTGCACATAATACGCATCTTGTTTTCCTTTTAATCTTTTGAACATATTCTTTTTTTTTAAATATTTTTATGAGCTTTACTCTTGACTCTTGTTTAATTTCACTCTTTTTTATTAATCATGATTCTCAACTGTTAACTTACTTCTTCCCTTGACTCTGGCTTTTTTCGAAATTTTTGACTTTTTATTCTAGATTTCTGACTTTTTACTCAAGATTACTGTTCTTGGCTATTCACTTTGACTTTTTATTCTTTTTTTTTTTCAAATTTACTCAATCTGTTGGGGACTATTATTCACCCACAACAGGACTTGATTTTTGATACTTTTTTTACTCAATCTGTTTGGGACTGTTATTCACCCACAACAGGACTTCATTTTGATTTCTCTTTTTTTTTTTCAAATTTATTCAACCTGTTTGGGACTATTATTCACCCACAACAGGACTTCATTTTGTTTCTCTTTTTTTTTCAACCTCTATGGGACTGTCATTCACCCACAAAAGGACTTCATTTTGGTTTCTCTATTTTTTTTTTTTTTTAAATTTACTCAACCTGTTTGGGACTGTCATTCACCCACAACAGGACTTCATTTTGGTTTCTTTTTTTTTTTATTTAATTTACTCAACCTGCTTGGGACTGTAATTCACCCACAACAGGACTTCATTTTGGTTTCTTTTTTCCTCAAATTTTCTCAACCTGTTTGGGACTGTTATTCACCCAAAACAGGACTTCATTTTGGTTTCTCTTTTTTTTTTTCAAATTTACTCAACCTGTTTGGGACTGTCATTCACCCACAACAGGACTTCATTTTGGTTTCTTTTTTAATTAATTTACTCAACCTGCTTGGGACTGTAATTCACCCACAACAGGACTTCATTTTGGTTTCTTTTTTCCTCAAATTTTCTCAACCTGTTTGGGACTGTTATTCACCCAAAACAGGACTTCATTTTGGTTTCTCTCTTTTTTTTTTTTCAAATTTACTCAACCTGTTTGGGACTGTCATTCCCCCTCAACAGGACTTTATTTTCACTTTTTTAAGACTTATTAATACTGATAAGACTTTGACAACAAGATATTCTACAAGCTGACAACGCATTGAAAACATTTTTCATTATAACGGCTTTTTTTTAAAGTACACTCAATAATTGATGAGTATTTTCTATCAACGATAAATGTATTTAAAGTGTGTGTAGTAATAATTTATATAAAATTTCCTTAACATTTGTTAATACATCTCAAGTGTTTCCTATACATTCTTTTAACTTTCCATTTCTTTCAACTTCAACTGTTTTTATAAATACTTCATTTCATATTTGTCATTAATTGTTCACACAGTTTATTAATAGAAAAAAATACTCAGACTGTTTTAAGAAGTTATTGAAATCTAAAATTTTGCAGAAAATCATATATATTATATTAATTATCATGATAATTTTCAACTTAACCATCACAATTCCATCTTTTTTGCCAGAACACATTCATTTTTAAACCTTGTTCTCAGTTGTTCAACTAATTCAACGAATTTTCTTTTCATTTCTTGCAAATAATCAAGAAACACAATTTGTTAGAATAATATTTTTACTTATGACATGCGTTCAACTTTTGACATTACAATAGCCATATTTCTCTAGTCAAATTCTTTTATACCGAGCAAAATTTCTGGGAAAATATTGCGAACCAAATCTTCATCTTCAATAAACTGACGATCTCAAAGAAAAACTGTTTCTCATTTAGAGGCCGCCATCTTGAGGCATCAAAGCATATTTTAACTGGCTACCAGCCACACTATTTAACTGATATCACTGAATTTTCAATAAAACTCTTAACAACATACCTCGAGGGAGTCGCGACCACGCCATTGTCGTAACCGATGGTATTTTCTTCCGGCTTTATTCCAATTTCTTCACACTCCGTTACACATTATTATCGATACACATGACACTATGACACACAAAACTACTCAACTGTTCTCGACAACATCTCTTTACAAACTGACTTGACGCTCCAATCATAGAAGCCTCGTTTGCTTTTCTCTCATAAAAGCTCCTATATTCACCACGATTACCTGACCTGAATACCTAACGTCCCTGATGAACGGAATACGCTCTCGCTCTCATTACTCTCAGTCGTTCGTACATAATAGTTCAAATTGAAGTTATCTTCGCTGGCGCTCAAATCTACAGCAAGGTATATTAATAATCAATTAATAGGTTGGGTAGCCTTCGTACAACAAATATCATTAAATTTTATTTTCTAATATTATAACAATCTATATTCTCTACAGGCGAGTCCATAAATTGTCCTTAAAAGTGATTAAGGATCGGATCAGATAGGGCTCTCCAAATAGCTAACCCAAAATGCGACGAAACTAACACATTATGACGAAATTGCTACCAATCAACATAAAATCCTTAGAACAACTCAGTTATAGATCGCCCATACCTGGCAATCTCATCACTGAGCTAACGACCTCCCATTCCCCGATTGTAAAGGACAGCTTATTTGCGCATGAAACCCCCAGGTCCTCCCCAGACTACCCCAGTATGGTCAAATTCTTCAATCAATAATTAAAGGGATTTACAAATTACAATTACAATTCATGAATTTTATTTCCTACCGCATTTGGTATTATGGCATCTTAAACTAGCTAGTCCTACTTGCGTGCAACTTCAAAGAAAACGCCTAAAGGTATCCCTATCAATCGTGCGTGCTTTGGCGACAAGCTTATAGCAACATAGCTTGTCGCGCCCGGGCTTTTATGTTTCCAGAGGGGTTTCCCTAAACAAAGGCACGGGAATTTCGACCTCACTTCTGGCTTTACATTGGTGACGGGGCTATGTTAACCGCTAGCATAAGAACATAATTCAACGTGGATCTTAAATATGGACGACCCCTTCGTTGAACATTAAAGCTCTCCAATTAGAATGGACTCACCGAATGCTGCGATCCTGTTCCTCGCTGGTCGGAGATGAGAGCTGTTGGCGATGTTGATTATGACTCCTTAGCGGTGATGAGTCATCATGCTCTCGGAATGCTGGCTGGCGAGTATTCGGCGACCTCGATGGCGATTTTGGCGACCACCGATGATGTTAGGTGCTGGCTGATGATTTAGCGCCCGCTGAAGGTGATGGCTGACGCTTGGCGGTGATGAAACTCGACAAGCGAATTGTCGAGTGTCGTTTGACCTGCGGTCAAAGGTCGACGACCGCCGCTGTGCTGCTTAGCACCGACCTTGAACGGCTGCTGGGTCGGTTGATAATTGGCTGCACACAACGATTGGCCCACGCGGCCACGTGGAGCTCCCGTCGCTCCCCCAAGACGTTATGGTGACGAAACGTCTCGCTTCCGACGGATTCGGGCGTCGGGTGTCCTCGGCGTGGCGGGAAAACTTAAGCAGCGGATTGCTACGTGGTCCGGGGATTGGTCCCGCTGGGGAAAGATATGTGCCTACTTTGGCACAGATGGATTAAGCAACGCACATGTAAAGCACAACGACGAAGCACAATTACCTTTCTGACTAAATTGTCACGCAAGAACTAACTTTCTTGGCACGCACTTTCCAAAACTAACTATGCACCTAGTCTAATGGGAAAACAAAGCTAGTTAAATTATTGACCGAAAATTCTGACCACACTATATTACTTAAAGTCGGACTCAATCAGTCACGGCCCACGCGCACTTCCACTGCCAATCACGCTCAAGGAACGTTTGATCGTCTCCTTGAGCTCTCAGTACAGGGAAAGCGACCTTGCTACAAACGCCCTCGGAGGAAGTTTATAATCCCTGAGAGTTCTATGAGATTATCTCAAGAGATAAGAATTTCGGCTATGCATTAGAATCGCAGTAGCTAATTGGTTCTAACTGAAACAATTCAACACCTCGCGGGAGAATGTATGAACGTCTCCTCAGCGTGTCGAACCGCATTGCTCAAACCGTCGATCGCGCGAATCGATATTATGTTCGAGATCGATCGAGGGGCGGACAAACTGGGCCTACTTTAAGGCGGAAAATAAATGTGAATTTTCGAACATGCGGACTGCTACATAACACCAGACTATTTTTACGAAAATTTGGTTATTGAATAATAACCAAATTTTCGTAAGGGGGCGAATATGAGAAAATTCAACCCTCTATTAAACTAAATGACGATATTTATGAATGGACTGGACTATTAAACTAAATATAATAATAAATAACAGGTACTATTGATAGTCTTATAACTAACAGGTACTATGAATAAACTATTAATGGTTCATTGATCTTTGGTGTATTAATATTTGACATCACAGTTGGCTGACTTTAGTTTCGATGTATGAGCAACAATAATTTCGGACAAACTGAACTCTAAACAGGTTAAGTTAACATTGAAACTACACAATTTTCATTAGAAAACCGTTTCAAGCTAACCGTACCGCACGTGTTGAATGAAATCAACGCTCCTCCTAAATATCAGGTTCAATCTAATCATAGACAACTCCAAGCCCTCCGCTTGAATACGCCTAGACAGATTTCACCGCAAAAATGAACATCTCAACAAACAATAATACAGGTTTATTCCGTTTCGAATAACTCCAACTTCTTGGAAAAAAAATCGTCACGGAATTTACCGCAACGCGTTTAGTAAGTCACATCACGCCCATGCATAAGCTTGGGAAAAGTTTCATGACTATTAAAACGCAACGTCCACACAACTACTACAACAATAACATCAACGCAGAATGTAACGCCAAACATAAAGTTCTGGCTATTCATGCTTTCTGTTAGCCTCAATGAACGGTCAATCAGAATGATTGACTTCTACCACGTAACACATACATTGTTGGGAGGTTCAGGAACGGCGAAGGTTCGGGATCGCAAATAAAATTACCATTTACCGAACTTGCGGGCGCGGGGTCAATGACCGGTTAACTCGGACTTAGAAAATTTCCACTTGGGCACCTTATTATTTTACAATTTGAAAATTGCCGGATTTCGCGGATTTGAAGAATAAACCGTGTTTAGGGAAAGTAAACGTGCACTCTGTATTAACTTCTTAATTTTTAATAGAATTTTACTTAAATTATAACATGCGGTTTATTCTTAAACTAAGTTGACGAACACGATATAAATTCCTCGGATGGTTGACCCAGACTGCTGCTCGGGATCCAAAACGGCGGGCTCCAAACTTCGGCTGGAGCTCGGCTGCAGACAATAGATCGCGTCACGATCGTTTTGGGGCGAAATATTTCCCACCCATTGTTTTCCACCTATTGTTGGGTGATAATCGATTGTTGGCGTCGCGACGACTCACAGCATCTGGCTACCAACGAATTTTGTAGCGACGAGGGGTTTCGGTATTAAACATCCCGACCCCCCTGAAATAGCTAGATTTCAGTAGTCTTCACGGAGGTGTCTGGACCTGAAGACATATTTTCATCGTTGGTTGGAATAGGAAGCATGCAAATTTTGGTTACAGGGCGAGTCATATAACCATTGGACGTTCGTAAGGTGACAACTCGGGTTACACCGTCATTGCCAGGGTGTACTTGGTGAATACGGGCCATCTTCCACTTCATCGGCGGTTGGTTTTCATCGACGATGATGACAAGCCAGCCGGGCTCGATCTTGATCGGAGGCTGCCAGTTTTTGACTCGAGGTTGGAGCTGAGTCAGGTACTCGATGTGCCATCTTCGCCAGAATCGTTGGAGCTGTTGCTGCATCAGTTGGTACTGCTTCAGTCGGTTTTCGGGTGTTAAGCTGAGGTCTTTCTCGGGGAGCGCATGGATGGAGGAACCGATGAGGAAGTGAGCTGGCGTGAGCGGTTGGAAGTCTTTGGGATCGTCGGAAAGTTGTGTCAAAGGTCGAGAATTGAGACAGGCTTCGACTTGGACAAGGAGAGTTTCGAAATCTTCGTGGGAGGCAGAGGAATTTCCCAGAACACGTAGCAGATGTTTTTTGGCGGAGCGGACAGCAGCTTCCCACAAGCCACCGAAGTGAGGAGCGGAGGGAGGGTTCAGCTGCCAATCGATGCCTTCTTCACTGCATACTTGCTGCATTTCGTCGTGGTGGCCGCGGCTTCGCAGAGTTTTGAGCAGTTCCTTCAGTTGATTACGTGCGCCGACAAAATTTGTTCCGTTGTCGGAATAAAGAGTGGCGCATTTTCCTCTTCTGCCTATGAAGCGACGGAGAGCCTGGATGAACTTGGCGGTGGACAAGTCCGAAACCAGCTCGAGGTGAACCGCTTTCGTGCTAAAGCACACAAAAACCGCAACGTATGCCTTGATCGGTGCCTTTCTGTAGCCTTGTCGTATGTAGACGGGACCAAAATAGTCCCCTCCTGTGTGGGTGAATGCTCTGGATGCTTGGATACGTGGTGATGGTAATTGGCCCATAAATTGTTGTTGGAGTTTAGGTTTCATGCGAAAACAGGTTAAGCATTGGTGTGTTATTCGTCTGCAAAGGTCTCTTCCGCTCAACGGCCAGAATTTTAGACGCATAGAGCTTAGCATCAACTGTGGGCCAGCGTGTAGCAATCGGATGTGGTAAATTTCAGCCAGAAGGTTTGAGAATTGATGATTTCCAGGAATTATCATGGGGTGTTTGCTTTCTGTGGACAAATCTGAGTGTTCGAGCCGCCCACCGATGCATAGTATACCATCTTCGCGAATCATTGGAACCAGCCAGCGCAGCCTCGATGATCGATGATCGAAACCAGATTTCCTTAAGTCTTTCAGTTCGGATGAGAAAGCTTCCTTTTGAACCAAACGAACGAGTTGTTTTTCGGCATCGATGAGTTCGGAAAGTTTGATCCTTGTTGTTTTTATTCTCTCTTCAGCAGGTTTTCCCAAATTATAAAGATAACAGCGACATAGAACGGTAACACGAAGAAGCTTAAAATAGCATTTAAAGTGACCAAAATACCAATCGTTGAAGGTACCTTCGTTTTCAACAACTACACCTACGACCTTCCTACGTTCTTCTTCGTGGACATTTTCTTCACAGGGTTGATCGATTGAATTAGGCCATTGCTCGGAGTCCTGTGCTAACCATGGTGGGCCAGTCCACCATGTTTGGTCGGTGACAATTTGCTCAGCGTTGAGCCCTCGGGATAGTTGATCGGCGGGATTCATTTTACCTGGTACATGTTTCCAAGTGCAATTTTGGGTGAAATTCTGGATAGACGAAACACGATTGGCCACGAATATGGTCCAAGTGCTAGGGGTTTGTGCCAACCACTGTAGAACGGTTCTAGAATCTGTCCAAAAATATGTTTCAAGGGGGGCTTCCATAGATTCCAAAACCTTCACGTACAGTTCAGCTGCTAGCAAAGCTCCACAGAGCTCTAATCGGGGAATAGTTTGGCGTTTTAAGGGTGAAACTCTTGATTTGGATGAAACGAGAGATACTTGTGTTTTTCCTGTGGGGTCCTTGGAAACCAAATACATGCAGGCACCATATGCCTTTTCGGAGGCGTCCGAGAAACAGTGGAGCTGTTTCTGACTCGCAGAAGCTAAACCAACGAAGCGGGGAATGCGGAGATCTTTTAAATTTGGGAGAAGGGAATAAAATTCTGTCCACCAGTCTGTTAAGGGTTGGGGTAGGAGTTCGTCCCATCCAATAGGGTTACCATCTTTATTTTTCTGCTCCCAAATCAGCTGCATGAATATTTTGGCGCTCGTTACCACCGGTCCTAGTAATCCTAACGGATCGAAAATTTTAGCAATGTTGGATAGTATTTTCCGTTTGGTAAGCTCTTCGGGAATGATTGGGGAAATTTCGAAATTGAACCGCAGCTCATCAGATTTTGGCTCCCACACTAAGCCAAGTGTTTTGACCGTTCGATCACGTTCAAAATCAATGCCATCGTCCAAAGGAATCGCCAAATTCTCAGCAATGACTCCTTCCAGTACTTCTGGGAGGTTGGATGCCCATTTCCGTAATTTAAAACCTCCACTAAGTGCCAATTCATCCAGCTCCAAGCGAATTTTCTTCGCTTCAGTTGTGCTGTTGATTCCGGTGATTAAGTCATCCATGTATACATCTCTGCTAAGCCTACAAGCAGCAAGCGGAAATTTTTGAACCTCGTCGTCTGAAAGCTGTTTCAAAGTTCGCGTAGCCAGATAGGGAGCTGATTTTGTACCATATGTTACTGTACGGAGTTCATAAGTTTCAATGGGAGCTTCTGAAGAAAATCGCCAAAATATGCGCTGTAACGGGTAGTCTTTTGGGTCAATCCAGATTTGCCGGAACATTTTTTCTACGTCGGCAATGAGGACAATCGGGAAAAATCTACTGCGCATAATAAGAGTTCGCAAATCGTCCTGAACTACAGGGCCATTCAAAAGTATGTCGTTCAAGGATGTTCCTGAGGATGATCTACTGGAGGCATCAAAAACAACTCGCACGCGAGTGGTGGTGCTTGAGGATTTTAAAACCGGGTGGTGTGGTAAGTAAAAGGCGATTGTGCTATCCGAAAGATTATCTGCCTTCCCCATATGACCGCAATTCAAGTACTCTGTCATGAATGCATGGTATTCGTTTTTCAAATTTTCATCAGAGGAGAGTCGTTTCTCAAGGTTCAGAAACCGTCGCATTGCTGAAGTTTTGGAATCCCCCAATTTGTTCAACGCATTTTCGCACTTCGGTAAGGCTACTGTATAACGACCATCCTTCCCACGTTTCACCGATTCCAAATAAAGTTTTTCGCATTGTGTTTCTTCCACAGAATAGTTTACAGTACGACTTCCGTTTTCGCATTCCCAAAACTTCGCCATAAGATTCTCCAACGAATCTAAAACCGCCAAATGTTTGCATAAAATTGGTTCTTCCTTGCTGTTAGCTACGCTTCCTGTCACTAGCCACCCGAAAACCGAATCAATTAAACTTGGGAGACCATTTCCCAACGGTAGGCGTTGCTTAGAGGAAAAGAAATTGAAGAAAAACTCTCCACCGAGTAAAACATCAATTGGATGAGTTCTGAAGAACTCTGGATCGGCTAGTGTGATTCCTTTCGGCAGATTCCAAACCGTCTCGGAGAAAGAAGATGTGGGTAAATCCTCGGTTACTTTCGGTAATACATAAAAATCCATAATTTGGGCGTAATTAGAGTTTTTCGAGCGAACCATAGCACGAACCTTTTCCTTGGTATTAGTAGGGAATTGACCTATTCCGCTGATTTGTACATCAGCTCTGTTCCTTTTGAACCGAAGTAGTTGCGAGAAATGTGAGGATATTATGTTGCACTCAGATCCCGAATCTAAAAGTGCCCTAGCTGAAACCGAATTTCCATAGTCGTCCTCCAGTAGAACAACTGCCGTAGCCAAAAGAACCTTTCTCGCTGACCTCCCGATATTGGAGCTGATTGTAGCATTCGAAGTACCTGCCTGGGGATTAGGGTTACCATTTCGTTTAGGTGTATTTCCGTCAGATGGTGTGCTCTTAGAGTTTTCTCCCGCCTTATAGCACACGAGGGTATGATGACGGCCTTTGCATCGACGACACGAGAATTTGGACTTGCAGTCTCGAGCTTGATGCCCTTTTCGAAAACAATTTCGGCAGAGATTGTGTTGGCGTAGCACGGATTCTCTTTCCCCAACCGAAAGTTTTTCGAAAGATGAACAAGTAAAAAGTGGGTGATTCTCAGAACAACAAACGCAATTGGGGTGTGTAGTATGAAAAGCACCATGATTAGTAACCTTGGATTGTATGGCCTTTCGAATAGGAGGTGGATGTTGTTCGGATGGTTTCCCGGGGAGTGAATCCAATATTTGAAAACGACGATGCAGAAACTCAACCAAGTCCTTCAGAGTTTCTTCTTCCTTCGTTGAAGTGTGCTCCTCCCAGCTACGTCGCGTTTTTTCGTCAAACCTCGAGCACAACAGATGAATCAACAACAAATCCTTATAGTCAGCAATCTGGACCACTTGATCTAACACCTTCGTTGCCTTCTCAAAACCTTCGACCAATGCTTGAAGCTCGAATGCTGATTCTCGTTTGATGAAAGGAAGCTCGAAAAGATTTTGTACCTGTTTTCGCTTAAGGGCTTTGCTGTTCGAATACCTTTTGACCAACAAATCCCAAGCTACCGTGTAATTCGCTTGGGTTAACGCAAGTGACGATATAACAGAGAGGGCTTCCCCTTCTAGTTGACTCCGAAGATAATGATACTTTTCAATCACAGGTAGATCCTCAGAGTGATGAATAAGGGACAAATACAGATCTCGGAATGACAACCACTCTTCGATGTTTCCGGAAAACTTAGGCAGACTGATCAAAGGCAATTTAACGTGCGGATGGGAAGTTGCGGCGAAAGTCGACTCGTTAACCGGCAGGGATGCACTCGATACGGGATATTCCCGCATTTTGGATTGGAGAAAACCTTTCAGCTCAAAAAATTTATTCTGGAAATCCAAACGCTCTTTCACATACCTCTCTTCCTCCTCCTCCTCCGACTGTTCCTCAACTTCCGCCATTGCCTCATCGATCTTCTCCCACAGCGAGTCTAACCTTTCCAACCGCGATGCCAGCTCACGCGCGTCCCGCTGGTCGTCGTAATTCTGCATGTACGTGTAGATTCCTTGGAATGACGTCATCAGGTTCCGCAAACGCAGCATCGACGATTTCAAGGTACGTTGAGGCATGGTACCTTATCCGACGAATTCCTGGACCAGAAGAGAAAGAAAAAACCAAAAGGAGCACCTCCTAGGCTCAACTGGAAGCTTGGACAGGTACTAACCTTGTTCCAACAAAAAGAATGCCTTTTTGCTGAATCTTCACGAACGCTGCTACGAAGTAACCTCAAACTCGACCTCGTCTTCCGAAAAATGACCTTCATGCACTTTAGCATGCAATAGGACTGGTGCGAACCTGGTTTGGATGTGTAACCGGCTTCCGTGTCACCAACGACCAATATTCACATGAGAAGTGTTCCACGTGGGTAGGATGTCCGCGTCAACCTTTGGGAAATAAACACAAGAGAAGCACCTTGTGGCACCGCAGTGGGTATTGGAGAGCTACTAACCTGCTCCCGATTAAATTCGGGCCTTGTATTTTTATGTTTTTAATCGGGAACAGTTCTCGCTACAATCCTGGGGACCTTGGTCTTATTAGACCAACAGATTTTGGTAATGAAGTAGTAGTGATTATCCTGTCTGGTATGTCAACCGTGGTAAGCCAACCGTAGTAACCAATCGTCCGTCGTAAACCGCTCACCCTCGAAACCCGTTTTCGTAGGATATGGAATAAAAACCAAGCGTGATACCAGGCAAACAATGATGAAACCTTGGAATGCTACTCACATGTACTAAATTTATTCATGCCTTGTATAAATTTAGTAAACTGGAACTCAGGAACTTTGCATGCAGATCCTAGTCCTTCCGGGGTGGTGTTGGCCAGGAGTAAACCTTGGATTTTGGAAATGGGAGCCTTTGACCAAAGCGATACGTGTGAGCAGCCTTTGTTTCCTTTGTTGTACCACGTCTATTGTTGCATGCAGCGATGGCGGACGATCCACAAAATTTGGCACGTGCTTTCCAAATTATCCGCGAATTTCGATGAAATTCCTGGTCCCGTGCCTTCAACCGATATCCGGCTCGAAGGACCATATGTTGGGAGGTTCAGGAACGGCGAAGGTCCGGGATCGCAATTAAAATTGCATTTACCGAACTTGCGGGCGCGGGGTCAATGACCGGTTAAATATGGACTTAGCCAAATTTCTTCACTTGTGCACCTTATTATTTCCGATTTGAAAATTACCGGATATCGCGGAATAAATGCTAACACCGTGTTTAGGGGAAGCAAAACATGCACTGTATATTGGTTTTTAAACTTTTTATCTTCTAAAACTAATTATAAATTACATGCGTTTTGTACTTAAATCTACGGGATGCACGGACACGATATCTTCGGATGGTTGACCCAGACAGCTGCTCGGGATCCAAAACGGCGGGCTCCAAACTTCGGCTGGAGCTCGGCTGCAGACAATAGATCGCGTCACGATCGTTTTGGGGCGAAATATTTCCCACCCATTGTTTTCCACCTATTGTTGGGTGATAATCGATTGTTGGCGTCGCGACGACTCACAGCATCTGGCTACCAACGAATTTTGTAGCGACGAGGGGTTTCGGTATTAAACATACATAAAACGTCCGAAATCATTCTTGCATTTATGTTGCTGCAAGCAAAGCTTCCGAAGCACACTTGAATGCTTGTGCTATAAAGCTCAATGAAACGAAACTTCTACTAACCATAATGAATAAACATACTAATACATCGAAACACTGTCTGCCGTGGCTGTAAACGTCAAAATTAATAAGGTAAACAAATCAACATGGGTGGAATTGAAATTTTTAGCTGCTGTTTTACGGTTGTTTCTTTAAGAATTCGAATTTTTTATTGGACTTTTTCTGTGCGGACGGTTGTTCATAATTAATCGTGGTAAGCTATCATGCATTATAATCTTTCTCATTGATTACAGGCGAGATTGGGTGGTGATCTTATCACAGGCTATGGTGAGCTACGGATGAAATTCTGGAGCCCTTGGATGGATCAATTAAGCTCAAATACTCGGCTGGCTTGTGTCTCTTGATGGAGGATTGTTGCCTTTAATCGAAGGGAAGCTAAGTTCCATATGATAGGTAAGTTTTTATGCATATATTAATGCTTTCGATTTCTTTTTAGGTTGTCGAACGGGAAGATGATACACCTGATGGGTGGCATGATACAACGGCGTAATACATACGATGTCGCGCGACACGGGGTGTCCATAAACAACGTAACATCTCAAGGTAAATAATTTTATTTCATTTTTTTTTGCTGAAATACTTTCATAATTTTAAATTGGATGCTACCTAAATTTATTATATTCTAAATAATTACCCTAAACATGCAAATTAACTTACGTAACAAGAAAATAAATAATTTAAATTAAAGTACGGAAGAAAATATTTACAAATGTTACATGCATACAAGGTTGCGAAATCTCATGAGATTGAGATTTTTTTGAGTGAGATTTTCCCTTTTTGAATCTCAGTGTGATGTTAGGTAATCTCATCGTGAGTATCACAAGCGGTTTTTGTCTTGAATATCAACGCCTTCTCAGCCTGAGAATCACGAGCAGAAAAACTACTTTTCGGAGGGCAGAGTTGCCATGGAATAATATTTGTGCAAGCTCTTGAACAATGAAACAATGAAACAAGTTTTATAGCTCAGAAAAAGCTGAGCATACCACAACTCTTTAAAAACTGTCAGTTATACTTGATGAATTTTAAAGGTCATTTTTTAAACATTTTTATAGAGAACAAACTGTTAAAAGCTCAGTATAATCAGGTTGATAATAATAATTCGTTTTTTTATTTCTGTCTAAAGCAAAGTTGCGAAATCCTATTTAATTAAGATTTTATCGAGTGAGGTTCTCCCTTTTTGAATCTCAGCATGAAACGTTAACGTTGATTGTGAATGAAAGTTTTGATTTTAAAACATCTTTTTGAAGAATGTATTATCATTACTTGTAAGAATTTGATTTGATTTCTGTCTTAGGTTAATGAAAGTTTTACAGGATGAGCAGAAGGTTTTTATGACCAAACTTTGCACTGAAATATGTTGATAAGTCTCGCTCGTATTCAGACGATTAAAGACATGCAAGTTATGAAATTGTATTTCCTACAGTAATATACTTTTAAATCTCTTAAAAACGTTAATGCAAAGTTTTGCAATAATGGAAAAGAATCGCAAACATTGAAATGCCCAAGCCCCAAAAATTCTTCAAAAAACCCCCAATGGCTTAATTTGCTTGCCAGAAAAAAACATCTCAAATCTCCTGGACATTACAAGAAACTAGATAAAAAATTAGGGACTTATTCTGCGACGCGAGTGACGTGACTCACGAAATTTAACTTCTTCGTCCTGACTCCAGAAAATGCTTCAGCAAAGAAATTTCTGTATCGATGGGTTTTGAAGACCAATATCAGCTCATTCGAACGAAAATTTCGAGACTAGAGAGACTTTTTAAGCCAGCAAAACGATATGAAATTTTGTGAGTCACGTCACTCGCGTCGCAGAATAAGCCCCTTAGTAAAATCTTAAAAGCTAAATATTAACACAAAAAGTACCGCAAAGACAACTAAGCTGGAAAGACATTTAGAATTAAAATTATAAGGATCCACTGGGCCTAATCTTACCAGTTTAGTATCTTTTAATTACCGAAAGTGTTTTGTCAATTTTGCAGCAAAAAGTTTCATGATTTTATTTATAGCATTCGAGCTATGCTTTCCATTAACTTGTAGCGGAAACCTTAAAAACAAAGTTGAAATTTATAGGTAGCTATGTAGAGTTTTAATAATGAAGAAAATAGTTTCTTAATCTTCCAAACAAATTAACTTTTAAAATATAAAAATAAAAAAAAGATTGTAACCAACGAAAAAACCATTCCAATTAAAACGCATGGCATCCCAGCTTATGCAACCGGCTGGAATCGACCACATGTGAAAAGCATTTATGAACCAAATAAAAAAAAAATAAAGAAATAATTAAATTTTCCCTTTCAAATGAAAGCGGCGGTTTGTAGCTTCTATCCTAATGGTTAATCTTTTTTATTACAATTTAAAAAAGACATTTTAATGATTTTTTATGCATTTTAAAGATTTTCTTTGTCTAGAGAACAAAAGCCGGTTTTATTTGCGCCGGCTCACAGATCTTTTTGAAATATTATCTCGACTCGCGTGATGTTTGAAATTCCCTGTAGGAAATTTCTGAAGTAGAAAACATTATCGTCGCACCAAAAAGTAGGATATGATTAATACCAGCCTATCTAATGTCCGATAAAATACTTATTCTATTAAGAGCGTTTCCAGAAGATTTATAGAATTCAAAATAGAAAAAAGCATATGATGTGCCATTGAATATTAAGATTGATAAAATATTTTTTACTTTTTTCTTTTGTTAAGCGGCCTTACTTCAAATTTTTTTATTACTATCTTATGAGCTTTAAGACACATGCATCAGAAATGAATTGTTCTTTAATTATCATAACTGGTTTTTTTAAAAGATTTTTGAGAACGTTTAAAAATGCCCTTTAAAAGAAACTCGTGAAACCCTTGGAAAAAACACTGTTCAATTTTAGTAAAATGGCTAGTTTAGACTGTTTATTGATCATTCACAGCCTAGTACATTATTTTGAAGTGGTTTTTGTGAAATCGGGAATGTTAAGGTTGGTTTCAAAAATTGGTTTTCTCTACGGTTGTTCCGGATCTTTTACAGTTTTACAGTGACTATTACTGTCAAAACTTCTGCAGAAAAATGCACCACCAATGAGTAGTTTGGAACAGAGAAGGAATGTCAAGGACCAAGGACGTTAAAAAAAATTCTTTTGAAAAGAGAATTAAAAAAAAATTGAAACAAAGGACAGCTTATCTCGGACATCACGGCTTCAATCATTAAATTTTGCATTTAGTTGATATAAAAAAGTAGGTTTTAATTCTGAATGTATAGATGCATATTTTTTTTGAATACATGATCTTTATTAATATTTCCAAATTTAGTTATCCTTCACTCGTACACAACATGCTCTGAAGAAGAGACCGCATGAGATTTGATGACTGATCATAATACAGTTCAACTTAAGTTATTTTTTTTATGCCAACAGCCAAGAAAATACAGTAAAAAAAACCCTAAAAAAATCTGAGTTTTGAACTTTTTCTTTGTTAAAATTTCAGCCCTTGAGAATAAAATCAAATATCAATTTTTTTAATTAATGTATTCTATGTTTAGCTAACCAAGCTTATATAATTGATTTAAAATAGCCAGAAAATCGATTAGAAATATTGCTCTTAATCCCATATTATATTGTTGCTTTTAATTTTGAAAACCAACAAAGCGTCAACGACTGAATTTAATTTTTTTTTTCATTCAAGTCGTTTTGACTATGACATTATGCTATAAATTGTTTAGTACCAAAGCGCCGTATTTGCAAATGATATTATAAAATTTAAGTGTTGTTCTCAACATTTATAAGGTAGTGTGTTGTGTACATAGACACTTTTTGAAACATAGGTATCACGAGCTTTAACACTTTCGTCATTAAAAAGTTTCCATAAACTCCAATCATCGCTTTCGTATTTTTTTTATATCGAAGCGTTTGGAGTCGTTCAACTTGGCGTGTCGCTAGTGTGAAAAGCTAACCACAATCTATGATACATTCAAATATTCCATGGATTCGTTACAAATTTAACTGTCGTCAAAAAAAAGTAGGGGAAAAAGTGGGGAATATAGCTGAAGATTTCTCTAATGGGATTCTGGATTTCAGATTTTTTTCTAGATGTGATGTTCAGTGAATTTCGTTTGACATCGAAAGCTTGGAGCATCACAACGAAATTCATTGTGCTGCTTGATTGATACTCATCACGATGAGTATCAATATAAAATGATTATCTGAAAACTTGCAACTCTGCATGCATACGATGTTGCACGGCAATATGTGCCCTCTAATTATGCAACATCTCAAGAAGTTTAGCGGAGTTCTAATCAATCATGTGATTGCGACCAACATTGCGGTGAAGTTGCAATCAAAGATTGACGATTTTTTTTCCTAATATTCAAATTCCGTTAGATTCGTTGGTTATTCGGCAGGCTCGATTGACTAAGTCGCTCGACATGTTCTTCCGCAAAAGGCATGGAGATTAGTTGGTCATCATTTAAGTTTCCCCAAACTTAAACTCGCACTTTGTTTCCCTTTCGGTACTCCTCATCAACGCTTTAAGAGCTCCGAGTTTTCTGGTTCTATAGGTCATCATTCACTAGATTTTTGCTAGATCTAGGAACTCGCTCTGACTTCTGGTCGAGGGGAAAGGCCTTGCCAATCAACGTACGAAAAAACGGTATTTTTTCAAATATGTAAGGGGGTAGTTTGGCTAATCTGCCGGGATTGTAATGCTTGTTCATGTTGTGGGTGGAAGTGAAAACAAACGTACAACGATTGAATTGATATTTTTATGCAACCAGAGCTAATCGCGTCATGGTGCTTTGTCGTTTCAGTAAATACTGGAGTACATAGCTTGATAATTCATTCTGATTGAAATAAATTAGTGAATCAACCAGGATCGACGAACTTTTTTAGGAATTTGCAATTAAAGATTCCTAACGATTTTCCTTCAGGGCTAACTAAATCTTAGCAATGTCTTCCTACTAATCTTTTTACGATTGCGGGCACATAATTAGGGGCCAATTTCCCGCAAACTCCCTTCCCCTTGTCCGATTGTTCAGTATTTTTCTTCAGGACTTTTTCGCCTAAGGAGTAAGTGGGGCAATTTGAGTTCGATCGTAAGTTATACTGCTTTGAATGTTTCTGATATGCTAATTGTAGGTTTTTTTGGATATCCGCGTACATTTTCTTCCGGTCTTCGTCGTCGATCTCGTTCGTATTTCCTTTTGGTGAGTCGCGTAAACAACGATATTCGGTTCCCTTGCTGACCATATTTCGACCAAAAAGAGCGAAGAACGGAGAGTAACGTGTTGCGTCGTGCGTGGTGTTGCGTATGGCGTTGGCAATCTTCTGGATGTGGTTCGCCCATTCTTTGTGATCTTTCACGATCGATGCGCGTAGAGCTGTGGTGATCACCCGATTGACTCTTTCGGTGTCGTTGATTTGCGGGTGATAGTTGGGCGTTCTCCAATGCGTAACCTGATAGCGCTTCAACAAATCTTGGAATGTGGCGGAAATGAATTGGGAACCGTTGTCGGAAAGGATCACCTCTGGAGCTCCAAACAGCAAGAATATGTGGTTTTCCACGAACTGAACAAGAGATTCTGCGGTGGCTAGTCTGAACGGCTGGACTAGTATAAATTTGGTGAACAAATCTGTCACGACTAGCAGACATGTGTTCCTGTTTTTGCCAGATACTGGAAGCGGACCAACGTAATCCATGGTTACGAACTGCCACGGATATTCTGCATTTTTCCTCTGCTCAGCCATCGGTGGTGTCGAGTTCTGATTCGAAGCTTTACTCGTCTGACAACGAACGTAATTCCTGCAGAAGTTTTTAACCTCGCTGCTCATCAAGGGCCAGAAAAATCGTTCTCTAATTAGAGTTAGCGTTTTATCTGGTCCGAGGTGAGCCTGGTTGTGGGAGGACTCGATGATTTCTCTCCTCTCCGCTTTCGGCGGGTAACGTTTCCATTGAAACCTGGGGTCTTCGACTTTTCCTAGCTGCTTCACGTACTTGAAGATTTGTCCTTCGACCACTCGAAAGTCCGCGAAGTCCGCTGGGTGTTTCCTGATGTTTTCGATCAGCTGCTGGTACTCGTCATCGGTCTGGGAAATCGCGAAAATCGACTCAACGGATCGGGAAAGGCAATCAGCAAGGATATTGCATTTTCCCTTTCTGTACTCTAGCTCAATATCGTACGATTGGATTTTGAGTGCCCATCGAAGCAGCTTTGCGTTACCGGTTTCGACTCCCATCGTGAAAAGCCAGAGAAGGCTGCGTGCGTCCGTCACAACCTTGAAGCGCGTACCCTCGACGAAATGGCGAAAGTGCTCAATGGCTAGCAATACGCCGAGGCATTCCTTCTCCACGCTCGCGTACTTGCGTTGCGTACTGCTCAGCTTCTTACTGAAATAGGCGATGACTTTAGACTGACCTTCCACGTTTTGAATCAGGGCGGCTCCCACGGCATTGTCCGATGCGTCTGATTCGATTGAAAACGGTAAGTCGAAGTTGGGGTTTCCGAGAATCGGGGCTGATATTAGGGCGGACTTTAGCTCCTCGAATGCGGATTCAGCGGCTTCAGTCCAGATGAACTTCCCTTTAGCTTTCTTCAAGAGGTCGGAGATCGGGGCTACCACTCTGCTGTACTCCTTGATGAAGCGCTGGTAGAACCCTGCGAGGCCTAGCAATCGGCGAACGTCTTTTACGCTTCGCGGCCTTGCGTAATCGAGGATCGGCGAAATTCTAGCGCTGTCAATCGCGACTCCATCTTCGGTCAAAAGGTACCCTAGGTAAGTGACCTTTTTCCTGCAGAACCTGCTCTTATCCAAAGAGATGGTCAGCTTGGCTTTGGATAGTCTTTCGGCGACGATGTTTAAGAGGCGGACGTGTTCGGGGTATGACTTCGTGGCGATGACTATGTCATCGAGGTACACGAATACATTGGGCTCTAGGTCGAACCCTATGACCTTATCCATCAATCGGCACATCGAGAATCTGCGTTGCATAGACCGAACGCGCAAACCTTGAAGCGGAACAAACCACGGCTAGTCCTGAACGCAGTATAGTCTCTAGATTCCTCTTTGAGGGGAATCTGGAAATACGCGTCCTTGAGGTCCACCACCGAAAAATACTTTGCCTTCTCCAGTTTGTGAAAGATTTCTCCCATATTCCTCATGGGGTAGGAATCTTTCTTGGTCCAAGCGTTGATGTTGCGAGAGTCCAAACAAACTCTTAGTTTTCCGTTCGCTTTACGAACAGGGACTAAGCAGTTGGCCCACTCGCTTGAGCATTCCTCGATAGCATCCATGCGTTTGTAACGTTCAATTTCGGCGTCCATTTCGGACTGTATGGCCGGCGAACATCGATAGAGTGGCTGACGTCTTGGTGTTGCACCTTCCTTGAGGACGATTTCGTGCTGCAACAGATGAGTCCTTCCAAGATGATCTGCTGTGGTTACGGAGAACTTCTTGATGACCTCGACCAACTGCTTCCTCTCCTCCGATGACAACTCGTGTTCAGTCTCGATCGTTTCGGCTGTCGTCTTCGAAGGCTCCGGGAACTCAAGGGCGGGGATATCTAGGGATTCATCTGGCTCTGTCGGTTTCAGCATAGGAAGAGATTCGATGGGTAGAATGGTGAAGTTGATCTCTGGAACACTGTAGCCTTCTGTGTATGCCGCTTCTACGGTGGCCAATGTCTCGAATCCGTTCTCACCTTCCATCATGGGTTTGATTCCGAACGACTTCCAGAAGTTGTATCCCAGAATGAGTTTCCTACAAACTTGAGGTACAACTACTGTCGGAATGACTCTCGTAATACCTTTGAACTCGATCGGTAAGTTCACGAGTCCCAGGCATTCGTGTGTGGTCTTGTCGGCAGTCACTATTTTTACTGGACTTGGTTGGAGTTTGAGGCCGTTCCTTTCTGCGATATCTTCCACGCTCGTTACGCTGACACTCGCTCCTGAATCGAGTAAGGCTTCGTATTCTTGATCAAATATTCTGACTGCGATATAAGGACAACGTTCAGCTTGGATCCTTACCTCGCAAACTCTCTGTATCGGGTCGTCGTATTCGTCGGGTTTGGAATTGGGAACTTTTTTGTGAGTTGGAATGTTCGTGTTCCCTCGCTTACATTCCGAGCTCAGTTTTCCGAACCTCTTCTCGGATTACGCGGGTGCTTGTCGCAGTATGTTGACGTGACGTCCGGTGTTCCGCAAACGTAGCAAAAAATCTTTTTTGGCTCTTGACATAGTCTCCAAAAATGACCATTTTTGCGACAATTCCAGCAAAACACCTGCGGCTTCTCTACCCTGACCTGGCTTGTCGATTGCTGAGGGGATGACTGATCGTTCTGCCGATGCTCTCGAGGCCAGCGCTTCCTCTCAAAACCACGATCGATGGCATTGATTTCCTCCGACTCAGAATAGGACGAATAGAGTTCATCGCGGTCTTCCTTCTTGGTGTCGATATGATGCACTGGATTCAATGCTCTCGGTGGATTTTCGCGGTTTCGAAAAGCAGGGTCATTGGCGTCGATTCTGTACGCAAAGTACTCAAGTTTACGCAGATTCGTTACGGTACGGCAAGATAACCTCGATCTGTAGTGGTCCCTCATATTGTCCCATATGATTTCGAATAAGCGGTCGCTGTCCATTGGGCAGGTCAGCATTTTGTTCATGCGTTCTATCTCCATCTTGAACGTCAGGAATGTTTCGTTCCGGTTTTGTTTTCTTGTGTAGATTCGCTGTCTGTTGCCTTGATCCTTGTTAGGGTTGCCATACATATAACGGATGCTGTTCTCGAAGTCCTTCCAATCAATGAATTCGTCGGCGTAGCATATGTACCAATCATAAGCTTCGCGGCGAAGAATGGTATGGATTCGTTGTAGAAGCACGTCCTCACTGATCCGGTCCATTTGTGCTAGCTTTCGTACCTTATGCAGGAAATCTTCGAGTGGTCTATGGCGATTGTCCCCGTCGAATGTAAGATGCCACTTTTCCATTCGACGGTCGGCATTCTGAATCTCCGCATCCGTAATTCTACGGATATTAGACTGCCTGGAATAGCTTCTTCTTCCTCCGTTTGGGTGAATGTCGTCTTCGCGGGGGTGGCGGACTCTTCTAGGAACTAGGTTTCGATGATGAATTGGCTGGGGATGCCTGCTCTCTAATCTCTCAAACCTTTCGTCTTCGTCTGAGTCCAAGAAGCTCGATGATTGACTCAGAGGATAACCGTCGTTGTCATCTTCAAACTCTGGGTCGTTCAGGTAACGTCGTTCCTTAGGATTGGAGTAAAGTTGTGGTTCATTCCGGCGCACTGTTCGGGCTGGCTCGTGAAGTTTTGGTGTTGCTCTGTAACTCGATCTTGCTTTCGGCTCCCTTCGAACGTCTGAATCTCTCCGTTGCTCTCGATCGTTGATCCTAGCCTCTGCAAAATCGATCCTCGCCTCCTCAACTCTAAGTTTCGGGTGCTGATCGTCGTTAGCTTTCGACCACATTTGGACGAGTTCGTTCTCAAGTTCCGCAATACGCCTGAGCAGTCTCGCTTTCTCTTCGTCGTCCTGGGATGTCGATGGTCTGATGTGTTTCGGGGTAGTTCCGGTTCTGCTTTCCCGATGACCTGGTTCCGCCTGATTACCTGGTTCAGGAAATCTTAAGGGGCTGCCTCCAGTAGCTAAATACGAATCACCATATTCGATCGTCGGTTCTAAAGTCTCTTGCTGCAATGGAACTGCCATGCTGTCTGGGTAAAGGGTCTTCTTTTGAACTGGCTTGTCAGGACAGAATCTTGTCAACATTTGTCGAATTTCGTTCGTGAGCTCCTTGACCATACCAAGCGATGGCTGATCTGTAGCGCGACATCTGCTGGCTCTCAAGAAGTAGTGCTTAAGACGTGATATCGAAGCTTCATCCAATCGGTTCTCCAATTTCCTTCCAAGTTCGTTGATTTTACCCGCAATGTAATCGAACTCCTGGTCTATTGTGTATGGTGAAGTCCACTCACGGTTCTCCCTAACGTCTTCGTGAAAAAGTCTGCGAAGCAACCTACGTTTTTCTTCTTGGTCGGTACCAAGCTCTTTTTCGTCGTAAACCGATTTTCGGATCAGAAGCTCGTAACTAACTTCCTCTTCCGTCAGATGGTCAGCTTTGGGGAATTTGTGTGCCATTTTTAAAATTATATTAACACCTAATTTATTATATAACACCAGATAGAATTCACTTCACTTCATAAACGATTGATTACGCGATAATAATAAATTATATTGAACAATGAACATAAATAATGTACAATTTAATAAACTATCTAAATTAAAGATTAAATTACTAATTAGTACGTTTAAATGTGAATAAATATCAACATATAAACAGAAAATAACTAATCACTGAATAAATATATCTCAATTTCACAATATCACTAATCCACGAAAATAAATCTAAAAACGTGAATCAATAAATAACAAAATATGTAAAGAAGTACGAAATTAAATTAGTAAATAATTATCTAAATAAATAAGCTATCAATAAATTTATAAACTAGGAAGGAACAATAACTATAAATAACAAGTAACTAGTAGTGAAAATAAATAAACTCTAATTTAATAATTTACTAATAATTATACGAATAAATAAATAACTTTTTACAAATTTAATACACAAGATATCAATTTCCAAGTTAAATTGAATTATGGAATATTTTAAATCAATAAGTTCTCACCACAATAATTTTTATCACACAGCCTTGAATAATTAACGGCTGAATTATATCGATTTCAAGATTATCACAGTTTGAGTAACGTTTTAATAAACAACTGTAATGACGAATTTGTAACTATTATACTAATAATAAATAACGAATAACCTTACAATGCACTAGAATAATAAATAACGATTAATCAGAAACAGCAATATAAATAACGATGAACAATTATATCAATTTAACACCCACACTGTAATTAAAAAGCTCAATATTACTCACGATATATTGTATGATATTTTTTCCTATATTTGGTTAATTTTGTTTCTTTTATTTCCAGATAACAAAATCACGACCGAAAAATACTGTGAGATGTTCATTCAACAAAACACGCAGAACTGTACTAATATTATCACTATGCAGATCCCGAAGAATTTTAAGTCAGCTTGAATTTGCTATTTTTGTCACGCAATGAACCAAAAACAAAACGAAGATCCTAAACATAAGTACCATAAATTCTCCAAAACAACAAGCCCTTATGTGGCTGAATAATTTTTAGTCCTTAAGAGTTGTCCATTCGAATAGTAGATGAGATTACAGTTTTCAACAAGTGTTGAAAGTCATCTAGTTAGGTGTTTGTACTATTATGAGGATGTATTGTATTTTCCGATAGTTTTTTGTTTAGGTGTTTTTTTTTTGTAGCTAAATTGTCCTTACAAAACTGTATTTTTTTTCTTGATTTCGAGATAATATATTGTAATCAAAACTCCATAGACTTATTCTTTGCAAACAAAGAAATAGAACAACTTTTGGGTACTAATATGTAACCCTTTCTCCAGAAAAACTCAATTTTAAATTCAACGCTGAAGCGAAATCTCCACAAAAAAATACCTTTAAGTTGGGCGCCAAGATGTAGCCGCCACTGACCGATCCCTTACTGGCGTACGACTTAAGCGCCACTCCGTTGGGAGATCGTACGCCACGGTTTAATATGCCCGGTGAGACTCCGCTGAGGGCGAGTCCATAAATTGTCCTTAAAAGTGATTAAGGATCGGATCAGATAGGGCTCTCCAAATAGCTAACCCAAAATGCGACGAAACTAACACATTATGACGAAATTGCTACCAATCAACATAAAATCCTTAGAACAACTCAGTTATAGATCGCCCATACCTGGCAATCTCATCACTGAGCTAACGACCTCCCATTCCCCGATTGTAAAGGACAGCTTATTTGCGCATGAAACCCCCAGGTCCTCCCCAGACTACCCCAGTATGGTCAAATTCTTCAATCAATAATTAAAGGGATTTACAAATTACAATTACAATTCATGAATTTTATTTCCTACCGCATTTGGTATTATGGCATCTTAAACTAGCTAGTCCTACTTGCGTGCAACTTCAAAGAAAACGCCTAAAGGTATCCCTATCAATCGTGCGTGCTTTGGCGACAAGCTTATAGCAACATAGCTTGTCGCGCCCGGGCTTTTATGTTTCCAGAGGGGTTTCCCTAAACAAAGGCACGGGAATTTCGACCTCACTTCTGGCTTTACATTGGTGACGGGGCTATGTTAACCGCTAGCATAAGAACATAATTCAACGTGGATCTTAAATATGGACGACCCCTTCGTTGAACATTAAAGCTCTCCAATTAGAATGGACTCACCGAATGCTGCGATCCTGTTCCTCGCTGGTCGGAGATGAGAGCTGTTGGCGATGTTGATTATGACTCCTTAGCGGTGATGAGTCATCATGCTCTCGGAATGCTGGCTGGCGAGTATTCGGCGACCTCGATGGCGATTTTGGCGACCACCGATGATGTTAGGTGCTGGCTGATGATTTAGCGCCCGCTGAAGGTGATGGCTGACGCTTGGCGGTGATGAAACTCGACAAGCGAATTGTCGAGTGTCGTTTGACCTGCGGTCAAAGGTCGACGACCGCCGCTGTGCTGCTTAGCACCGACCTTGAACGGCTGCTGGGTCGGTTGATAATTGGCTGCACACAACGATTGGCCCACGCGGCCACGTGGAGCTCCCGTCGCTCCCCCAAGACGTTATGGTGACGAAACGTCTCGCTTCCGACGGATTCGGGCGTCGGGTGTCCTCGGCGTGGCGGGAAAACTTAAGCAGCGGATTGCTACGTGGTCCGGGGATTGGTCCCGCTGGGGAAAGATATGTGCCTACTTTGGCACAGATGGATTAAGCAACGCACATGTAAAGCACAACGACGAAGCACAATTACCTTTCTGACTAAATTGTCACGCAAGAACTAACTTTCTTGGCACGCACTTTCCAAAACTAACTATGCACCTAGTCTAATGGGAAAACAAAGCTAGTTAAATTATTGACCGAAAATTCTGACCACACTATATTACTTAAAGTCGGACTCAATCAGTCACGGCCCACGCGCACTTCCACTGCCAATCACGCTCAAGGAACGTTTGATCGTCTCCTTGAGCTCTCAGTACAGGGAAAGCGACCTTGCTACAAACGCCCTCGGCGAAAGTTTATAATCCCTGAGAGTTCTATGAGATTATCTCAAGAGATAAGAATTTCGGCTATGCATTAGAATCGCAGTAGCTAATTGGTTCTAACTGAAACAATTCAACACCTCGCGGGAGAATGTATGAACGTCTCCTCAGCGTGTCGAACCGCATTGCTCAAACCGTCGATCGCGCGAATCGATATTATGTTCGAGATCGATCGAGGGGCGGACAAACTGGGCCTACTTTAAGGCGGAGAATAAATGTGAATTTTCGAACATGCGGACTGCTACAATGCGATGAAAAATTGTTAGTAAGAAAATGGATTTGGTACCATTGCTAAAAGGAAAAAAGTGAAAATGTGTCTCTATCAAAACATTCGAAAGATTCCCTTTATTCTTCTTCAAAAAAAGGAATTAAAGGGTATCTTTCGATTGCTTTTATTCAGTTGATTATTCAATCAAGTAGACTCACAATACATATTTGAGTGAAAATGTGGAGCGATGATCATAAAAAAGGTCATAATTTTGAGCGAAATTTCCGTTACTTTAACGTAGCCTGATTTAGCCTGATATTTACGGCTTATGTTCTTTCTTTCTTTGATACATCATGTTTCTCTTATACTTTCAATCGCTTTCGAAAAATTTGACATTTTTCAGATACAAAGATGTAATAAGCGGCTTAATAACATCAGTATTGATTGGAAAATTCCTGTTGCACGTGAAAGAGTATGACAAAACTTTGATCATAAGAATATGAGCATATTTTTGTTATGAACTTTGCTTTCCCACCAATGGAATTTGCGGGTGCTTGTTAACCTTACAAAGCCGTTCGCTAAATATCCGTTTCGGTAAAATTTGAGTTGTAATTTGATTTCGTTCTTCTGGCTGTAAATGAAATTGTCAAGAATCCATCTATCCGACAATGTATAGATATTTTTGGGTCTAATGAAAGTTTTGACCGCTATCTCAGATCTTTCGGTAGAAAAAATCTAACTTTAAAAAAACGACATCCAATTTTGACTTTGCTTAGCTGTGTTTCATTTCCCAATGAATGTTTTAAATGATTTAAATGTTTTGTTTTTAACCTTAATTTTAAGTAATCATTGGGATCAACATGTGATCCGTTGATCAGAAATAAATAACAAATAACAAATAACAATGAATCGATTTTCAAAACTCTAATTGTAATTTTTTGTCATTCATTTGATTATTATTTTCATAGCACATACTTGGTCTGTCAAAACTGTCAGTTCTTCTGTATATTGGAATAATGATAAAGATGTTTGAAATGTGCGCTTCGGGTCATATTAACCTGAACAAACCCTTCAATTGTTCTGTAAGTATACTTTTTAAGCTAGTTATTGAAAAGCTGCATACGATGCGTGCATAAGTGAACCAAGGTTGCCGAAATCACTGAAAAATCTGTAATTTCACAGAATTTCGAGCAAATTTTCTTCACAGAATCTGTGTTACAGAACACAGAATTTTGAAATATTCACAGATTTCACAGAATTTCTAAATTTTAAATGAATTTCCTTTTTTTAGATAATTTAACCACCGTTAATTAATAGAGTGTCCTACCCGGGATTTCCCGGTCGGGAATTCCCGGGAATTAAAAAAATTCGGGAATTCCCGAATCCCGGGAAACGCTTAAAAAATCCCGGGAATTCCCGAAGCCAATAAACAGTGATAAATTACTACAAATTTACACGATCTAAATTGGAAAAATGGATCTGATTGAGCGAGAAAAATGATAATTTAAACTTGGTGGTTTCATTGTACTTTGATAAAAAGAGTTTTTCTGATTGAATACTTAATGGAAAAGGGTAAAACGACAAAGAATTTATAAAACCAAACAATTCCAATAATGAAACGCTACGGAAAGAATCTGAATGTTCTATTTTGCAACACTCATCATTTAGAACTTCTATTTCGGAAACTGTTAACAGTAGCAACATCGTCAGCAAAGAAATGACATATTGTGAAACAAATGGATAGTTATCTGAAAATTTACGATACTTGATCAATAACCTCAAGTCTAGCTGACAAACTTCTATCGATAGTGAAAAATCTTTTTCAAATATACAACATTTTTGCAGCTAGATTCCGACCAGTTCGTCGGTTACAGTACTTTTTTTTTGGATCTTGGATTTGTGTATTGAATTTTTGATTCGTTAAAGAAGTTTGAAATGTGTTGCAATATTTCTACCTTAAATTAAAAAAATACCATATCTATAAGGATTCGTACGTAGTAGATGGTTAAGATCTTCATTTTCAATTTTTCCCGGGATCCCGAGAATTCCCAGGAAAAGGATCGTCAGATTTCCCGATTCCCGGGAACGCTAAAATTGCGGGGAAATGGACACTCTATTAATTAATTTTTGTAAATTTATTTTCGGCATATCGGTGAAATGTATATTCTTGAAGAAAGAATTTCAGAACTGAAAATTGATAAAGATAGATAGAAAAGTGAGGAGAAAATTTACAGATGTTGAAAATAGCGAAAGAGTATTTTTTGCGAGGATACTCAGGAGTATACGTGTTCACCACATGGGACTTCGGACCATCCAGATTTCATTGTATAGGTTAAGGTAGTGCCACCTCTATCCCGGTACTACTTCTCCTAAATAATGAAATGTTGCGGGGTAAAGTATAGTGTACGTTAATAAGTTTTCCTCGCAAAAATACTCTTTCGCTCTTTTCAACATCTGTAAATTTTCTCCTCACTTCCCTATCCATCTTTATCAATTTTCAGTTCTGATATTTTTTCTTCAAGAATATACATTTCACCGATATACTGAAAAATAATTTTACAAAAAAGAATGGATTTCCAAAATTATTTTTTTTGGACAGTATCTAATTTAGATTTCTTACTTTGAATTAGAAAAGTATGATAATATTTGTAATGGTTATTACAAATCTTATCATACTTTTCTGATTTTCTCGACAGGTACCAGATATAGAACACTCGTAAAACATTAACCAAGTAAAACAATAATATGCAGTAGAAAAATTAATTAAACATTTTTGTGCCACTGTTGAAGCATTTTCTACCTCTGTTCAAATTTTTTTCAAAAATTTCGGACTCTTAAAGCAATAATCCCCGGAACTAGAATGTGTTATCAAATTTTGACTTGATTTTTCGATTGGATGAGGAAAAAACAGCCTTTTTATTGGGAGAAAAATTGGAATAAGGACAAATAAACGTTTAGATAGTAATATGAGTGTTTTCAACTTAGTCTTTTCGAATTATTTCGGGAAGAGTGGCATTCTTTATTATCCCTATTGTCTTAAAATTAAACAAATTAAAGTGTTCAATCGTTGGATCACAGAAAACGACAATGTTTCAATTATTGAATGTTCAATCTTACAGTCTCGATTCGTAAAGAAATGCATGTAACCTGTTATTGAACAAACATCGGTTGGTGTTTGGAAATATAAACAAACTGTTTCTTGGTTGCTAGCTCAACCCAAATCGCCCCTTCAAAGCATAATACTATCATGCGAAATACCCCTAAATGCATACTATGACAATCAATGTTTACGTGTTCAATAATTAGAACATTGGCTGATATGAATAAAGCTCAAGTAATTGCTTTTGCTATTTTCGAGCAGTTTTGTGAGTCAAATACTTCGAATGGCATGCATATTTTTAATCCGGAGCTGGTTGGAAGTAAATGTTCTACTATGCTTTTTCATAACTAGTTGAGCAAATGCTTTCAAATTTTGCCATTCTAAAGTTCGAGCTAAGCAAAAGCTATCGAAGCAATTGCTATTTTCTTATTCATACCACCTATTGCCTGTTAAATATTTGAAACATTGTGTTCAATCGTTGGGACAAAAGCAAATTTGAATATAAAGGCTTAAATGATAGTTTAAAAACATAGTTCCGCGAAAAAAATATATCGATTCGAAGCTGAGAATCATGCTTAAGCTACAATATCAAAAAAAATCCCAAAAAATCTTTCGTTATTATTTATTAACCACAAATGCGTTGAATCCCAAAGATGGTGTTCTTACCCTAGATAACGATAGGCACACCCATGTAACATATCGAAAATTCTTTCTATATGCTCAGTGCTGCTCCTTTCTGAGAAGAGGCATCATAACAGGCTGCTAAAATAGCTTGTACAGTCTAGAGTGCCCCAAATGACCCGACTTTTGAAAAAGTTATGCGCTGCAGGTTAAAATTGATCCTAGGCCTAGTACATGATCTCATGCCAAACTTGGGCCAGATCGGATCACGGGAAGGGGTCGCTCAACGAGACTGAAGTTTGTATGGGATTTTGAGACATTTTGTTCGGGAGAATCATGAAAAACCAGATTTCATCAATAACTTTGATTCCTGTAGGCCGATTTCTTTCAAAACCGGTTTTTCTCAAAGCCTAAATTATGACAAATATTTCATCCGAAGACTGCATATCGATAAGAGTCAAGAAAAAATAGTTATTAGGCTTCAAAAATGGGCTAACTTTTTTTACGCTGGTATACCGACGGGAACCAAAGTTATTGATGAAAAACTGGTTTTTCATGATTCTCCCGAACAAAATGTCTCAAAATCCCATACAAACTTCAGGCTCGTTGAGCGCTCCCTTCCCGTGATCCGATCTGGCCCAAATTTGGCATGAGATCTTGTACTAGGCTTAGGATCAATTTTAGCCTGCAGCGCATAACATTTCACAGGTTTTGAATCTCCCAAACAAATTTGGGGTGGCTTGTGATATAGCACAGTTGGCAAGTCTGTTGTCTCCTGAGCCGATGTCCGCGAGTTCGAGCCCAAGAGTAAATATCGAACGCAGTTGTACCGGATAGTTTTTCAATAACGATCCGCCAACTGCAATGTTGATAAAGTCGCGAATGCCATAAAGATGGTAAAACGACTATAATCGAAACAAAAAAATACAAATTTGGGGCAGTCTATTGTACACCCTCCTTGGCGGTCAATGGTTTTAGTATTCAACAACGTCAACGTCAAATAACCAGGCGGCGGCCACGCTATTCAAACCGTATGGAGCACATATCTCAGATTTCCCCTTTATTTCCCCTCGTTTTGACAGATTTAAGCTTTTTTCCTCAGATTTAAGCTTTCGTCTCCTATGCTCTCAAGGCAAAAAAAGCTTAAATCTGAGAAAAAAAGCTTAAAAACGAGATTCACGAGCACTTATTTAAAAGATGTTGGTCACACGATACATAGACAAATCGTGTAAAGTTGCCGCTGCCTGCAAATAACATACAAAATTATCAAAGCAACCGTTGTTCGTATTCGCACTGTTGGTAACAATTTCAACATGCTTGTTCAATGAGCAAAAAGATTCCCAATTGAGCATGCAATAGATGATTTTATTCTCGAACAGAGTAAAATAAAAAAAACTGAGTTTCGGTTTAATTCAATTTCAAAGTGTTTTCCGGATGGCAGTATAAGGTTAATAATAATAGTTGAAATGTATTTTAACTATTTAGAGTATTTAAGATGGCTCTGCAGTACTTACTTTCAACAGATATTCTTTTAAAGCTGATTTGTTTTTTCAAGACACACATTGGCTAGATGCAACAATCTTGCTGCCGGAACCCTCAAGATGGCGTCGCCAAAATTGAAGGTTCAAGGAATATTTAAATAAGGTAGTGTCGAGAGCCAAATTGGATTTTTTTTGTGACGTCAAAAAACGAATATATCGAAAATTTAAAGGCGAATGGCAGAAATTTCAAAGATAAACACGTTTTAGTACGAAAATGAATTCCAATATCATTTTGATTGTGTTGTAAGGCCTCTATTTCACTATGTTATTAAATTTTTTGGTCGATTGAAGATTGCATAAATGATAAATAGGTACTGTTGGGGCCAATCCCGGTTTTTGCACTGGCTCGGAATACCCGCGGAGTTCCCAGGCGTTTGGGTGTTCGAACTTGAATTGGTAGCACTTAAAACAAGTGATATGTTCACAGGATAATCATTTATTTGTGACACTTAGTTAAATCACTGAACGATACAACAAATAGCAAACAGTAAGTGGACTGTATCTTGTGGTACAATCGACCGATACGGATGTTTTATTACTTCTAATTCTTAACGCGCTAGCCATCACCTGTTAACAATAGGCGATCGACCACGTTTGGCTATCAGTTATTCTTTTGCCTAATCTAGGTAGCTACAAATAATATCCACACAATTACATATTGCTGCCAGGTAGTTCTGAATCCTTCAGATACGTACCTACGACAGGGAAATGGAATTTGATGCTTATTGCTGATGATGATTGATTGTTGCTTGAGTCGTGCTGCTGTTATTTTGGCGCTAACAGGTACAAATAAAGATATGACCCATTCCAGCGTGACGTCACAACGTTTGCAAAACGTTCAAGATTCATCAACTAAATATGTTCAAAATGTCTTTGAATGGACTGTTACAAGGGATAAGAAAAGTAAGCAGAGGCACTTACATTTCTAAATAGGGGTAGGATCATAAAGTCTCCATCGAAAGTACAAATTAAACATACGAGCGTCTGGATCAAGCCGTTGCAACGCACAGCGCTCAGCTGGGTGGGGAGACGGACCCGTCCTCAATCCACGATCCCTTGCTGGTGAGGTAGCCCAATGCTCTCCTCAAGAATCGTTTCAATCGGATGCCCGGATGGCCCAACCCAAAACCCCGAAAAAATGTCGATTTTATCATAAAAAAGTGAGATTAAACAGTTTATAATCAGTTAACAATAATAAAACATTTTTTTTTTTTACTAATTAATGTTTATTAGGCCAGTTACTTTTACAAAGTTTTTATGTGCCGGGGTTCTTTTTAAATTTAAATTTAAAACTAGTGGGTTGGAAAGGGTTAGAGGATGTTGGAGGGATTTTGGAAGGGGGAGTCGGATTCTTAACAATATTTTGCCGTTGTGCGGCATTGTTCTCTTGCCCAACACCGTTCGTGGTGTCGGGTGGAGAAACGAGGGAGGAGTTTTTCTTCCGAGGAGGTGAAGGGGTTGTCGGTTGAATTGCTGATGGTCCGGTAGCCGAAGAAGTATGGTCACGTTTTTGTTGCTGTTGTTGCTTTGTTGCTTCTAGTTGTGGTGGCTGCTGATCATTTTTCGGTCTGATGTGGTGTGGATTTTCTTGATCCTTTGTTGATCGGGTGATGTTGGCGTAGCTGTTCTTGTTGATGTTGTTTTTTACTTGCAGGCGGGCTGTGGCAAGAGGCAAATTTCGCTCTACGCTGATTCGATGGGCGTTGGATTCTTCTATCCATTTCGGGCATGTGCGTTCTGATGGTGAGTGGTCGTGTGATTCGCATGTGTGGCAAAATTTGGGGCCCGGACAGTTGCTGCTATCGTGCTTCGTGCTGCTGCAAATACTACACTTGCGTTCGTTTGGGCATCGTTTCTTTGGATGACCGTAGGAGAAACAAAGGCGACATAGCAATGGCTGTGGTATAAAGATACGGGTTCGGACTCGGAGGAGACCAAAATCCACGTACTCAGGGACGATCGTACTGTTGATGGTCAGAACTAAAGTTGGGGTGCCGATGATTTTGTTTTCCGATTTTTTTGTATTTCTTCTTACTTCCGTTATTTTTTGCGATAGCAACTCTGCTAGCAATTCCGCCTCGGTCATGTCGATCACTTCACTGCATCTGACAACGAACTTTCGCTTATTTAAATTTGGATGATTACCGATTTCTACTGGGGTACCATCGATTAACTGCTTCAATTCTTCAAGCTTTTTACCTTGCTCTTTGTTCCGAATCTTCAAGACATACCATTTTCTGATGCGATCGAAAAATGCTCCGTCAATATTTCCAGCATGTTTCTCTATGGATTTCCCAACCAAAAACGGGTTCGGAAGAGTGTGTCCATCACGAGCTTTGAGGAATGGGTAAAAAAGGCGACCATATTGGTTTTTCGGGTCAAGCCAATCCGGTATGGTCCGACCCGGGTAGTCTCCGGGAGACGGACTCATCACTACACTTTGCACCGAACTTTATCGATCATAAAAAAATCGTTATCCTTTTGGGATAGTATCGAGAGCGCAAACAAAACGTCTGATCTAGCCGAAGGCTGAGAGAAAACTGATAATAATAAAACATATAAATTCTGAAATAATGTATATGACGAAGTACTAAAACAACACATTGATTTATCCTAAGAAAACTAGCGAGATATGAAGTTGAAAAAATCGTGAGTAACATCATCTTGAATGATTTTATTTTAAATTTTTTTTTTTAATTTGGATAGTTTTGTTTTACTTGATTTGCATGAATAATTCACAAAAAAAAAATTGTTTAAATCTCACCTTATTTTCAGATATAACAGATACTTGTTAAGTGTAATCAAATGGCAAATTATGCCACTCACCTGTCAAACCGGATACTGACCTTATAATATGCTTATATCTACCTTGATGCCCATATAAGCACCCCACACCGTTGGTTGTTCATTTTCGTCGACTTACACCAAAATTTTCAGTTTTTTACATTGGACTTGGACTTGGTTATTTCATAACACTCAAATCATTGAACACTTAAACGAGTTCGATTCTATTTTAAGGTTTTCATCACATTTTATTAAAATGATAAAAAAAACCCACACAAAATCGTTATGGGTTTTTAAATCATGTTTACAAAATTTAAAAATGGTGTGTTAAACAGGACATTTCAATTTATCATTCGTCATGTGACATTCTTTCATTTTTTGATGAATTACAGATACCAAATGTGTTACCACAGCTCACAAAGTCCACGTCTCTGAGAAATAAAAGTTGTTCTGAGTAACAGTAAATTCGTCACAGTAAATTCAGTAAAAATTTTGTTTTCAGACGTTTTACATTCAGTAATAAATGCATCTTCAAGTGTAATATACATTTATGATGAAAATTTATTCACTGATTCACATGATTGTTTATAATTGCTCATGTTTTTCAAATAACTGGGTAACTATGAACACTCGTTTTTAAGCATTGTTTTATTATCAGAACTTAACATTAATGTTTAAAATATCAATAACCTTAAAAATCTTGAAATTAAACCGTTATACATAACTTTATCAGTTTCTAAAATCTATGTACAGTCCACGAACTACTTGATCAAAAAATGTTCAGTCATTTTGCGTAGTCGTTAACATATGGTTATGCCGACTTAGCATAAAATTGTTTATGCTGGTTTTCCGACTTAGCATAAAATTGTTTATGCTAGAGGCAAAACTCGATTTTTTCAGCACTCGCCGTTATTATCGAACTCGGCAAGCTCCGTTGGATAAATTTACAACTCGTTCTAGACAAATCATCTTTTTTGCCTTTCTTTCAGAAAGGTATAGTTATCGGTCGATTTGGGAGATCATTAATTATGGGTCTTAGATATATCTTTATAGGTACCTATCGAATCAGCTCGTCGAGTTCAGATGATGTCTGTGTATTTGTGTGTATTGGTGTGATTTTTTGTAAACTTTTTTTGCACGTTTTTGCGAAACTGGGCAGTACAATAAAAATGATTTTTATCTTAAAAAAATTGATTTTTTTTCTTCTTCGTCCTATAAAAGAAAGAAAAAAAAACAAGATAGTTTGAAAATTAAATTTTCATAGTAATTATCATCAAATCATCACTCCAAAAAACGTGTCAATTTGGCTTGCTAGTCACAACCAGCAATCACTAATCAAGATGATCGAAAACATGGCGCGAAAAGTGCTGGGTACGCATTTACTCCGTGTAATTCCCCTTAAGGAAAACAGAGGGCGCCACCGATCGAACGCCATGCATGAAATTATTGACAAATATATGTCAATGAAACAAGAATGACTAAAATTCAATTTTAGCATTTGAATGAGATATACTTTTATGTTTGCCAGTCCACCTTTAAGAAGAACCGGAACCAAAAATTAATTCTGGGTTAGAAACCCTAAATCAAAGTTCATATAGAGTAAGTTGGGGTAAAAGTACGAGTCGGGTAAAAGTACGTTTTGGGATTATCACAAACCGAGAATAGTAAAATTCAAAACTCTGGCGTGGATTGATAGTGATTTGGACTGCCAACAACCAGCCATAATTTTTTTCGTAGAAATTGAAAATACTCCGAAAAATGAGGTAAAGTAGCTTTTTTGCTTGAATGATGTAATATTTCAAATAACGGCGAACATGTTTGTGTAATCAAAAGTCTGGCTTTCAATAAAAGTTTTGAAGTGTCTTTTTAGTTGGTTTTAATCACTATCGAATGCCGAAGAAAGAGTTTGATTACTATGCCTCTGTTCTGCACAATAAACTGTGAATCATGAGAAACCATGAAGGGGCAAAAGTACGAACTGTAAATGGGGCAAAAGTACGAAGGGTCTACTGAAGTAAATCTGAACGGAAAATTTAAACATATTTTTTAAATGCTCTGGAAACATCAGCGCATATTTTTGTTTGTACTAGACTTGCTCGCGCGAAAAATTGCTCGAATTCGATGAGAACTGGATTCTGTGAACCTGTTGAATATGGACAATTGGTGAAAAGCTGAAAATTTGCGCAGGTTATTCACCCATGTATAGAATTTGTATAAGAAGCGAACACGGGAGCTGCTTTTGTAAGCAAAGATTGATATAAAATAATTTTCCTCTTGACTTACTGCAGAACTGTGGAATTTTGAATGGTCGTACTTTTACCCCACATCACTCGAACTTTTGCCCCAGAGGTGGGGTAAAAGTACGTTTCGATAGCAGTTAGGCATTTTCACTACTGCTATCAAATGAGTCGATCGATTATCTTCGTAATTTTGTAGAAGAGAGATAAAAGTCTAAGGAATCAAATTCTGTTCTTGGTTTTTTGAAAAAAAACCGGCAAAATTTTCTAAAAATAGGATAGCACTAAGGTCGTACTTTTACCCCACCATACTCTAAAGGAATTGCACCATGGGGTACAACCCCGAAATCGTAGAAATCAAGCCTAAGGACTAGACCCTCACATCGCATATTTCTATTGTGATTGCAAGTCCCACCCTGCGCCCAACCATAGATTCTCAAGCACAAATTTCTCTGAGAAGGGGAAAACGACACGACAGGAAGCTTTTTCCTAAGCACAAACGACAGGAGAGAATTTCGCCCGTGGAAGCAAATTGAATCCAATAAGACAAATTTTCTCGAGCTTTAAGCTCTCGGGCTAGTTTGTTGTTCCCTTTTCTCTTTTTCTCTTGAGAAGCTTTTCGTTCGCATTGAGAAACCTGTGCAATTGTTGCGTTGTTGTTGTTGGGGTTGGTGTCTAGAAAAGACAATGACGAATTGCTGAAGCCAATGGAAGATAACAACCAAACAGTAGCGCCACCAAATCCTCCATAGTAATGTTTAAATTATTTGGGATTTTTTTTTGGAACATGCATATAAGGCTAATAAGCTACTAATAATAAAGACAAAATTGAAGAAATAGAGAAAAACTGTACGAATTAACCATTTAGGCCAGGTTGACCAAATACAAAATTGACGAATTTGACAAGATTGACAAAATTTTTAAAAATTGCGAAAGTAGACAAAACTGACAAGATTGTAAAAATTGACAAATCTCAAAAAATTGACAAAAATGACAAAATTCACAAAATTGGCAGAATTGAGAAAATTGAAAAGATTGACAAAATTGAAAAGATAGCCAAATTGAAAAAACTGACAAAATTGACAAAATTTACTTGATTGACAAAATTGACAAAACTGACCAAATTGACAGAATTGACGAAATTGACAAACATGACATATTGACAAAATCGACAAAATTCACAAAATAGACAAAACTTACAAAATTTAAAGAATAGATAAAACTAACAAAATTAACAAGATCGACAAAATTTTAAAAGTTTTACAAAATTAACAAAACGGACAAGATTGACAAAATGGACAAGATCGACAAAATTAAACAAATATGACAAACTCGAAAAAAAAAATCACAAAATTTAAATAATTGACATATTTGACAAAACTGAAAAATCTGACAGAATTGACAAAACTAACAAAATTTACTAGATTGACAAATATGACAAAATTGACAAAGTTGACAAAATTGACAAAATTCACAAAATTGACAAGATTGACAAAACTGATTAAATTGTCAAAACTGACGGAATTGGGGGCCGTTCACATACCAAAAATGACAAATTGACAAGAATGACAAAATTGATGAACTTGGAAAAAAGACAAAATTAACAAAACTGACTCATTCGAAGAAATTGATGAAATTGCCATAATTGACAAAATTGACAAGAAAAAAAACTGACAAAATCGAAAAAAAAAACAAAAAATAGACAAAATTGAAAAAACAGACAAAATTGAAAAAAAAAAACAAAACTTACAAAATTGCCAAATTTGAAAAAGTTGACAAAGTTGATAGAATTGACAAAGTCGACCAAAATTGCATAATTCATAAAACACAATTAGATAGAAAATAGATTAAACTTACAAAATTTTAAAAGTCTGACAAAATTGACAAAACGGACAAGATTGACAAAATTTACAAAATTCATAAAACTAAACAAAAATCACAAAATCGACAAAATTCGCTAAATTTGCAGAATTGACATATCTGACAAAACTGACAAATATGACAGAATTGACAAAATCATTTTGAAATATACGGCATAAATACGGAAGTTACATTTCTAAATTTTATTTCGTAATGCTGAAAGCATAGGGCCTTAACTCTCACATCGTAGTATTTCTATAGTGATTGAAAGTCTCATCCTTCGCCAAACGATAGATTCTCAAGCACAAATTTCTCTGAGAAGGGGAAAACGACACGGGGACGCGGACGATGTATGCACATCCTCTCATCCTCTCACGTGCCGTTCGTGCTCAGGAAGCTTTTTTCTAAGCACAAACGACAGGAGAGAATTTCGCCCGTGGAAGCAAATTGAATCCAATAAGACAAATTTTCTCGAGCTTTAAGCTCTCGGGCTAGTTTGTTGTTCCCTTTTCTCTTTTTCTCTTGAGAAGCTTTTCGTTCGCATTGAGAAACCTGTGCAATTGTTGCGTTGTTGTTGTTGGGGTTGGTGTCTAGAAAAGACGATTACGAATTGCCGAATCCAATGGAAGATAACAACCAAACAGTAGCGCCACCAAATCCTCCATAGTAAAGCTGAAAGCATTTGGGAATTTTTGTTTTGATTATGCATATAGATCCTAGATCCGAATTAATCATTTGGACCAGGATGACCAAAAAACAAAAATTGACAAAATAAACAAAATCGACAAAATTGACAAAATCGACAAAATTCACAAAATTGACAAAACTTACAAAATGGGCAAGATTGACAAAATTGAAATAACGGACAAAATCGAAAAAAAATCACAAAATTTGCAAAATTGACAAAATTGTCTGAATTGACCAAACCGACAAAACTTACAAGATTGACAAAAAAAAAAACAAAATTGACCAAAGTGAC
The DNA here is from genome assembly GCF_029784155.1 of Uranotaenia lowii. Taxonomy (NCBI): domain Eukaryota; kingdom Metazoa; phylum Arthropoda; class Insecta; order Diptera; family Culicidae; genus Uranotaenia; species Uranotaenia lowii. Next base: position 182,491,007 of record NC_073692.1, on the reverse strand, counting down.
AAAACTGAAAAAATAAAAACTCCATTTAATACACTTAACAGTCGATTCTAGCCTTTCTTACAGTCTATAAATTATATTTGAACACACATGACACAAAATAATAAATATATGATAGATTTATAAATTCTGAGTAATGATTGAAGTGTTTCGAACGAATTAATTTGAATAAATTTAAAAAATTAAAATTCAAAATTTTTTTTAGGAAAAAAGTATTTTGAAATAATTATAATTGTCACATAAAGAATAACATAATTGTAAACTAATTGAATATTTTTGAATGATTGAATTCTGGAATATCTTGTACGATCCCGTTTCTATGACATTATAATATTTGAATTAATTCATAGGAAACCAGCATATGCATATGCAAATTATCAATATACTACAAGATGAGTTGATCCTAGTATCACATTACTTTTTTTCGATAAGATTATATTTCCCCTTTCTAGTATGACAACAGATCGGTATCAATTTTAGGAAAGGGCGAATGCTGTTTCGAGAAAATTGCGTTTAAAGTTTGACAGTTCCATAAGCTAGGTCTAAGAATGTACACTTCACCCAGCTAATAACTCTATTTGTTTGCATTTGGCGCATACGCTCTTTGAAAAAATCGAACGAGATATTAAAATAAATGGAAAAACACGTTGTATATTCAAAGGCGGTTTTCTCTTCACACCACGAGCTTTTAGCGACGCTTGTGTGTATATTTATTTCGCCTTTAGTTATGCATGTAAACAGATACTTAAGGACCGTTCTAAAACAGGTAATTGAATTTGAATATGAATTTAATCGACCAAGTTATGAATTTAATCGACCAACTATTACAAGATTTGTAGGGAATATAGCGAGTTAAGATAGAATAAAAGAAAAATGATCAAATGAAAAATTGGCAACACTCTGTACATGAGAAAATACAAGACAGCTGTTTACTCGGGAACTCGTTGGATCGTTCGTTAACCAGGGAGAGAGGACTGTGTAGAGTTTTGTAAGAAGAGAATTGTGTGTATTGGACGGAGTGGAAATGAAAAAGGTAAGGTCAGTTTACAGAGAAATTTTGAGAGAGACGGATCGCGTCAATGTCTCGTGCGGTAAAGGTAGGAATTTGAATGGCGGAAATTACGATCGGTCTCGGGTGTATACGGGTTGTTGTAGTGATTTGTGTGGCACGATTGGAAACGAATGGTGAGCAAGTCCGAAGAATGGCCGATAAGTCACGACAATGGCGCATTCGGTAGACGTGGAACAGCTTCGAAACGGTCGGTTGATATGTTTTATTCATGAAAAAGATTAATTTTTCGTTGGTTGGTGAGCGATGGAAGAACCTCTGGTGGATGCACCTAGATGTTACGTTATTGGACAAATTTTAATAGAATAGGTTTTTTTTCTACGGCTCGAAAGAAATAAGTGCAGATGGTTTAAAAATTTACGGTTTTGGATACGAAAGAGTATTAATAGAATTTAAGTAGACTTGTTTTGTGAACAATAAACTTACAAAAACTGTGATGACGGAATACACAAAAAAAACCCTTAAGGATTTGTGGATTTTAAAAAAATATTGGAAAATGTCGGGAATTACAAATGAAGAATGTATGGGAAAAGGAAGTGTTTATAAAAGGTTATTGATTGAGAGTGGAAAAGAGAAAATAAACTGTAGTTAGCGAAGAATTAAAAATGGATCACGAAATAAAGGGAGTAAGACCGTGAACATTTAAAGAAAAAAACCCTAAGAATTCAAAAGGTAAAAAAAAAAGGATGCGGTAAAATGGAGAACAAAATGAATTAAAATTTTAAAATAGAGTCTGAACAAAGAAAAGGTGAATAAAAAGAAAGGGTAACGGAGGACCAATATTCGATAAAAAAGGGAAAAAGAAATAGAAACGAAATTGAAAATAAGAGAATGTAAAAATCGAGAATAAGTTAATTTAAAAAAAAAAAAATGAAGAATGGATTATAACTATGAAAAAAACCGAATGATCATAAAAAGGAAGTATTTTGAAAAGAAGAGTGGTTGGGAGTGGAAACAGGAAGAGCGGATTGAAGTTATCGATTTGGCACTGGTACAACGAATGAGGATTTGGAGATGAAGAGCCGAACCTTGGGATGTACTTGAGGAAAATTTAAGTGAGGAAAGTCAATATAATAGATTCCGTAAATGGAGAAGACGGGAAATAAAATGAAGATTGGAGAATAGAAAACGTGAAATGTAATGATCAATGGGCAAAAAAATTACAAAAGCGCATGATTGTGTGTGAAAAAGAGAAAGCTAAAAATTAAAAATATAGTGCACCAAATAAAGAATTAAATCTTAGCACCTGTAAGAACAAGCGGAAATTGTAAAATTGGAGAGTTAAAATAAAGAAAATTCAAAACGAACTATGTATTGAAAAGTTAAAATGGAAAATATTGCAAAAAAAAAATGTCATTAAAGGAAAAAAATGGAATGTGACTAAGATGGGGTAAGGGTGATCTGGAAAAGGAGTAGGATGGAAGGAAAGAAAAATAAAAGAATGAGAAAAAAGAACAATAGTGGAATATGCAGTAGTAAAATTGAAAAAAGTGAAAGTAAACAATAAATAAAAAGAAAGTAAAACTTTGTAAGAACAAATTGAAAGGGAGACCTTTGGAAAGTTACATAAAGATGATCTGGAAAAGGAGTAGGATGGAAGGAAAGAAAAATAGAAGAATGGAAAAAATAGAACTAAAGTGGAATGTGGAATAGTGAAATTGAAAAAAAATAAAAAAAGCAGTAAAAAATGTAAAACTTTGGAAGAACGAATTGAAAGGGAGACCGTTGAAAAGTTACATAAAGATGATCCAAAAAAAGTGTTAAAGGATGAAAAAAAAAAATAATAAATAAACTGGAACCGTGTATAGAAAAATGGAATAAATATAAGAAAGAATTTGAAATGTTCGAGAAATAGAGAATGTTAAATGGAAGATAGAGAAAAGGGAGGAAGGCGAATGAGAATGGAATAAAAAATATTTGAAAAAAAAAAGTGAAAATGTTGTATAGAAAGGACATAAGGGAGAAAAGGGAATAGAGTTTGAAAAATTATGAGAATGAGAAAAAAAGGATATGGGAAAGGAGTAGCTTAAAAGGCTTAAAACAAAAGAGAATGGAAAATGAATAGGGAATTATGAAAAATAAAAAAAAGCATTTCAAAAGAATAAATTGAAAGTGGACAAATGAAGAGTTGAAATAAAGTTGATTCAAAAAGAATAATGTAATTGATGTAAGAGAAAAAGGAAAATGGGCGAAGGAGCGAAATTAAATTGAATGAGGAATATCGGAAAAGTAAAAATAAATTATACAGAGTGGTAAATGGAGCACGGAAAATGGCGAGCTTAAATAGAACAAATGAAAAAAGGTTAGAAAGTTGGAATGTAGGTAGCTTAAAAGAAAAACATGATTAAATAATTAAAAAAAAGGAAAAACACTGTTTAAAAAAAAAGTAAAAAAAAAAATGAATAGAAAAGTTAAGGATGGAAAATAAAAAATGGAGAAAATGAGTAAGTTGAAAGTATAAAACAAAGAAAGAATGGAAATGGAGCGAAATAAATGTAATAATAAATATCGCGAAAATGAGAAATTTTAATGGTAAATAAAAAAAAAAAAGAAGCGCTCTAGAAGAACAAAATTAAATTGAACAATTGGAGGGTTGGAAAAAAAAGGAATAATAGAAAAGTGAAAACTGATAAACTAAAAAAATTTGAAAAAAAATGGAGCCTTTATAGAAACAAATTGAAAATAAACAATTGGAAAATTGCAGTAAATATTATTGAATAAGAAGAATGATAGAAAGGATGGAAAATTAAAAAAATCTAAAGGGAATTCTTGTAGATAGAAAAAATATTGATTAAAAGAAAAAAAATATGAGTGAAACAAATAGAGAATGAAATAACAGAACAGGATGAAAGGATAAAAAAAAATTTAGATGGATGAAAAGAAAATAGAATAAGATTGCAAAATAAATTCTGTGTAATGAGAAAACGAAAAGATGACAGTAGATAAGAGAGTATGACGATAATGGAAAGAGAAAGAACCAATGAAGAATGAAGGGCAAAAGAAACAGCAAAGAATAAATTGAAATGGACAATTGGAAAGACCAAATAAAAAAACCCGATTTAATACACTTAACAGTGGATTGTAGCCTTTCTTTCAGTCTATAAACTATATTTGGATACACATGACACAAAATAATAAATAAATGATAGATTTATAAACTCTGAATAATGATTAAATTATTTCAAACGTAGTAAATCCTTAATGAATTTAAAAAAATAAGATTTAAAATTTTTTAAAAGATAAAAGTTTTTTGATATAATTATAATTTTAACATGAAGAATAACATAATTGAACATTTTTGAATGATTGAATTCTGGAATATCTTGTATGAGTCCGTTTCTATGACATTATGATCTTATATCTATAAATTAGAAGAGGTCTAAAAATGAAGAGTATAATTTTAATTTTGTCGATTATGTCGCTTTGTTCATTTTTTCTTTTTCAAAAATAAATAAATGGAAATTTATTTATTTTTGAAAAAGAAAATGTTGTCAATCTGTCGTGACTTATCGGCCATTCTTCGGACTTGCTCACCATTCGTTTCCAATCGTGCCACACAAATCACTACAACAACCCGTATACACCCGAGACCGATCGTAGTTTCCGCCATTCAAATTCCTACCTTTACCGCACGAGACATTGACGCGATCCGTCTCTCTCAAAATTTCTCTGTAAACTGACCTTACCTTTTTCATTTCCACTCCGTCCAATACACACAATTCTCTTCTTACAAAACTCTACACAGTCCTCTCTCCCTGGTTAACGAACGATCCAACGAGTTCCCGAGTAAACAGCTGTCTTGTATTTTCTCATGTACAGAGTGTTGCCAATTTTTCATTTGATCATTTTTCTTTTATTCTATCTTAACTCGCTATATTCCCTACATTCGCCTCCGCCTCTATACTTCTGAACTGATAAATATTTCAAAATTTTAACCCATTAGAGTTTTTTTTTCTATAATTATTATCCTGGTTGATGTCGCATTTTCGTTAGAGTTTTGTTTAAAGTTCAAACCAAATAATACACAACTGTAACCCTCTCAACTGTTAAACTGTTTGTCGTAGATTTTTTTTTTGTTTTTCTTTACTTTGGACACCCATTAATGTAATTGAACAGTTGCACTTCTTATCTTATGGCCGACCAAATTAAACAAATAAAAAAAAAACTTCTTATCTTATCTTATATGCAAACCATCATTCTCGTTTCTCTTCATTACCTTGCTTATTGGTATGCAATTCGCTCTTCATTTTTTTTTTATCTTCAACATTCAGTAAATATTTTGATTATTCCACACTTCCGTTTCCTAATTTTCTGATAGTAACATCACTTCTTTTCCTTAGTGTGTTACTTTTTTCGAATATTGTTCTGTTTGTCCTTTGTCATTCATGCTATAAAGGTCTGGAAATTCCTGGTATTGTTTTCTTTTCTTTTAAATTTTGATTTACTTACGGTTTTCCTACCAGTTTTCTGATTTAATTGTTCTTCGTTCGTAACAGCCGTACCTCTTAGAGGTTTGCTTCCATGTTTGTGGTTCTTTTCAATTTATATATAGAATTGCTCCTCCACATCTCATTTGGGCTGTTTATCATCAGGATTAAAACATTCGTTTTTTCCTTTCCATTGATGCTTTTCCGCTATCGCGCTTTTATACTCAGATGTTTTCATTTACCTTTCTTTTCTATCCTTGATTTATGTTTTTGGATTGCTCATTTTTAATTTGGATTTATACTTGATTCCCCTTTTAATATTTTTTTTTTTTTAGAATATCTCTATGCGAATCACAGACTCAGACTTCATATTAAATTTCTCCATTTTCAACCATGATTCCTTACAGAATTTTAAATCCTGAAACTATATCGAGATCTTAGATATCTCAGGGGTTTGTATCTTTTTCCCTCAATGGTGTTCCTTTTCTCAGGAGTTTATATCTCACCTCTTTACAATTTGTATAGCTCCACTCAGCAGTTTGCACCTTCCGTTTTATATATACTGTACAGCTTCTATCAGAATTAGAGTGTGCCTTCATTAAATGTACAGCTCTTCTCTTGAGTCTGAGTATTTTCATCAACTGTATTGCTTTTGCTTTTTCCAGAGTATTTTCATCAACTGTACTGCTTTTGCTTTTTCCAGGCTTTGTATTATGAAACTTTAATAACGGTACTATTCCTCTTAAGGGTTTGCAGCATAACATTTTGAGAATATTACGACCCCTCTTGGATCTACACGTTGCATTTTGAATAAAGTTTACTGTTCTGTATACCTTAGGGGTATGTATCTTTACCCTGCAACAGTACCGACTTTCTCATCAGGGGTTTTTGCCTTGCATCTTCAGCATTCATACAGCCTCTCATAAGGGTTTGTCCCTTACCTTTAATTTTAATCCAAGAAATCTAATCTGAGAAACAACGAATTTCGACCATCTATATATCAGAAACCACTGGACCAGATTGTACAAACTTAGTATCATTAGGTTACCAAACGTTTTGTGTTTTGTTTCTTCGGTTATTGGTTAATTATCAAATTCATATCATTTGAGTTATGCTTGTATGTGTAGAATACTTGCGGAAAACGAAAAACGAGATATATCTGGTCCGCAATGTGTTAATAAACTGCACCGCCCCTTCCCAGGGGTTTGAATCTTATCTCATAAGCTGTAAGCTTATCACTCCATACATTGTAATGCTTCCTTCAAAGGTTTGTACCTTACCTCTCAATAAGTTGTAATGCCCCTAACGTTTATACCTAACGTTACCCTTAAATGTAAAGCTTTTATTGGGGATTTGTACCATTCCCTCTCCGCAACAACTGCACTGGTTTTCTCAGAGTGTTTGTACCTAAACTTTTCAGTTGTACTACGCCTCTCAAGGGTTTGTACCTTACGGCTTCATCAACTGAATTTTCCTCTCACTTTATTCACCTTAAATAATGAGCTGCACCTCTCCTTTCAGGAGTACGTGCCTCAAACCTCCATCGTCTATTCTGCCCTTCTCAGGGGTTTGTGCATTAAGTCATCAATTGTACTGCCCCACTCAGGAGTTTGTACCTTATCGCTTTAAAAAATGTACTGCCTCTTTCAGGAGTTTGTACGATACCACTCCATTAGAACTGCCCCTCACATCGGCGTGCACTTTATTTTCTCTGAAATTGTACTACCCCTATCAGGTTTGTACATATCAGGTGTACTTCAAAAATTGCTCTGCCCCTCTCAGGAGTTTGTACCTAACAACTTCATTAATTGTACTGCCCCTCTCAGAGGTTTGTACCGTACACTTCCATTGTCTGTACTGCCCCTCTTAGGGTTTTGTACTTCAAATCATCAGCTGTACTGCCCTTCTCAGGGGTTTGTACGTTATCACTTCAAAAATGGCACTGCCCCTCTCAGGGTTTTTTTTACCTCACAACTTCATTAATTGTACTGCCCCTCTCAGGGGTTTGTACTTTAAATCATCAGCTGTACTGCCCCTCTCAGGGGTTTGTACAAAATCACTTCAAAAATTGTACTGCCCCTCTCAGGGGTTTGTACCTCACAACTTCATCAATTGTACTGCCCCTCTCAGGGGTTTGTACCGTGTACTTCCATCGTCTGTACTGCCCCTCTCAGGGGTTTGTACTTTAAATCATCAGCTGTGCTGCCCCTCTCGGGGGTTTGTACATTATCACTTCAAAAATTGCACTGCCCCTCTCAGGGGTTTGTACCTAACAACTTCATTTATTGTACTGCCCCTCTCAGAGGTTTGTACCGTGTACTTCCATCGTCTGTACTGCCCCTCTCAGGGGTTTGTACTTTAAATCATCAGCTGTGCTGCCCCTCTCGGGGGTTTGTACATTATCACTTCAAAAATTGCACTGCCCCTCTCAGGGGTTTGTACCTAACAACTTCATTTATTGTACTGCCCCTCTCAGAGGTTTGTACCGTACTCTTCCATTGTCTGTACTGCCTCTCTTAGGGTTTTGTACTTCAAATCATCAGCTGTACTGCCCCTCTCAGGGGTTTGTACGTTATCACTTCAAAAATGGCACTGCCCCTCTCAGGGTTTTTTTTTACCTCACAACTTCATTAATTGTACTGCCCCTCTCAGGGGTTTGTACTTTAAATCATCAGCTGTACTGCCCCTCTCAGGGGTTTGTACAAAATCACTTCAAAAATTGTACTGCCCCTCTCAGGGGTTTGTATCTCACAACTTCATTAATTGTACTGCCCCTCTCAGGGGTTTGTACCGTGTACTTCCATTGTCTGTACTGCCCCTCTCAGGGGTTTGTACTTTAAATCATCAGCTGTGCTGCCCCTCTCGGGGGTTTGTACATTATCACTTCAAAAATTGCACTGCCCCTCTCAGGGGTTTGTACCTAACAACTTCATTTATTGTACTGCCCCTCTCAGAGGTTTGTACCGTGTACTTCCATCGTCTGTACTGCCCCTCTCAGGGGTTTGTACTTTAAATCATCAGCAGTACTGCCCCTCTCAGGGGTTTGTACAATATCACTTCAAAAATTGCACTGCCCCTCTCAGGGGTTTGTACCTCACAACTTCATTAATTGTACTGCCCCTCTCAGGGGTTTGTACCGTGTACTTCCATCGTCTGTACTGCCCCTCTCAGGGGTTTGTACTTTAAATCATCAGCTGTGCTGCCCCTCTCAGGGGTTTGTACATTATCACTTCAAAAATTGCACTGCCCCTCTCAGGGGTTTGTACCTAACAACTTCATTTATTGTACTGCCCCTCTCAGAGGATTGTACCGTGTACTTCCATCGTCTGTACTGCCCCTCTCAGGGGTTTGTACTTTAAATCATCAGCAGTATTGCCCCTCTCAGGGGTTTGTAGCTTATCACTTCAAAAATAGCACTGCCCCTCTCAGGTGTTTGTACTTCACAACTTCATTTATGGTACTGCCCCGCTCAGAGGTTTGTACCGTACTCTTCCATTGTCTGTACTGCTCCTCTCAGGAGTTTGTACTTAAAATCATCAGCATTACTGCCTCTCTCAGGGGTTTGTAGCTTATCACTTCAAAAATGTGTCCTGCCCCTCTCAGGGGTATATATCTTACCACTCCATTAATTGCACTGCCCCCCTCAGGAGTGTGCACCTTATCTCCTCTTAAATTGTATTGCCCCTCTCAGGGGTTTTATACCGTACATTCTCATACTCTGTACTGCAACTCTCATGGGTTTGTACCTTGAATCGTCACTTGTACCGCCCCTATCAAGGGGTTTGCACCTTATCACTCAAAATTAGACTGCCCCACTCAGGAGTTTATTCTTTTATTCTCTTTCCCTAAATTTTAATGATTTTTCTATACTCCCTTTTCCAATATTTCTTATTCCATTTTCTTTTTTTCTCCTTTCACATTCAATCTCTTTTTTTTTGCCTGTCATCCTACTATACCTTCCTCTATACTCCAAATTCAGTTTTGAATTTCTCACAGTTCAAATTATTTTCTCTCTTATGTCCATTCTATTGAAGCTCTCCAATGTATTTCATTTCCTGTATTTCATTTGTCATTCTTATCTTTTTTATTTGGTCTTTCCAATTGTCCATTTAAATTTATTTTTTGCTGTATTTTTGCCCTCCATTCTTCATTGGTACTTTTCTTTCCATTATTGTCATACTCTCTTATCTTCTGTCATCTTTTCGTTTTCTCTTTACACAGTATTTATTTTCTAATCTTCAGTCCTCGATTCTCCTTTTTTTCATCCTAATTGTTTTTCACACTGCCTGTTCGAATACTTCTTATTCTATTTTCTGTTCATTCACCTAAATTCTTTTTTTTTTTTTAGTCTTTCATCCTGCTTCGTAATTGCATTTTCTTTTTTCTCCTTTAACATTTAATCTCTTTTTTCAAATTTTGAATTTCTCACATTCCAAATTATTTTCTCTCTTATGTCCATTCTACAATATATTCCATTTCCTGTATTTCATTTGTCATTCTAATTTTTTTCATTTGGATTTTTCCAATTGTCCTTTTCAATTTTTTTTTGCTGTATTTTTGCCCTCCATTCTTCATTGGTTCTTTATCTTTCCATTATCGTCATACTCTCTTATCTACTGTCATCTTTTCATTTTCTCATTACACAGCATTTATTTTCCAATCTTCAGTCCTCGATTCACCTTTTTTTCATCTTAATTTTTTTTTCACACTGCATGTTCGAATATTTCTTATTCTATTTTCTTTTCATCCATATTAATACTTTTTTTTATTATTTTAGCCTTTCATTCTGCTTCGTTATTTTATTTCCATTTTTATCCTTTAACATTCAATCTCTTTTTTTTTTAAATTTTGAATTTCTAACACTCCAAATTATTTTCTCTCTTATGTCCATTTTATTGAAACTCTACCATATATTTCATTTCCTGTATTTCATTTTTTATTATTTTTTTTTTATTTGGTCTTTCCAATTGTCCATTTCAATTTATTCTTTGCTGTTTCTTTTGCCCTTCATTCTTCATTGGTTCTTTCTCTTTCCATTATCGTCATACTCTCTTATCTACTGTCATCTTTTCGTTTTCTCATTACACAGAATTTATTTTGCAATCTTATTCTATTTTCTTTTCATCCATCTAAATTTTTTTTTATCCTTTCATCCTGTTCTGTTATTTCATTCTCTATTTGTTTCACTCATATTTTTTTTTCTTTTAATCAATATTTTTTCTATCTACAAGAATTCCCTTTAGATTTTTTTAATTTTCCATCCTTTCTATCATTCTTCTTATTCAATAATATTTACTGCAATTTTCCAATTGTTTATTTTCAATTTGTTTCTATAAAGGCTCCATTTTTTTTCAAATTTTTTTAGTTTATCAGTTTTCACTTTTCTATTATTCCTTTTTTTTCCAACCCTCCAATTGTTCAATTTAATTTTGTTCTTCTAGAGCGCTTCTTTTTTTTTTTTTATTTACCATTAAAATTTCTCATTTTCGCGATATTTATTATTACATTTATTTCGCTCCATTTCCATTCTTTCTTTGTTTTATACTTTCAACTTACTCATTTTCTCCATTTTTTATTTTCCATCCTTAACTTTTCTATTCATTTTTTTTTTTACTTTTTTTTCAAACAGTGTTTTTCCTTTTTTTTAATTATTTAATCATGTTTTTCTTTTAAGCTACCTACATTCCAACTTTCTAACCTTTTTTCATTTGTTCTATTTAAGCTCGCCATTTTCCGTGCTCCATTTACCACTCTGTATAATTTATTTTTACTTTTCCGATATTCCTCATTCAATTTAATTTCGCTCCTTCGCCCATTTTCCTTTTTCTCTTACATCAATTACATTATTCTTTTTGAATCAACTTTATTTCAACTCTTCATTTGTCCACTTTCAATTTATTCTTTTGAAATGCTTTTTTTTATTTTTCATAATTCCCTATTCATTTTCCATTCTCTTTTGTTTTAAGCCTTTTAAGCTACTCCTTTCCCATATCCTTTTTTTCTCATTCTCATAATTTTTCAAACTCTATTCCCTTTTCTCCCTTATGTCCTTTCTATACAACATTTTCACTTTTTTTTTTCAAATATTTTTTATTCCATTCTCATTCGCCTTCCTCCCTTTTCTCTATCTTCCATTTAACATTCTCTATTTCTCGAACATTTCAAATTCTTTCTTATATTTATTCCATTTTTCTATACACGGTTCCAGTTTATTTATTATTTTTTTTTTTCATCCTTTAACACTTTTTTTGGATCATCTTTATGTAACTTTTCAACGGTCTCCCTTTCAATTCGTTCTTCCAAAGTTTTACATTTTTTACTGCTTTTTTTATTTTTTTTCAATTTCACTATTCCACATTCCACTTTAGTTCTATTTTTTCCATTCTTCTATTTTTCTTTCCTTCCATCCTACTCCTTTTCCAGATCATCTTTATGTAACTTTCCAAAGGTCTCCCTTTCAATTTGTTCTTACAAAGTTTTACTTTCTTTTTATTTATTGTTTACTTTCACTTTTTTCAATTTTACTACTGCATATTCCACTATTGTTCTTTTTTCTCATTCTTTTATTTTTCTTTCCTTCCATCCTACTCCTTTTCCAGATCACCCTTACCCCATCTTAGTCACATTCCATTTTTTTCCTTTAATGACATTTTTTTTTTGCAATATTTTCCATTTTAACTTTTCAATACATAGTTCGTTTTGAATTTTCTTTATTTTAACTCTCCAATTTTACAATTTCCGCTTGTTCTTACAGGTGCTAAGATTTAATTCTTTATTTGGTGCACTATATTTTTAATTTTTAGCTTTCTCTTTTTCACACACAATCATGCGCTTTTGTAATTTTTTTGCCCATTGATCATTACATTTCACGTTTTCTATTCTCCAATCTTCATTTTATTTCCCGTCTTCTCCATTTACGGAATCTATTATATTGACTTTCCTCACTTAAATTTTCCTCAAGTACATCCCAAGGTTCGGCTCTTCATCTCCAAATCCTCATTCGTTGTACCAGTGCCAAATCGATAACTTCAATCCGCTCTTCCTGTTTCCACTCCCAACCACTCTTCTTTTCAAAATACTTCCTTTTTATGATCATTCGGTTTTTTTCATAGTTATAATCCATTCTTCATTTTTTTTTTTTAAATTAACTTATTCTCGATTTTTACATTCTCTTATTTTCAATTTCGTTTCTATTTCTTTTTCCCTTTTTTATCGAATATTGGTCCTCCGTTACCCTTTCTTTTTATTCACCTTTTCTTTGTTCAGACTCTATTTTAAAATTTTAATTCATTTTGTTCTCCATTTTACCGCATCCTTTTTTTTTTACCTTTTGAATTCTTAGGGTTTTTTTCTTTAAATGTTCACGGTCTTACTCCCTTTATTTCGTGATCCATTTTTAATTCTTCGCTAACTACAGTTTATTTTCTCTTTTCCACTCTCAATCAATAACCTTTTATAAACACTTCCTTTTCCCATACATTCTTCATTTGTAATTCCCGACATTTTCCAATATTTTTTTAAAATCCACAAATCCTTAAGGGTTTTTTTTGTGTATTCCGTCATCACAGTTTTTGTAAGTTTATTGTTCACAAAACAAGTCTACTTAAATTCTATTAATATTCTTTCGTATCCAAAACCGTAAATTTTTAAACCATCTGCACTTATTTCTTTCGAGCCGTAGAAAAAAAACCTATTCTATTAAAATTTGTCCAATAACGTAACATCTAGGTGCATCCACCAGAGGTTCTTCCATCGCTCACCAACCAACGAAAAATTAATCTTTTTCATGAATAAAACATATCAACCTACCGTTTCGAAGCTGTTCCACGTCTACCGAATGCGCCATTGTCGTGACTTATCGGCCATTCTTCGGACTTGCTCACCATTCGTTTCCAATCGTGCCACACAAATCACTACAACAACCCGTATACACCCGAGACCGATCGTAATTTCCGCCATTCAAATTCCTACCTTTACCGCACGAGACATTGACGCGATCCGTCTCTCTCAAAATTTCTCTGTAAACTGACCTTACCTTTTTCATTTCCACTCCGTCCAATACACACAATTCTCTTCTTACAAAACTCTACACAGTCCTCTCTCCCTGGTTAACGAACGATCCAACGAGTTCCCGAGTAAACAGCTGTCTTGTATTTTCTCATGTACAGAGTGTTGCCAATTTTTCATTTGATCATTTTTCTTTTATTCTATCTTAACTCGCTATATTCCCTACAAATCTTGTAATAGTTGGTCGATTAAATTCATAACTTGGTCGATTAAATTCATATTCAAATTCAATTACCTGTTTTAGAACGGTCCTTAAGTATCTGTTTACATGCATAACTAAAGGCGAAATAAATATACACACAAGCGTCGCTAAAAGCTCGTGGTGTGAAGAGAAAACCGCCTTTGAATATACAACGTGTTTTTCCATTTATTTTAATATCTCGTTCGATTTTTTCAAAGAGCGTATGCGCCAAATGCAAACAAATAGAGTTATTAGCTGGGTGAAGTGTACATTCTTAGACCTAGCTTATGGAACTGTCAAACTTTAAACGCAATTTTCTCGAAACAGCATTCGCCCTTTCCTAAAATTGATACCGATCTGTTGTCATACTAGAAAGGGGAAATATAATCTTATCGAAAAAAAGTAATGTGATACTAGGATCAACTCATCTTGTAGTATATTGATAATTTGCATATGCATATGCTGGTTTCCTATGAATTAATTCAAATATTATAATGTCATAGAAACGGGATCGTACAAGATATTCCAGAATTCAATCATTCAAAAATATTCAATTAGTTTACAATTATGTTATTCTTTATGTGACAATTATAATTATTTCAAAATACTTTTTTCCTAAAAAAAATTTTGAATTTTAATTTTTTAAATTTATTCAAATTAATTCGTTCGAAACACTTCAATCATTACTCAGAATTTATAAATCTATCATATATTTATTATTTTGTGTCATGTGTGTTCAAATATAATTTATAGACTGTAAGAAAGGCTAGAATCGACTGTTAAGTGTATTAAATGGAGTTTTTATTTTTTCAGTTTTGTCACTTTGGTCAATTTTGTTTTTTTTTTTGTCAATCTTGTAAGTTTTGTCGGTTTGGTCAATTCAGACAATTTTGTCAATTTTGCAAATTTTGTGATTTTTTTTCGATTTTGTCCGTTATTTCAATTTTGTCAATCTTGCCCATTTTGTAAGTTTTGTCAATTTTGTGAATTTTGTCGATTTTGTCAATTTTGTCGATTTTGTTTATTTTGTCAATTTTTGTTTTTTGGTCATCCTGGTCCAAATGATTAATTCGGATCTAGGATCTATATGCATAATCAAAACAAAAATTCCCAAATGCTTTCAGCTTTACTATGGAGGATTTGGTGGCGCTACTGTTTGGTTGTTATCTTCCATTGGATTCGGCAATTCGTAATCGTCTTTTCTAGACACCAACCCCAACAACAACAACGCAACAATTGCACAGGTTTCTCAATGCGAACGAAAAGCTTCTCAAGAGAAAAAGAGAAAAGGGAACAACAAACTAGCCCGAGAGCTTAAAGCTCGAGAAAATTTGTCTTATTGGATTCAATTTGCTTCCACGGGCGAAATTCTCTCCTGTCGTTTGTGCTTAGAAAAAAGCTTCCTGAGCACGAACGGCACGTGAGAGGATGAGAGGATGTGCATACATCGTCCGCGTCCCCGTGTCGTTTTCCCCTTCTCAGAGAAATTTGTGCTTGAGAATCTATCGTTTGGCGAAGGATGAGACTTTCAATCACTATAGAAATACTACGATGTGAGAGTTAAGGCCCTATGCTTTCAGCATTACGAAATAAAATTTAGAAATGTAACTTCCGTATTTATGCCGTATATTTCAAAATGATTTTGTCAATTCTGTCATATTTGTCAGTTTTGTCAGATATGTCAATTCTGCAAATTTAGCGAATTTTGTCGATTTTGTGATTTTTGTTTAGTTTTATGAATTTTGTAAATTTTGTCAATCTTGTCCGTTTTGTCAATTTTGTCAGACTTTTAAAATTTTGTAAGTTTAATCTATTTTCTATCTAATTGTGTTTTATGAATTATGCAATTTTGGTCGACTTTGTCAATTCTATCAACTTTGTCAACTTTTTCAAATTTGGCAATTTTGTAAGTTTTGTTTTTTTTTTCAATTTTGTCTGTTTTTTCAATTTTGTCTATTTTTTGTTTTTTTTTTCGATTTTGTCAGTTTTTTTTCTTGTCAATTTTGTCAATTATGGCAATTTCATCAATTTCTTCGAATGAGTCAGTTTTGTTAATTTTGTCTTTTTTCCAAGTTCATCAATTTTGTCATTCTTGTCAATTTGTCATTTTTGGTATGTGAACGGCCCCCAATTCCGTCAGTTTTGACAATTTAATCAGTTTTGTCAATCTTGTCAATTTTGTGAATTTTGTCAATTTTGTCAACTTTGTCAATTTTGTCATATTTGTCAATCTAGTAAATTTTGTTAGTTTTGTCAATTCTGTCAGATTTTTCAGTTTTGTCAAATATGTCAATTATTTAAATTTTGTGATTTTTTTTTTCGAGTTTGTCATATTTGTTTAATTTTGTCGATCTTGTCCATTTTGTCAATCTTGTCCGTTTTGTTAATTTTGTAAAACTTTTAAAATTTTGTCGATCTTGTTAATTTTGTTAGTTTTATCTATTCTTTAAATTTTGTAAGTTTTGTCTATTTTGTGAATTTTGTCGATTTTGTCAATATGTCATGTTTGTCAATTTCGTCAATTCTGTCAATTTGGTCAGTTTTGTCAATTTTGTCAATCAAGTAAATTTTGTCAATTTTGTCAGTTTTTTCAATTTGGCTATCTTTTCAATTTTGTCAATCTTTTCAATTTTCTCAATTCTGCCAATTTTGTGAATTTTGTCATTTTTGTCAATTTTTTGAGATTTGTCAATTTTTACAATCTTGTCAGTTTTGTCTACTTTCGCAATTTTTAAAAATTTTGTCAATCTTGTCAAATTCGTCAATTTTGTATTTGGTCAACCTGGCCTAAATGGTTAATTCGTACAGTTTTTCTCTATTTCTTCAATTTTGTCTTTATTATTAGTAGCTTATTAGCCTTATATGCATGTTCCAAAAAAAAATCCCAAATAATTTAAACATTACTATGGAGGATTTGGTGGCGCTACTGTTTGGTTGTTATCTTCCATTGGCTTCAGCAATTCGTCATTGTCTTTTCTAGACACCAACCCCAACAACAACAACGCAACAATTGCACAGGTTTCTCAATGCGAACGAAAAGCTTCTCAAGAGAAAAAGAGAAAAGGGAACAACAAACTAGCCCGAGAGCTTAAAGCTCGAGAAAATTTGTCTTATTGGATTCAATTTGCTTCCACGGGCGAAATTCTCTCCTGTCGTTTGTGCTTAGGAAAAAGCTTCCTGTCGTGTCGTTTTCCCCTTCTCAGAGAAATTTGTGCTTGAGAATCTATGGTTGGGCGCAGGGTGGGACTTGCAATCACAATAGAAATATGCGATGTGAGGGTCTAGTCCTTAGGCTTGATTTCTACGATTTCGGGGTTGTACCCCATGGTGCAATTCCTTTATATGAACTTTGATTTAGGGTTTCTAACCCAGAATTAATTTTTGGTTCCGGTTCTTCTTAAAGGTGGACTGGCAAACATAAAAGTATATCTCATTCAAATGCTAAAATTGAATTTTAGTCATTCTTGTTTCATTGACATATATTTGTCAATAATTTCATGCATGGCGTTCGATCGGTGGCGCCCTCTGTTTTCCTTAAGGGGAATTACACGGAGTAAATGCGTACCCAGCACTTTTCGCGCCATGTTTTCGATCATCTTGATTAGTGATTGCTGGTTGTGACTAGCAAGCCAAATTGACACGTTTTTTGGAGTGATGATTTGATGATAATTACTATGAAAATTTAATTTTCAAACTATCTTGTTTTTTTTTCTTTCTTTTATAGGACGAAGAAGAAAAAAAATCAATTTTTTTAAGATAAAAATCATTTTTATTGTACTGCCCAGTTTCGCAAAAACGTGCAAAAAAAGTTTACAAAAAATCACACCAATACACACAAATACACAGACATCATCTGAACTCGACGAGCTGATTCGATAGGTACCTATAAAGATATATCTAAGACCCATAATTAATGATCTCCCAAATCGACCGATAACTATACCTTTCTGAAAGAAAGGCAAAAAAGAGATTGAATGTGAAAGGAGAAAAAAAGAAAATGGAATAAGAAATATTGGAAAAGGGAGTATAGAAAAATCATTAAAATTTAGGGAAAGAGAATAAAAGAATAAACTCCTGAGTGGGGCAGTCTAATTTTGAGTGATAAGGTGCAAACCCCTTGATAGGGGCGGTACAAGTGACGATTCAAGGTACAAACCCATGAGAGTTGCAGTACAGAGTATGAGAATGTACGGTATAAAACCCCTGAGAGGGGCAATACAATTTAAGAGGAGATAAGGTGCACACTCCTGAGGGGGGCAGTGCAATTAATGGAGTGGTAAGATATATACCCCTGAGAGGGGCAGGACACATTTTTGAAGTGATAAGCTACAAACCCCTGAGAGAGGCAGTAATGCTGATGATTTTAAGTACAAACTCCTGAGAGGAGCAGTACAGACAATGGAAGAGTACGGTACAAACCTCTGAGCGGGGCAGTACCATAAATGAAGTTGTGAAGTACAAACACCTGAGAGGGGCAGTGCTATTTTTGAAGTGATAAGCTACAAACCCCTGAGAGGGGCAATACTGCTGATGATTTAAAGTACAAACCCCTGAGAGGGGCAGTACAGACGATGGAAGTACACGGTACAATCCTCTGAGAGGGGCAGTACAATAAATGAAGTTGTTAGGTACAAACCCCTGAGAGAGGCAGTGCAATTTTTGAAGTGATAATGTACAAACCCCTGAGAGGGGCAGCACAGCTGATGATTTAAAGTACAAACCCCTGAGAGGGGCAGTACAGACGATGGAAGTACACGGTACAAACCCCTGAGAGGGGCAGTACAATTAATGAAGTTGTGAGGTACAAACCCCTGAGAGGGGCAGTGCAATTTTTGAAGTGATATTGTACAAACCCCTGAGAGGGGCAGTACTGCTGATGATTTAAAGTACAAACCCCTGAGAGGGGCAGTACAGACGATGGAAGTACACGGTACAAACCTCTGAGAGGGGCAGTACAATAAATGAAGTTGTTAGGTACAAACCCCTGAGAGGGGCAGTGCAATTTTTGAAGTGATAATGTACAAACCCCCGAGAGGGGCAGCACAGCTGATGATTTAAAGTACAAACCCCTGAGAGGGGCAGTACAGACAATGGAAGTACACGGTACAAACCCCTGAGAGGGGCAGTACAATTAATGAAGTTGTGAGATACAAACCCCTGAGAGGGGCAGTACAATTTTTGAAGTGATTTTGTACAAACCCCTGAGAGGGGCAGTACAGCTGATGATTTAAAGTACAAACCCCTGAGAGGGGCAGTACAATTAATGAAGTTGTGAGGTAAAAAAAAACCCTGAGAGGGGCAGTGCCATTTTTGAAGTGATAACGTACAAACCCCTGAGAGGGGCAGTACAGCTGATGATTTGAAGTACAAAACCCTAAGAGAGGCAGTACAGACAATGGAAGAGTACGGTACAAACCTCTGAGAGGGGCAGTACAATAAATGAAGTTGTTAGGTACAAACCCCTGAGAGGGGCAGTGCAATTTTTGAAGTGATAATGTACAAACCCCCGAGAGGGGCAGCACAGCTGATGATTTAAAGTACAAACCCCTGAGAGGGGCAGTACAGACGATGGAAGTACACGGTACAAACCCCTGAGAGGGGCAGTACAATTGATGAAGTTGTGAGGTACAAACCCCTGAGAGGGGCAGTACAATTTTTGAAGTGATAATGTACAAACCCCCGAGAGGGGCAGCACAGCTGATGATTTAAAGTACAAACCCCTGAGAGGGGCAGTACAGACGATGGAAGTACACGGTACAAACCCCTGAGAGGGGCAGTACAATTGATGAAGTTGTGAGGTACAAACCCCTGAGAGGGGCAGTACAATTTTTGAAGTGATTTTGTACAAACCCCTGAGAGGGGCAGTACAGCTGATGATTTAAAGTACAAACCCCTGAGAGGGGCAGTACAATTAATGAAGTTGTGAGGTAAAAAAAACCCTGAGAGGGGCAGTGCCATTTTTGAAGTGATAACGTACAAACCCCTGAGAAGGGCAGTACAGCTGATGATTTGAAGTACAAAACCCTAAGAGGGGCAGTACAGACAATGGAAGTGTACGGTACAAACCTCTGAGAGGGGCAGTACAATTAATGAAGTTGTTAGGTACAAACTCCTGAGAGGGGCAGAGCAATTTTTGAAGTACACCTGATATGTACAAACCTGATAGGGGTAGTACAATTTCAGAGAAAATAAAGTGCACGCCGATGTGAGGGGCAGTTCTAATGGAGTGGTATCGTACAAACTCCTGAAAGAGGCAGTACATTTTTTAAAGCGATAAGGTACAAACTCCTGAGTGGGGCAGTACAATTGATGACTTAATGCACAAACCCCTGAGAAGGGCAGAATAGACGATGGAGGTTTGAGGCACGTACTCCTGAAAGGAGAGGTGCAGCTCATTATTTAAGGTGAATAAAGTGAGAGGAAAATTCAGTTGATGAAGCCGTAAGGTACAAACCCTTGAGAGGCGTAGTACAACTGAAAAGTTTAGGTACAAACACTCTGAGAAAACCAGTGCAGTTGTTGCGGAGAGGGAATGGTACAAATCCCCAATAAAAGCTTTACATTTAAGGGTAACGTTAGGTATAAACGTTAGGGGCATTACAACTTATTGAGAGGTAAGGTACAAACCTTTGAAGGAAGCATTACAATGTATGGAGTGATAAGCTTACAGCTTATGAGATAAGATTCAAACCCCTGGGAAGGGGCGGTGCAGTTTATTAACACATTGCGGACCAGATATATCTCGTTTTTCGTTTTCCGCAAGTATTCTACACATACAAGCATAACTCAAATGATATGAATTTGATAATTAACCAATAACCGAAGAAACAAAACACAAAACGTTTGGTAACCTAATGATACTAAGTTTGTACAATCTGGTCCAGTGGTTTCTGATATATAGATGGTCGAAATTCGTTGTTTCTCAGATTAGATTTCTTGGATTAAAATTAAAGGTAAGGGACAAACCCTTATGAGAGGCTGTATGAATGCTGAAGATGCAAGGCAAAAACCCCTGATGAGAAAGTCGGTACTGTTGCAGGGTAAAGATACATACCCCTAAGGTATACAGAACAGTAAACTTTATTCAAAATGCAACGTGTAGATCCAAGAGGGGTCGTAATATTCTCAAAATGTTATGCTGCAAACCCTTAAGAGGAATAGTACCGTTATTAAAGTTTCATAATACAAAGCCTGGAAAAAGCAAAAGCAGTACAGTTGATGAAAATACTCTGGAAAAAGCAAAAGCAATACAGTTGATGAAAATACTCAGACTCAAGAGAAGAGCTGTACATTTAATGAAGGCACACTCTAATTCTGATAGAAGCTGTACAGTATATATAAAACGGAAGGTGCAAACTGCTGAGTGGAGCTATACAAATTGTAAAGAGGTGAGATATAAACTCCTGAGAAAAGGAACACCATTGAGGGAAAAAGATACAAACCCCTGAGATATCTAAGATCTCGATATAGTTTCAGGATTTAAAATTCTGTAAGGAATCATGGTTGAAAATGGAGAAATTTAATATGAAGTCTGAGTCTGTGATTCGCATAGAGATATTCTAAAAAAAAAAAAATATTAAAAGGGGAATCAAGTATAAATCCAAATTAAAAATGAGCAATCCAAAAACATAAATCAAGGATAGAAAAGAAAGGTAAATGAAAACATCTGAGTATAAAAGCGCGATAGCGGAAAAGCATCAATGGAAAGGAAAAAACGAATGTTTTAATCCTGATGATAAACAGCCCAAATGAGATGTGGAGGAGCAATTCTATATATAAATTGAAAAGAACCACAAACATGGAAGCAAACCTCTAAGAGGTACGGCTGTTACGAACGAAGAACAATTAAATCAGAAAACTGGTAGGAAAACCGTAAGTAAATCAAAATTTAAAAGAAAAGAAAACAATACCAGGAATTTCCAGACCTTTATAGCATGAATGACAAAGGACAAACAGAACAATATTCGAAAAAAGTAACACACTAAGGAAAAGAAGTGATGTTACTATCAGAAAATTAGGAAACGGAAGTGTGGAATAATCAAAATATTTACTGAATGTTGAAGATAAAAAAAAAAATGAAGAGCGAATTGCATACCAATAAGCAAGGTAATGAAGAGAAACGAGAATGATGGTTTGCATATAAGATAAGATAAGAAGTTTTTTTTTTATTTGTTTAATTTGGTCGGCCATAAGATAAGAAGTGCAACTGTTCAATTACATTAATGGGTGTCCAAAGTAAAGAAAAACAAAAAAAAATCTACGACAAACAGTTTAACAGTTGAGAGGGTTACAGTTGTGTATTATTTGGTTTGAACTTTAAACAAAACTCTAACGAAAATGCGACATCAACCAGGATAATAATTATAGAAAAAAAAACTCTAATGGGTTAAAATTTTGAAATATTTATCAGTTCAGAAGTATAGAGGCGGAGGCGAATGTAGGGAATATAGCGAGTTAAGATAGAATAAAAGAAAAATGATCAAATGAAAAATTGGCAACACTCTGTACATGAGAAAATACAAGACAGCTGTTTACTCGGGAACTCGTTGGATCGTTCGTTAACCAGGGAGAGAGGACTGTGTAGAGTTTTGTAAGAAGAGAATTGTGTGTATTGGACGGAGTGGAAATGAAAAAGGTAAGGTCAGTTTACAGAGAAATTTTGAGAGAGACGGATCGCGTCAATGTCTCGTGCGGTAAAGGTAGGAATTTGAATGGCGGAAATTACGATCGGTCTCGGGTGTATACGGGTTGTTGTAGTGATTTGTGTGGCACGATTGGAAACGAATGGTGAGCAAGTCCGAAGAATGGCCGATAAGTCACGACAGATTGACAACATTTTCTTTTTCAAAAATAAATAAATTTCCATTTATTTATTTTTGAAAAAGAAAAAATGAACAAAGCGACATAATCGACAAAATTAAAATTATACTCTTCATTTTTAGACCTCTTCTAATTTATAGATATAAGATCATAATGTCATAGAAACGGACTCATACAAGATATTCCAGAATTCAATCATTCAAAAATGTTCAATTATGTTATTGTTCATGTTAAAATTATAATTATATCAAAAAACTTTTATCTTTTAAAAAATTTTAAATCTTATTTTTTTAAATTCATTAAGGATTTACTACGTTTGAAATAATTTAATCATTATTCAGAGTTTATAAATCTATCATTTATTTATTATTTTGTGTCATGTGTATCCAAATATAGTTTATAGACTGAAAGAAAGGCTACAATCCACTGTTAAGTGTATTAAATCGGGTTTTTAACTTGTAGCAATAAATATCTATCACCCAAACATTGTTTCTGCATCTTGATTTCTAACTTCAAAATTTAAGAAAAAAATTTGGGCAACAAGTTAGTTTGTCTTAATTTAACAGTTTTGCGATTCATTTGAAAGCATACACTAAGATTTTATTAATGCGGTTTAGTTTTGCTCCATATTTCAAACACGGCTTTTTTTTTTTTTGATATATCTTTATAAGTACCAATTCATCATTACATTTATATTACATAAATACATTAAATTAGGTGCTCAGTTCAATAATGAACTTTCAGAGCCCTATAGTTTAATAATCACTAAAATTAATTTATTCGACTTAAATTTGCTGAGCACAATCAAGCATTTTTATAAAGGAGAACATCCTGTAGTGAAAAAAAAAATATTTTAAACTAAAAACTAAAGCTATCCTAAAATTAAACTAATTGTAGAGAGAGCGAATCTCTGCGATGGAAGACTGCATCGATTTGCCTCTGAAGTTGGAGATGATTTTGTTGGCCATCTCTTCGATAGATTCAATGCCTGCAATCCGATGAAGATCTTCGGTGCTGTGCCAAGGTGGAAGCCGCAAAATCATTTTCAGAACCTTGTTCTGAATCCTCTGGATGGCTTTCTTCCTCGTCGCGCAGCAGCTAGACCAAATCGGAACTGCATACATTATCGCTGGTCGGAAGACTTGCTTGTAAATAAGCATCTTATTCTTCAGGCAAAGTCGGGATTTCCTGTTGATGAGAGAATAAAGAGATTTAGTGTATTTATTACATTTAGATTGAATATCTTCAATGTGATTCTTAAAAGAAAGATTCCGATCAAGTGTGAGTCCCAAGTACTTCACGTGATCAGACCATTCTAAAGAAACCCCATTAAAAGTTATGGGATGATTTTCATTAGGTTTTAAAAAATTTGCTCTTGGCTTATGGGGAAATAAAATAAGTTGAGTTTTGGAAGCGTTAGGAGAAATTTTCCACATTTTCAAGTAATTCAAAAAGGAATTTAAATTTTGTTGCAATCTACTGCGTACCACCCGTAAATTTCGACCTTTGGCTGAAAGCAAAGTATCGTCAGCAAATAATCTTCTACCTTTTCCTTCTGGGACATCAGGAAGATCAGAAGTAAAAATATTGTATAAAATAGGCAGAAGTATACTACCCTGAGGGACACCAGCTCTAATGGGTATCCTTTCAGAGCATGAATTTTGATAGCTTACTTGCAAAGTTCGGCTAGTCAAATAATTTTGAATAATTTTGATGAGATATACAGGAAAATCAAATTGAGCTAATTTAGCTACTAAACCTTTGTGCCAAACACTGTCAAAAGCTTTTTCAATATCAAGAAGAGCAACACCAGTTGAATAACCCTCAGATTTGCTAGCGTTAATCATATTAGTTACACTCAAAAGTTGATGTGTAGTAGAATGTTCATGACGAAAACCAAATTGTTCATCAGGGAAAATAGAATTCTGATTAATGTGAATCATCATTCTATTCAAAATAACTCTCTCAAATAGTTTACTTAAAGAAGGAAGCAAACTAATTGGTCGATAACTTGAAGGCTCTGAAGCACTTTTTCCAGGTTTCAAAATTGGAGTTACTTTGGCATTTTTCCATTTATTGGGAAAATAAGCCAAGTGAAAACATTTATTGAAGATTTTAACTAAAAAATTTAAACTGCTTTCAGGCAACTTTTTAATAAGAATATAGAAAATCCCATCTTCCCCCGGGGCTTTCATATTTTTAAATTTTTTGAAAATCAATTTAAGTTCATCAATATTTGTCTCACAAGAACTTTCAAACACAATTTGCTTAGAAAGAATATCATCAAATTCTAGGGAAATTTGAGCATCAATTGGACTTACAACGTTTAAATTAAAATCATGAGCAGACTCAAATTGTTGGGCTAATTTTTGAGCTTTTTCTGAATTAGTTAAAAGAAGTTTATCCCCATCTTTCAAAGTAGGAATTGGCTTCTGGGGCTTTTTTAGAATTTTAGTTAATTTCCAAAATGGCTTTGAGTAGGGTTTTATGTCCTCTACTGCTTTAGCAAAATTTTCATTACGAATGAAATTTAAACGACGTTTGATCTCTTTTTGAAGGTCGCAATAAATTAATTTCAAATAAGGATCCCTAGTTCGTTGAAATTGGCGTCGACGAATGTTTTTCAGTCGTATCAAAAACTGAAGATCATCATCAATTAAAGGTTGATTAAATTTATGTTTAACTTTAGGTATTGAAGCGGCTCTAGCATTGACTATTGAAGTTGTCAAATTTTCTACAGCCAAATCAATATCTTCTATTGAATTCAATGGAACGTTTACATCTAAATTACGTTCATTAAAATTCATATATCGCTCCCAGTTAGCCTTTTGAAAATTAAAAGTTGATTTTAAAGGGTTTTCAATGGGACTTTGGGATAAAGAAAATGTTACTGGAAGGTGGTCTGAATCGAGGTCCGCATGAGTAACTAATTGACTACAATGCTCGCCTAAATCCGTTAGAACCAAATCAATTGTGGAGGGATTTCTAATTGAAGAAAAACAAGTATGCCCATTAGGATATTCAACAGTATAATAACCTGCAGAGCAGTCATTAAACAAAATATTCCCATTTTAATTTGATGAAATATTATTCCAAGATCGGTGTTTTGCATTAAAGTCACCAATAATAAAAAATTTAGATTTATTTCTGGTGAGTTTTTGTAAATCTCCCTTCAAAAAATTTTTCTGTTCACCGCTACATTGAAATGGCAAATATGCGGCAACAATTATAATTTTCCCCATAGAAGTTTCTAATTCAATTCCTATTGTTTCTAAGACTTTTGTATTGAAAGAAGGAAGAAGTCTAAATTTGAGACGACTATTGATGACAATAGCTACACCCCCACCTTGTCGATCAAGTCGATCATTTCGTAAAATTTTAAAGAAAGCATTGCTTTTCAAGTTATTGTCTGGCTTTAAAAAAGTTTCAGTGATGGCAGCAATATGTATGTTTTGAGTTTTCAAAAATAAAAAGAACTCGTCTTGGTTAGCCAGCAAAGATCTAGCGTTCCAATTCATAATATTTAAACATCTATTTGGATCCATGAGGGAATCGTAAAGTCATAATAATTTTGTTAGCATAATTAAAAGAAGTTTGGAAAGCTTCAAACATTGAATTTGCTTTCAACATAAGTTGCATCATTTCCATTAAATTTTGATGCAAAAATTTTAATTTTTTCTCAGTAATCTCACCCAAATCAACAAAATTGTTAGAATCAGAAGAGGAAGGAGAAGAAAAAGTATTTGAATTTTGGGGATTTTCCCAAGCCTTCGCATGAACGTTGAGACTTGGTTTTTTCCCATTTTTATTAGTTAAACCTGAAGAGGGCAACCCATTTTCAACCACCTCTGAGAACGATAAACAACGAGTCTGTGGCGCAGAATCAGCCCAGGTAACATTAAAATCACTTCGGGTATTACCCAGCCGTGATTCCAATGTAGGCCGAGGCTGACTGCGAACAGGCAGGTTGTTTGCCGGTCTGACGTGTGTAGACGAAAAAGAGGAAGGAGGAGAAGAAAATTTTCTGGAAACTTTGGGGTTTTTCCTAGAAGCAACAATTTTTGCCCTAACGGGACAATCTAGAGAATTCGAGGAATGATTACCTGCGCAATTCGCACACTTAAAAAATTCTGTTTTTGGCTTATCACCACCAAAAAGGCATTTAGATTTTTCATGATCAAATGAGCCGCAAAACATGCATCTGGCATTCATTCTGCAATTTTTAGTGCCATGACAAAAAGCTTGACAACGACGACATTGCGTAATATTTTGTAAAAAATTGGTATGGGATTTACGAAAAGGTTCAAATTTTACTCGACAATGAAACATAAGACGAGCCATTTCCAAAATTTTCAAATTATTAACCTGATCCTTTTTAAAATGGATCAAATAAAGTTCAGGAGCAAAACCAACACTACTGGTATTATTCGTGTTGGTTCTTTTCCTCATTTGAATTACTTGAATTGGAGAAAAACCTAACAAAGAATTTAATTCATTTGTGATGTCATCCGGTGTCTGATCGCCGGTGAGACCACGAAGTACAACTTTAAAAGGACGATCACCTCTAGTTTCGTTCGTAAAAAATTGGTGTTTTTTATCATTCAAATAATTTAAAATTTTTTGAAAATCATTAAAAGATTCCGCCAATATACGAGCAGTTCCCCTTCGACCGATCTGAAAAGAAATCTTCACATCCTTGACGGAAGTGACGATTTCTTTTCGAAAGGCATTGAACTCAGGAATCGTGACCGTTATTGGTGGAATCTTTTCGTTTTTAAGAGTATAAGAAGAAGAAGAAGGTTTCTTAGTACTCTTATCAGAATTAAATATGAATATTTCCTCATCACCGATGTTATGAAGGACATCGAATGAATTGGAAATTTCAACTTTTTTGGCAGATGGCCCTGGATTAGGTTCAGCAATCCGTTTTCTTCCGGCCCTTGAGCCAGCCGAAGACTTCCCCATGCTGGAAAGAAAAGAGAAAATATGAATAAAAGATAATGAAAATAATTTTAGCACTGAAAAGTGCTGATTGAAATACAGGTAAGGAAAAAATAAATAATGTAAAATGTTCCTGCAGGTACACAGCAACGATACGATGCTCCGGCGTACGTGTTGACGGCTCAACGGTACAGATGGAAGTGACAAACACGGCTTTATTTTACACGTTTTTTTGTCATTAGACCGATTTTTTTTACACGGTACTCACGAATCAACACGGTTTCTGGGAGAAAATATGTTAAATCCCATATATGAAGGACGGATTTCAAACCGCGTAAAAAAATAACAATGTTTAAAATATGAAAATTGAAAACATTAATTAAATTAAGTTTTACCAACTGTATTTTTTTATTTTAAACTAAGAAATTTTGGTTTCAAAATGAATATTAAAAGAAATTTGCAAAACGAATTCAAAATTATGATATTTAAATTTATTTAATAAAATTAGAAATATCGCAAATCAATAAAAAAAAAGAGAAGCATTTAATTTTGATTTTTATAGCGTAGCCAAATTGTAATTTATAACTTTGCAGTTTAAATAGATTGAAACTAGAATTAAATTGCCTATATTTACTATTTAAAAAATCTGAACTAAGGGACCCATGTTCAAGATAAAATTTTGATGTAGGTTTGTATCATTAAAATTGCGAATATTTGAAGAAATTAAAAAAAAGAACAATGTAGTAGCCATAAAAAGTTTTACAAAAAACTTTTCTAAATCCTCTAATGCAAAAGACCTCATATATGGTCCCGAACTTTTTTGAAAATATTGTTGGCATTATTCACTACTCTAAAACATCGCTAACTTGATTTATAATTTAAAAACCTGGTTTTGTTTATTATTTAAACAATTAAAATTAGTGGTAAACAGATCTATTTTTGGGCATCAATTTCACAGGTCAGTAAAAATATTTTCATAAAAATAATTTCTCACCGTTTTCGTTATTCATGCAGTAGAGGGTTAGCTTTGTTTGCAGAAAAATGTGGATTTGATTCCAGTGAAAAAAGAAACAGTTGATTGTTCAACATATATTTTTATTGTGAGTCAGTTTCTTGTGGCACAATTATGAAAAATAACTGTTCCGGGTAATGAAAGAGTTATAACTAATTTTGTAGGGTTTGCTTGTAGGGTAGCAGGAAAACAAATCTTTTAAATTTCTGTAAACACATGCTAAGCTAAGCTTGCTAAGCTAGGACTAACTTTAACAATTAATGCAAAAACCTAGTTGAAAAGTGGGCAAATAGGGTTTTAAAAATCAACGAGACTCAACAGTTAACATAAAATTTTCAGAAACTTTAAGCTAAGTTATAAAAGGCAGGTAACAAAAACAACATGATTTGCACATGTTTCCGATTCAAAAATTGATTTGCCGTCATGAATTCGAATAAACCGACAAGCCTTTATAAAAAAAAATGATTAAGAATTTATTTATTATCCTCCTATATTCCATTTACAACTGTGTTGAAGATTTTTTGTTGACTTATGCCTTGAAAATAAAATTTATTCATTCGAATTCAAAAAATATTACAGAATATCCTTAAATTCTCATATTTCACCAGACTGTGATAAATAATAATAAAGGAAGTCTTAGTTTTCACAGAAGTTAAAACTTAGAAATTTTCTAAAACTTTGCTAAACAAATTCTTAAGTTAATCCTTGAATCGCAAAAACAAGTGCTAGTAGAAATAAAAGTAAATTGTATATTTGAATACGTCACCCTCAAACTACTCAAAATCAGCTCTCAACCCCCGGGAAAAACGTAGATTTTGTTACCTTGTGCTACCGGAAAGAAATAAATTAAAAATAATCAATTTTATTGCAATGATTTTGTTACCATGGGTCTTTTTTAACATTCAAATTTGAGGATTTTGTTTCTTGAATGATTTACTCAAAACACAGATATGTATCTGGTTAGAAATCAGTTCATTAGAAATTTTCGCAAATTTTCAAAAAAATCTTAACGTATTCGAGTTTTTAAAAATTGTAATTTGAAATTTTTTTGAATAAATTATTACCAGTAATGGAAAAAAAGTTAATTTACCAAAAAGTGCGTTTGATAGGAGATGGTTTCCTTTTGAACTCAGAAAATTTTCAATGATGTCAATTATTAAGGGGGGGGGGGGGGGTAGGGTCTAACGGGTATAAAAAAACACCATTTTCACGATTTTTTTCTAGAGCTATCGTTCAAACAAATGTATTCAAATTTTTTGCATTATACAAAGCATTGTTAAAAGAACATTTAGTAATTTTTTCGTAGAAAAATATTGAAAAATGAGCCGATGACGGAGCATTTTCGAGGATGCCTTTTAGAAAACAGGATCTGCGGTGGACACTGTATCTCAGCACAGAATCATCTGAATTCAAAAAATCAGAGCAAAATATTTTTAATAGATCTTTTTCTGGACCCCAACGTTTTTATTTAACTTAAAAATATTTTTATGAAATTTTTGTGGCTGTTTGAAGTAAAAACTACGATTTTTCACTTAAAAATCCGCCATTTTTCACCTATAAAATCTCCCCAAAGTAAAAAAATCAAAAAAGAAAAACGTTGGGGTCTGGTATTTTATATGTAGAAACTGTGTTCCAAATTTGAAAAGAATCGGATAAGTAGTTTTCAAATGACGATGTCCACGGACTTTAAAAATGTGCTTTCGAGAAAAACGCGTTTGAAGTTTCTGCTCTTGCTTTCTTGCAGTATTAGATAGGAGGAGATAAAGGCCTATAACTTCTACAGTTTTGCTTCAATTGACTTGAAAATTTGACACAACATTCTTGAAATGTTTTACAATAAGAAAATAAAAAAATAAAAAAATCGATTTTTTGAAAGTGTTAGACCCTACCCCCCCCCTTAAGCTACAAAAAACACATATTAGCATCGTTTGACATTTCCAAACTTTCACAAAGAGTTCTGAAGTTCTGGAAAAAAATTAAAAGACTTTCTGAATTTCTCATCTTATTCTTTGAGCGATTTTTGAACTCGAGGATTCAGTAATATTAGTGAGTTTTTATCAATTTAAAAGTAATTGAAGAGAAACTGAAGTAGTTTGAAAATATCGAAACTTAAGATACTTTTCTTTCACATTTTTGAACTTTGTGTTAACAGATTATCACCGCTGGTTTTTATGATTTAATTATTAATGGCATTTCGGTGAACTATACATTCTAATGGGAAGAATATCAAATGAAAGTAATGAAAATTATAGAGGGATAGATTAGATTAGGAAGCATGAAAGGTGTTGAAAATGAGTCCGATCGGGGTACGAAAAACACGTGCTTCGATCCATCCATGTATCATTGTATAGATCAATGCAAAGTCAGCCTATCGACTTTGCTTCTTCTAGACAATAATACGGTGTGGGACAAATGGTCTTGTGCGGCAAGAAGTTTTCTCAAGTCACGCTCTTGGCTCATTTTCAACACCTTTCATGCTTCCTAATCTAATCTATCCGTCTATAATTTTCATTACTTTCATTTGATATTCTTCTTATTAGAATGTATAGTTCACCGAAATGCCATTAATCATTCAATTAAATCATTTTTGAACTTTCGGATTTTGACTTGAAAATTTTGTAACGATGTTACAAATGAGTTGCCGATAAAAATCATATCTCATTTAGTTCATCATTGGAATTAGTTTATTTTAATCAACCACAGCGCCACTAGCGGCCGGTTTTGGAACCAGCCATTTTGATTCGATCGTGAAGCTGTGCACATCGGCTCTGATCTGATCAAAAATCAGAGAACCGATGTCAGTACGGAAATTTAATATATAAACATGCACTTGTGTGTGTGGGGGCAATGTTCGGGAATAAATTTGGGGTTGATAGCCTCGACCATAAGATTCAAGCTTCTTTTCTCAAATCGATCGGTGGATAAGGCAGACGTATCTGCAGTGTGAAAAGTATATTTTGAGCGAACACCGAATCACAAGAGGACGTGAGTAAGAAGCTATAGAAGCAATCGATATGGTCTAAAATGTGACTTACAATTTTAGTTGAGATAATTGCGGAAAATTCCAAACGTTACTACGGAATTTTACAATTGGAACGTCAACTCGGCCCTGTGCGGGAGTTTTCTAGTTCACTCCGTAAGTTGCAGAAAACTTAGAAAAAATAAGCTCAAATTAACAAAAACGTAACACTTGCAGTAAAATTAAAGGAAAACTAGTGCGTCTCGAGATTTATCGCAACATCCTGACCTCTTACTGAGTAGGGTTAAGGTAACAATCAGTGTAACAATTATTTCGAACAACTCAACATTAATTTAATGATTCTCACTTGAAGGACATATCCTTCAAGTGAAGGTGTTTGTCCTGGGTAGGTGAACGGGGTTGCGAACGTTTTCGCCGCCTCATTAAGCGAGTCTTTAGACCATTCAGCACCTACGGGCCAACGGAGGTCAATCCGCAATCTCCGGGTGCACGTGGTCGGTCGTCAAAACCGGACGTGTACCATCATCGAACCCAACAGTAAGTCTCATGCGAGCAGCGGTCAAGAAATCAGCCGCCCAGTTAAGAAAGGGAGTTCAAGTTTAGCCGCCCTCGAGGGAAGTGCACCAACTTAGTCGGGACACACGCGCGCCAGCGAGAGGATCCATCAACAGCCGCTGCCGAGAGAGGAACTACGCATCGCAGCAGAAAACAGGTCAGATAATTTGATTTTTTTATGTTGAGTGATTGTTCGAAACCCGCTGGGGGAAAGAGTTTATTTGCGTAATACGAGAATACGTGTGGAGTTGAAAAGGAAACTCTCAACAAGATAATCCGTCTAAAGAGTCTTGATACCGTGAGACGAGGGTTAGAAAATTGATCTTTGGTTTTTGATAATCGCAGTTAGTTGAAGCCCCTCATTGGTTCTCTGGTTTCGGGTTGGGTTAACTGATATGTGCTCGTGGAACGATTGGAAGTTTTAAATTTAAATTTTGTACGGGACCTGCCTTGAGAAGTCTCACCGGGCGTAACTTTACATGCTTCTCCACATGCAATTGCGATTTTCGCTGTTGCTTGGCGCTAAAGTGGAGTAAGTTAAATTAAATTTCACTCCCCATTCTGTGACCCGTTACATTTGGCGCCCAACTCCAGGGATTTTGTATATTTTGAGATTCATTGAATACACATCAAGGTTAGTTATAATTCTTGGTTAATCAAGATTTTTTTTTTCCCTTTTTTTTAGCTTTTGTATAAGTTTTTTCTTCACCTAGGCGTTATCGAATATAGTTCATTTAACTGTCTTGCTGGATGAAGGATAAACATTGGCAAATCTGAACAGTATATCATTATTAGTTTTGTATTTTCACCACTTTCGGTTTATCACAATTTGGTTTATTATAATATAAGATCGGTTCGGGGTTTTATTATAATTTTTTTTTTTGGTTTCTTTTTTTTTTATTAGTTTAGGTAGTTTTTTTTTTTAAGAATAAGAGCGAAATTAGTTGAATTGAATTGGTATTTTAGGCAGAACATATAAGATAATTAGAGAACTATAGACACTATAAAAAAATTGATTTTTAATTATCCAATCTAATTTGGAAAGAAATGGCCTTTGCATCTAATCAAGTTGGTCTAGGGTCCTATATAAACCCAGATGACCTCCTCCCAGACGAGATTGAATATGAACTTAAACTAAGATGTCTCGATGCATCTCATCTTTCAATGGAGGTGCAAAGACAAGTTCTGAGAGATGCCCAACTAGATGAAATAGTAAACCCAAAACTACTAAAGTCAAAAAAATCGATCACGCAAGAATTAACGGTCATTCAAATAAAATTAACAACAATTAGACAGGAATTTGAAATATACGGAGCGAGTACGAAATTACTGTCAAGATTGTTTCATGTGAAATTACGAGTGTTACGTTCGAGTGCAGTGAATACTTTTGAAATGGAAGAAAGGCAAGAGTTACTGGAAGAAATTGAAACGATAGCGGGAATGATGGACATGTCACAGGAAGAGCGAATTCAGAGGGGGCGTTCTAGAAGAGCAGCTTCGACGCAGATGGGTAGAGTGAGTCTCCGAGATCACGCGTTTGATTTTCCACCACCCCCAAGCGTACCCCGATCATCAGAAATTGGGGCATTATCAGGATCACGATACACAGGGACGATACCAAAGACAACGCAACAAAGACAACAAAATCTTGAAAGAGAATTTTCAGAACAGAATAGTCGTGAGGAAGCTCAACAGGGAGATAACTCAGGGATATCGGGCCCACAACCGCAACGACGGGATACCGCGGTCGAAGGTAATCCGAACAACGAGAAGGACCCGGATTCAAATCCTGAAGGTATGAAGGAAGACAATCGACGGTTAGAAGGGGAAACAGAAAACCGACAGGAGGATAACGAAGGATTAGGAAGTCCAGCCACACCATTGATTGGAGAAGAAACCATCCTTAGAGCAGAGGTCAGCCGGATGGTAGAAAATGTCTTGGCAACACAAATGGAAGGATTAGTTATGAAAATTATTCAAAATGTTCACGCATACCAAGAGCGTACTAGCAGGAAGCCAAAACGGATCCCAACTTATGAAGAGAAAGGACAAGAGGAAACTGCAAAGGTAATAAAAAGACCCAATTCTGTGGCTAGTCAAATTTTTGAAAATGAGTATAACTCTGACCCCTGGAAACAGCACTACAGAAATTGCGATCAGAGCATACAGGGAGGACAAGCTTGGTGGGAACAGGATAACAGAGTAGACGAGGTTCAAAATCAGCGACAGCAGAGTCGAATTCAAGTACAAAAAAGAGGAAATTCAGGTTGTAACCAAACAGCAGAGCGAAACTCCAGACAGATGCATTCATGTCTACAATCCAGAATTTTAAATGAAGCATATAGCAAACAATTCAAATACCCAAACATAGAGCTGAAACATCAACGAATAACGGATCATCGACAAATGGAAAACGTACGAATGCCAGAGGAACCATTGGGAAACTACGGCTCGAGGGATCAACATAGATGTTCAAACCCGTGGGAGATTAGAGAAACTCAACAAGTTGCAGGAAATGGATATGATGCTGTAGACTTGACCAGAAGTCCCTGGGCAGCAGATGTAAGAAGTGTAGGAAGAATACCAATCAACAAATGGCAAATTAGATTCAGTGGAGATCCCAGAGGCATGACAGTTGAAGAATTCATCAAACGTGTGGAAGTTCTAGCAAGAAATAATCAAATTTCAGATCAGGAGCTTCTCAGTAATGCGAATTTTTTGTTCAAGATTGAATCAACTGCTGAAACGTGGTATTATACATTTAGCGAGAAATTTACGTCATGGCATTCGTTGAAACATCATTTGAGGGTGCGATTCGAAGTTCCCAATAAGGACAAAGTTATTGATAGGCAGATAAGAGAACGAAAACAAATGCCTAATGAAACATTTGTAGCATTTTTAGGAGAAATCGAAAGACTTAACCAGCAAATGTCTCGACCCATTGACCCCAAAATAAAATTGGAAATTCTCTTAGAAAATATGCGAGACTGGTACCGACCACATTTGGCATTTATTAATTTGGAAAACTTAGAAATAGAAACCTTAAGCAACTTGTGCTATGACCTGGATAAATCAGTTTATAGATCATACGCAATGAGGAATCGGGGATTTGGAGTTAACAATATTGAAGAAGAATACTGCGGAGAGGAAGAATTTGGAAATTACGTAGCCGAGGAAGAAATAAATGCAATAAGCAGACAAAATCAGGGGCGACCAACAGGCACAGAAGGTGTAAGGAATCGCGGAGGCGATAACCAAAGTACAAGATTCTGTTGGAACTGTCGTCGATTTGATCATTTTTGGAGACAATGCACCCAAAGCAAAAGAATTTTCTGCCACGTGTGTGGAATGAGAGATGTTGTTGCTTCAACCTGTCCAGAAAAACATAGGCCGTTGGAACAAAAAAACGCACCATTGGAAGGGAACTAGGGAGAAACCTTTCCAAAATTGAGAATCGATCTCCCGAAACAAAATATTATAGTAAGTTTAGTGAAATATTAGAAATCAACGTTCAGGAAAACAAGTGTCCGTATATAAAAGTGAAAGTGTTAGATTCCATTGTTGAAGGGCTTTTAGATTCGGGAGCAGCAGCTAGTATATTAAGTGATGCGAAACTGCTAGAAAAACATAATTTCATAACTCGGCCCACTAAATTGAAAATAAAGACAGCGGACGGCACTGCGCATAACTGTATAATGTCGATTTGTATACCATACACATTCAGGGGAATTACTAAAGTGATTCCAACATTATTTGTTCCCAAAATTGCAAAAAAACTAATTTTGGGAAATGACTTTTGGAAGGCATTCAATATTTCACCTGCAGTGCATGAAAAGGGAAATTGGAAACAATTGGAAGTGAATCAAGAAGAGTCCCTGTCAGCATATTATATCGAACCACATCTGGAAAAAGATAATGTACAAATAAATTTAGTTTTGGAACCTGATAACAACATAGATTTGGAACTTAAGGTGGAGGAAGATAACAGCTTAGAATTACCGGCAGTGGAAACCCCAGCATCAGTAGATGTGGAGAAAATTCAAACGGAGCATGAATTAACATCAGAAGAACACAAACAACTCCAACAAGTGGTTAAACAGTTGAAAGGAACAGGAAAATTAGGGAGAACGCATCTGATGGAACATAAGATAGAAATTATAGAAGGAGAGAAACCGAAGAAACCACCAAGATATCGTTTGTCACCAGCTATACAGAACGAAATGGAGAAGGAAATCGAAAGAATGAAAGAACTAGATGTCATAGAAGAATCAACTTCAGATTGGTGCAACCCTCTGCTCCCAGTCAAGAAATCTTCTGGTGAATGGAGATTGTGCCTAGATTGCCGAAAAATTAATGAAGTGACCAAAAAAGAGGCTTATCCATTTCCGGATATGCAAGTTATTTTAGGACGAATAGAGAAGGCGACATTTTTCTCGATCATAGATCTGTCAAAGGCATACTGGCAGATACCTCTGGCGATAGAAAGCAGAGATTTTACATCGTTTAGAGCGGGAAAACATCTTTATAGGTTCAAAGTAATGCCATTTGGACTCTCTGGAGCCCCTATTAGTCAGACTAAGCTAATGAATAAAGTATTGGGATATGATTTGGAGCCCAGAGTGTTTGTATATTTGGATGACATTGTAGTCACATCGGACACATTCGAGGAACATCTAAAGTTGCTGAAAATAATTGCCGATCGATTAAATAAAGCAAAGCTGTCAATTAGTGTAGAAAAATCCAAATTTTGCCAGAAAAAGGTAGCCTATTTAGGTTACGTATTATCAGATCAAGGGGTGTCAATAGACAGTTCTAAATTGGAGCCGATACTAAACTATCCTTCACCAACTACTCTTAAAGAAGTCAGAAGATTGATGGGAATGGTGGGTTTTTACAAACATTTCATCGCAAATTACAGTACAGTTTTAGCTCCCATAACTGACTTACTCAAAAAGTCAAAATCCAAGTTACTTTGGACTCAGGAAGCGGAAAAAGCATTTAATGAAATTAAAAGTATACTCACTTCTCCGCCGATATTGGCAAATCCAAATTTCAATACCACTTTCATCATTGAATCTGATGCGTCAACTGTAGCAGCTGGTGCAGTGTTGGTCCAAATCCAGGAGGGAATCCGAAGACCAATAGCATATTTCTCCAAAAAGTTTTCATCAACGCAGCAGAAATATTCGGCCACTGAACGTGAGTGCTTAGCAGTAATATTGGCTATCGAAAAATTTCGCCATTATGTCGAAGGCACTAATTTTACGGTTGTCACGGATGCACAGTCATTAAAGTGGTTGAACCAAGTCAGCATCGAAGGAAATTCTGCTAGATTAGTTCGCTGGGCTTTAAAATTACAGCAACACAACATTACGCTGGAATATCGTAAAGGAAAATTCAATGTAATTGCGGACGCTCTATCAAGAGGGGTTAACGAATTAGATATACTTACAACGGATTTAGACCACGAAAACTTGAAAAAAGAGGTGATCCAAAATCCCGGAAAATACAAAGACTTTAAGGTTGTGAGAGGGAACGTCTTCAAATATGTATCTTCAAATGATCCAACAGATTCATATTTTGTTTGGAAACTTGTGCCACCCAGATCAGATCGGTTGAAGATATTGGAAGAGGAACATGGCAGTTCTCACTTTGGATACACGAAAACTTTGAAAAAAATCCAGGAACGATATTTCTGGCCAGGAATGGCCGTAGAGATAAAACGATTCTGTAAGGGTTGTGACACGTGCAAAACATCTAAACATCCAACGACCCCACGTGTCCCACCAATCGGTCGACAAAAGTTAGCTAGCATGCCCTGGCAAGTCATCTCGATCGATTTCATGGGCCCATTTCCCAGATCCAAAAATGGAAATACTGTTTTGATGGTGATCACGGATCATTTCTCTAAATTTGTGATCATCCAACCACTCCGAGAAGCGAAAACGACAGCTGTCGTAACATTTGTCGAATCTATGATTTTCCTTTTATTTGGTGTCCCAGAAATCCTCATTTCAGATAATGGGCCTCAATTTCGATCAGCATTATTCGCATCATTGATGAAAAAATATCGAGTTAATCATTGGAAGAATGCCAGCTACCACCCCGCAAATAACCCGACGGAAAGGGTTAATAAAGTTATTGTTGCGGCAATCCGTGCGTACCTGAAGAATGGCAATCAACGATATTGGGATGAAAATTTACAAAAGATAGCAATGGCAATAAGGACGGCTGTCCATGAATCAACTGAATTCACGCCTTATTTTGTAAACTATGGTAGAAACTACATCAGTTCGGGAGAAGAATATTCAAGGATAAGAGAAACGGTAGGAGATTTGGAATACAAACCACAAAAGTTGAATGGAGAAATGCAGCAAATATTTGAAAAAGTGAAAATTAATTTAAAAAAAGCGTACGAAAGATATGGTAAGTACTACAATCTCCGATCCAAAGCCAAGTTACCAGAATTTAAAATCGGTGAGATAGTCTTAAAAAAAAATTACTTGCTATCGAATAAAACTAAGGGTTTCAACGCAAAACTAGCAGATGCTTACTCGTTGGCAAAAGTCGTTTCCAAATTAGGGTCGAATTGCTATGAACTTCAAGACCTCAACGGAAATAGACTGGGAGTTTTTAGATCAGCTGATCTTATAAGCAGATGAAACAAAAATATTCTAAGAGCCATGAACACTTTTGTTAAACGATTCAGGCAAAGATAAAAGTGAAACAGTCAAATCTTAAAGAAATTTTTCGCATGCCTATCCACGTACATCGAATGATCCGGAGTAATAAACTTGTTTATTGAGAAGGTCAAGTACTTTTAAAAAAGGAAGACAGTGCGAGTCTGTGAGAGGCCACAGATGATGACCAGATAAAGTGGAAAGTGGAAAATTTGTTTAAGATTTGTAAGTGGAGCTGAAAGAATTTCAAAATGTTGAAACATAAAATTCAATTGCAAAGGAATTTCAAAATGTATACATACAAAATACAATTACAAAAATTTTGGAAAACAATCCAATGAAATAAAAAAAGTGATTGAAATCATGCCTAAACGGAAATCCAGCTTGGCATTTGCATTTAAAAAAAAAAAGACCAAATATTTTTTTTTGATGAATTGATTACCGTAGAAACAATAAACCGAAGAAATAAGAATCACTTAGTTGGATACTACATGTCTTTGAAATACATGGAAAAAGTGATTTTTTTTTTGCCGAATTGGCCTGAAATTTACAAAATACCATTAAAAAAAAGTAACAGAAACTAATCAAACAAGATTCTCAGTTCGTTGGAATAGAAATAAACAACAGTTTCAGGAGCTAGCTCATGGTCAGTTAATAGTGCATTATGAGCAAATAGTCAGCCATTTTGAAAATCGAAACCACATGGTTAACCAAAGGAAAACTGTTACATGTAATTTTCAAGTTACACCAAATCAATTCAGCTTAATTTCACTCAGATTCAGTTATTCGTGATATTTGGAAAATTGTAAGAAAAACGTTGAATAAAAAATTAATAATCCCCACTCGTCGACAACCGCAGGTGTTCCCGTAAATATTCGCGACAGTACTGCTCGAAGGTTGCAGGAAGAAAGAATAGACAGACTCTAAGCATTAGGTGTGGAGAGTAGACTTCATGCAGAACAATACCCAGCTGAGTTCTATTTGATAATCCCGAATAAGTCACTCACGAAACAGTGAA
Source organism: Uranotaenia lowii (assembly GCF_029784155.1). NCBI lineage: Eukaryota > Metazoa > Arthropoda > Insecta > Diptera > Culicidae > Uranotaenia > Uranotaenia lowii. Next base: position 182,451,260 of record NC_073692.1, on the reverse strand, counting down.
TTTTAGTAGAGTAGGTAGTAGTTTAGGAGGGAACCACTACTCCAAGTAGCATACAATAGGAAACTTCAGTTGCTTTCGATCCGCCGATAGATTTGCCGCGTAAACGAGACGTCGCACTGAAGAAGAAACGTGAAGTCCACGTAACGGAAAAAAGCCGTGAAAAGTTGTACGTTAAGTGAGGCTATAAAGAAAGTTTTACATAGGTGGAAGCGAGTTGTCTACTTCATAAATATTGATCCAGATTGTCCTGAAAAGAAGAAATTGAAAAAGGTGTGATACCTAGATAAATTATCGATTCGCCGGGAAAAGGATAAGCGAACTACAGAAAATGGAAAAATGTAAGTAAAATCTAAGGAACCAGTAGTATAGACTAGTCGAGTTGAGTATTTAACGATAGAGTTTATTCAGAATCTCCTAATTAAAAAAATATTTTATGAAAAATATTTTTTTTGTATGAGTTGGGGGTAATGTAACGATGTTACAAATGAGTTGCCGATAAAAATCATATCTCATTTAGTTCATCATTGGAATTAGTTTATTTTAATCAACCACAGCGCCACTAGCGGCCGGTTTTGGAACCAGCCATTTTGATTCGATCGTGAAGCTGTGCACATCGGCTCTGATCTGATCAAAAATCAGAGAACCGATGTCAGTACGGAAATTTAATATATAAACATGCACTTGTGTGTGTGGGGGCAATGTTCGGGAATAAATTTGGGGTTGATAGCCTCGACCATAAGATTCAAGCTTCTTTTCTCAAATCGATCGGTGGATAAGGCAGACGTATCTGCAGTGTGAAAAGTATATTTTGAGCGAACACCGAATCACAAGAGGACGTGAGTAAGAAGCTATAGAAGCAATCGATATGGTCTAAAATGTGACTTACAATTTTAGTTGAGATAATTGCGGAAAATTCCAAACGTTACTACGGAATTTTACAATTGGAACGTCAACTCGGCCCTGTGCGGGAGTTTTCTAGTTCACTCCGTAAGTTGCAGAAAACTTAGAAAAAATAAGCTCAAATTAACAAAAACGTAACACTTGCAGTAAAATTAAAGGAAAACTAGTGCGTCTCGAGATTTATCGCAACATCCTGACCTCTTACTGAGTAGGGTTAAGGTAACAATCAGTGTAACAATTATTTCGAACAACTCAACATTAATTTAATGATTCTCACTTGAAGGACATATCCTTCAAGTGAAGGTGTTTGTCCTGGGTAGGTGAACGGGGTTGCGAACGTTTTCGCCGCCTCATTAAGCGAGTCTTTAGACCATTCAGCACCTACGGGCCAACGGAGGTCAATCCGCAATCTCCGGGTGCACGTGGTCGGTCGTCAAAACCGGACGTGTACCATCATCGAACCCAACAGTAAGTCTCATGCGAGCAGCGGTCAAGAAATCAGCCGCCCAGTTAAGAAAGGGAGTTCAAGTTTAGCCGCCCTCGAGGGAAGTGCACCAACTTAGTCGGGACACACGCGCGCCAGCGAGAGGATCCATCAACAGCCGCTGCCGAGAGAGGAACTACGCATCGCAGCAGAAAACAGGTCAGATAATTTGATTTTTTTATGTTGAGTGATTGTTCGAAACCCGCTGGGGGAAAGAGTTTATTTGCGTAATACGAGAATACGTGTGGAGTTGAAAAGGAAACTCTCAACAAGATAATCCGTCTAAAGAGTCTTGATACCGTGAGACGAGGGTTAGAAAATTGATCTTTGGTTTTTGATAATCGCAGTTAGTTGAAGCCCCTCATTGGTTCTCTGGTTTCGGGTTGGGTTAACTGATATGTGCTCGTGGAACGATTGGAAGTTTTAAATTTAAATTTTGTACGGGACCTGCCTTGAGAAGTCTCACCGGGCGTAACTTTACATGCTTCTCCACATGCAATTGCGATTTTCGCTGTTGCTTGGCGCTAAAGTGGAGTAAGTTAAATTAAATTTCACTCCCCATTCTGTGACCCGTTACAATTTAAATTATCATTTTGAATTTTAATTTTTGGTTGAATCCAAGATCTTGGAACCAAAACTGAATTTCGATTTCCTTTTATTAATTTTCCCGGTTTTGGGTCTAAATTCCCGGTTTTTCCCGGTTTTCCCGGTTCGATTTTCAATTCCCGGTTTTTTCCCGGTTTTCCCGGTTTTCCCGGTTTTCCCGGTTCTGTGGCCACCCTGTAAAATGCTTAAAAACTTAATAAATAATGTGATTTGGTGATGAAATCGATCCATTTATTCCCAAAAATAAAAAGGAATTTAATGTCAAAGGCCCATATAAGCAGATAAGGTTTGCAACACTGCTCACATCAATTTTATTCGAAGTTTTTTATGCGATCATGTGAATATTACTTTGGACAAAACTAAAACTAGGTAATATTTATTCGTAAGAGCGTTGAAATGTGTTTCTGAATCTTTTTAATTTTAATTGCAAAGGAAAGGAAAAATAAATGATAATTTTAAAACCTTTGATTTTTCCAAAGATAGTTAATCGACACTATAGTTCCTAAATCAGCCATCTAATGCAAGCTTAAATAGATCCTAGGCCTAACACAAAGTCCAGTGCCAAATTTAGGGATTGGCCCACAGAAATAGAGGGCACAATGAGCCTAAAATTTGTATGGAATTATGAGAAATTGGATTTGGAAGGAACATGAAAACCAAGTTTTGCACCAATTTCTGAAGTCCCTATCGGCTGGTTTGTTTTAATTATAGTCATTCACAAAACTTTCATTATGACAAATATTTTATCTCAAGATCCCATTTCAACAATGGTTTAGTTAAAAAGGTTTTTGAGTTTAAAAAATTAGCTTCTGATGGGTCAAATACAAAAAATACATGAATGATCGTTAATCGACGCTAATTTTGAACGTTCTAGCTGTTTTATGATAACTCTAATCGAAACGCGTTCCTCAGATGAAATATTGTCATAATCAAAGCTTTAAAATACTAAAATTAAAAGAAAAATTGGTTGATAAAGACCTAAATTATTGACGAAAAACGGTTTTTTTTATCATGCCGAACAAAATCTACATAATTTCATACAAACTTCAGGTGCGTTGCGCAACCCCTTCCCTTAAAATAATTTGACCCAAATTTTGCATGAGACCTTGTGCTAGTACATATTAGAATTTATTAAATTTTGTAATTCAGTTCAAAGTCTCTTTTGTGAGATTTAATGTGAACACGGGGTTCGATTTAGATTTTCTAGTGACATTCTTTGAGGTGGAAATTTCAATAAAAGCAGTTTTCTATTAAAATAATTTAATTAATTTTATTAATTAATTTTCTATTAAAATCTTATGAATTTTTAATAAAAAAATTAATCTATTAAGTTTACCAGTTTACCACATTTTTTGAATCTCATTACATTTATTTCATGGAACTTATTTAGTTTGAACATAATGCCAGGAAGAAACAGAAGCTACTAGCGGTGTTTTTTATTCTAACATAGATATATGGAGAACTTGATCTTTAACAAGATTTTTATTCATCTGCTTTATGATTCACAAATATTTTTTTTTACAAAATCGATGAGGATTTCATTTGTTTGATAGTTTGTTTATTCTTGAATCAAGCGTTTGAAAGCGCTGTTTTATATGTTTTATTAGAAATGTTTAAAAACAACTAAGTTTATGCAAAAAAAATAGTTTCTTCAAAAACTTGATAATAGAATCCGTTTATTGAAGCACATTGTTGTGTTGAATTTGTTTTGAAGAAATACTATCATAGTGTTGAAGTAAAAAGTCTTGAACGTTTTTGAAAAAAAGTAAACAAATTTTCGTGACGTCACAACGCATTCTTTACCCGGGTGCAACTCACAACCTGCTAAACCGATTTTCAATCTCAAAATTGCATTAAATTCCACTCAAAAAGTTTGAAGAGACCTCCAATTTTCGACAATATGTGAAATTTCAGTAAATCATAAATTTAAAAACAGTAGAATTTTCGTGACGTCACAACGCTTAAAAATAGATACCTTTATCAACGATTCAAGAGCGTAAACTTCTAGTAACTGTTATTTATCTTATATCATGCTTGAAAGATGGCTTTTCTACCATCATTTTGCAGTAATTTGTTTTGTCATAGCTAGATTTTTGACAAAGTTATGTTATAAATAAAGAATATTTGCAAAAATCAATTTAATTTCATACTAAAATTTTTAAATTACAACGTTAACATACTCAATTCTAATAAAAGGTAGCTGAAAATCTTTTAATGGAAAATGACACACAAGAAATAACCTTTCTAACGCTATGTAATTTATATTTGGCTAATGAAAAATAAAAATCGGTTCTCCAGTTGAGGGGTGCTTGGAATGGGTCATATATTTAAAAACAAATCTTCGGTTGTGGGTCCTCTCCTCGAACTCGTTACGGTTCTTTATCGATTTTGGCCTGTACCAACCGGTTATAATCCGTGAATTGATTTGAGAGGGCTTTTATCTAGGTATAGAAACAGGTTCATGGGAATGGTTCAGATAAGATTTGTATATTTTTTATTAAAATAATAATATTTTAACAGGTTATTAAAATGGTAAATAAAAATAAAATCAGAATACTTTCATGATGTTATAAAAGTCGTTAAGATTGTAAGGTATAAATGTCCTGAAGACGAATTGTACAAATTATTCCATTAAATACATTTTATACCAATAAAAGGTATAGTAAATATATTATTTAATAACTTGCGTATAAAATAAATAAAAACAATCTGAATTGTTTGTGTAACTTGGGCAGACTCGTCAACACTGTTGTGCCAACTCCCGCCATTATCGATTTGACGTTAAGTCGATTGGCAAACAGAACGAGAAGAAACTGAAGAAAGGTAGTCACTTCGGCGTAACACGGCAGAGAACCTCCTGGAGAACTTTTTTGAATTTGGTATTGATTCATAACGATTATAATGACTTCTAGATCCTTAAATAATAAGAATTGTTTCTTGAAATATATTCCGCGTAACCTAAGTAACAGTTGACGTTTGAAAACTAGCTTGGTCGAATATCAGAGTAAAAATTTTCACATTTCTTCACTTTTCATCTGAATAGAAAATATCCTTAAGCTTACTTCAGAAAGTTCATTGTATAAATTTCAACTTCCTCAAGTTGATAACCGAGTTTCAAAAGTTGAAAGGCACTTAATGTAGCTTCAAGCTTCATTCTACTGCAGAAAATGCGAAATACGGCCAAGTCCATCAGCAGCAAATGACTTACTGCTGCAGCTCAACATTCAACCACAACCACGGTCTACGGTCAGAGCAAAGGGGTTCCATTCTGGCTGCCAGGGCAATGTGAGGGTGTTAATTTAATTGTCCCGTTAGGTTTTCCCTCTGCTGCAGCTAGTCCAGATAGGTTAGGTTGCTTCTAAATTTTCCATTCACGTGGTTTGAGGGTGTGAAATTCGGTAACCTCATGTAAGCCTTTATGAGTGAGTCTCTCTCGGTGTCCCTAATGGGGTTGCATGGAGGATTTTGCGGTAAATTTGCTGTCCACCAAACTATGGCGGGCGCTTTCGATTTTTGACAACCGGATTTTGTGGCTCAGGTGCTTAGTTCAGGGGCCATAGTTTGTGTTTATCGTGGTTATTTGCGGTTCGGTGATTGACGCTAAATTTGCTGCCCCAGCCTTGGCTATTCGTGGTTTGAGTTAATCGGTCTCTGCCGCCAAATAACAGAGCCACGATTAGTTTTCCAATCATCCGGAAATGTTTGAACATTAATTAGAGATCGGACATCAGAGGGCACTCCATCATTGGGGTATTATTTCATGGGCTTATGATTTTTAAGCCAGTAAAAATCAACCTCGATGTTTGTTTTAGTTGCAAGCTAAAAGCTACCGTTTGCAGCATTATAATGTGTCAATGAACTTGCCCTCCATATTGCCCCTATTGTCGACAGATAAGTTGAATAAAAAATTGTTATTCGTATTGGAAAATTAAAAAAAAATTTATTTGCAAACAATTTGAGCTTTTGTACTCAATAAAAAAAAATAAAAACATATCTGACCCATTTCAACGTGATGTCACAACATTTGCAACATATTGTGTATAAATTTTTCGGTTTATTGAGCACATTGCTAAAAAAAATCCTTCTACAGTGAATCCCCGATTTTGTCATTTGTCGATTATCAATTGATATCGTGTCAATTGACTACATTGTTATACAACATGATAACATTAAAAGCGATAGTAAAGAGGGCTTATGAATGACACAAAGAAAAGATGTCCGATTCTACACAAGAGTTTTTTTCTCACATTTAAACAATTATTAAGTTGATAAATACAATCAAAACAAATTATGACCCATTCCAGCGTGACGTCACAACGTTAGAAAAACATTTTTTTGGTATATTTATGGTAGAAAAACATATTGAGTTTTTAAAATAAGCTTCTGATGGATCAATTACAGAAAATACATGAATGATCGTTAATCGACGCTTATATACCTGTTTTGAAGCTTAATAACTGTTTTATGATAGCTCTTTTTAAAATGCGTTCCTCAGATAAAATATTATCATAATTTAAGTTTAAAACCACTGAAATTAAAAGAAAAATCGGTTAGTTAGTTCTGAACCGATTTTTATTTAGAAAAAAGTATTGAATTCCTCTTAAAAAGTTAGAAGAGATCTAAAAATTTCGACAGTATGTGACGTTTAACCCTCATCCAGTGTCATTTTGACACTATTGCAAGTTTAATGGCTTGTAACTTTTTTCAGAAGCTTCAAAATACAAAAATTTCTTCGGGGACCCTGAATGAATTCAAAAGTTCTTTAATATTGTATCTTTACTTTCTTATGGGCGAACCCTGGACGCCTGGACAAAAAAACTCTCTTTTCCGACTTAGAGTGTCAATTTGACACCCCAAAAGTAAAATCTATCTAAGTCGTTTGAATTATTATGAATTTCATATGAAACTTATATCAATAGAAACCTTGTAATGTCAGTAAAATATGTTTAGAACATTATATATAGCTAAAGCTTCTAGTTTTCTCATTATTCAGCATGAAAGAAAAAAAAATCCGAAAAAACATGCCTCAGGAAAACTGCTGTAGTTCATATATTACACGTTCAAAAAATATTTGTCTTATGCATATGAAAGCTGAAGTTAATGTCTACATCATGAAGCCAAGACATTTTTTTTAATTTTTTTTAAATGAAATGGTCGCAAAAAGTTAAAAAAAAGTGGTCTGAAAAACTTACTTTTCATTCGATTGCTTGTAAATACTGTTTGAGCGATGGTAGAGTTTTTGAAAAAAAAAATTTGACTACAAAATCTATTAAAATTCTAGCATTATTTGCTGTTTTTAGATTTTCCATGCAACAAAAATTGAATTTACTAGAGATTTTCAAAGTTCACTACTTTGCGCGATTTTTTTACAAATTGAAATTTCATCTGTGTTTGTGGTTCACTGTCAGGTTGTACCCGGATTTTCAGTGCTTTTACTTTGTTTGGACCAATCATAAGTATATTCATTGGAAAGCAAATTTAATCTACATTCTAGTGAGGTGCAACAATTCACGCTGTGAGATTTCACAAAAATATGAAAACCATAAACGTAAATTCATTCCTGAATTTCTAGAACCAAAAGCAGCGCGTCCAGAAAAACGTGTTTGTTTGCTCCCCGAGTAGGTACGGTGGGTGGAATTCTGAAATTCTAGTGAAATTCTTGTAATGGAAAATGAAGCTCAAGAAATATACTTTCAAAGGCTGGACAAATTATTTTTAAATAATGAAAAATGAAAATGGATTTTCCAGTTGAAGGGCGCTTGGAATGGGTCAGAAATAACGATACAACAAATCATTGATATGATAAAAAAAACCTTGTTTGAAACCATAGTACTTGGAAAAAACAACAGGTAGGCCATTGCGCTTAACCTCACTTAAAAGCTCCGTATATGTAAACAGTATGCTTGCATTCCAAGAAAAATAGTTATGGAAATTTGGCAGTTCTATATAGCATGGCAATCAAAATTCTTAATTTTTCCATCGATAGCCATTCGATAGTCTTGAAAAGGGCTTCAGATTAAAGATTGATTCGGCAGGCTCATCGAGTACTATTTTTTGCATTGGATTTTTGGATTTGAACCATAAATAATGAGTATTAAAAAAAATTTCATCGCCGCCCCTCTTGGTTGAAAGCAATCATTATGATATTTTCTTCTGTCTATGTTGAAAATTTGATAAATGAACAAACACAGTTCATCTTTCAGGGATGAAAAGTCAATTTTTTGAATTTTTATTAAAATCTTCAAAGAAAAAGGACACTCATGCCGAAAAATATCAAGAAAATTTTATTTTAAATTGACAAAAAGCCCATTGCATACTGCCTTCAGCTGTGTTGAAAACCCAAATATTGTTTTTTGCATTAAAATGCATCGGTATATTTTTTTTTTTGTAATTTTAAAGCTTTTAAATTTTAAGTAAAATATGATTTTGCAAAAAATTCCATACATTTTCCAAGTTTTTCCATGACTATTTTTCGAGACCTCTTAGCAATTTATTTTCGAAGTGCTATGGTTTGATTTGAAACACGCTTTCAAGTGGTTGTGTTATTCAAATTGGTAAATATTTTCGAAAATTTGTATTTTTCTTTCGAGCGCAAAGCAAAGGTATGTAAATAAATTCTAAAAATCTGAAGAAACACCCAAAAAAGTATGAAAAATTAAATATTGGTTGGCATTTAAAACATAAAATCGACCATTTTTGCTCTTATATCCCTTTGGATCTAAGAGCCTGAGCTTTCTTCAATGCAAATTTCCTAATACGCCTCAAGAGATGACGTAATTTATCGAGAGATCTAAAGCATCAGCCCAATCAACGTACAGCTTTATTCAAAATTTGCAGAAGTCATATTCCTTCAGTTGTCGATTGTGATTTTTTTTATTGGAAATTGATTGGAACAACACATTTTTGCCTTTCTTTCAGAAAGGTATAGTTATCGGTCGATTTGGGAGATCATTAATTATGGGTCTTAGATATATCTTTATAGGTACCTATCGAATCAGCTCGTCGAGTTCAGATGATGTCTGTGTATTTGTGTGTATTGGTGTGATTTTTTGTAAACTTTTTTTGCACGTTTTTGCGAAACTGGGCAGTACAATAAAAATGATTTTTATCTTAAAAAAATTGATTTTTTTTCTTCTTCGTCCTATAAAAGAAAGAAAAAAAAACAAGATAGTTTGAAAATTAAATTTTCATAGTAATTATCATCAAATCATCACTCCAAAAAACGTGTCAATTTGGCTTGCTAGTCACAACCAGCAATCACTAATCAAGATGATCGAAAACATGGCGCGAAAAGTGCTGGGTACGCATTTACTCCGTGTAATTCCCCTTAAGGAAAACAGAGGGCGCCACCGATCGAACGCCATGCATGAAATTATTGACAAATATATGTCAATGAAACAAGAATGACTAAAATTCAATTTTAGCATTTGAATGAGATATACTTTTATGTTTGCCAGTCCACCTTTAAGAAGAACCGGAACCAAAAATTAATTCTGGGTTAGAAACCCTAAATCAAAGTTCATATAAAGGAATTGCACCATGGGGTACAACCCCGAAATCGTAGAAATCAAGCCTAAGGACTAGACCCTCACATCGCATATTTCTATTGTGATTGCAAGTCCCACCCTGCGCCCAACCATAGATTCTCAAGCACAAATTTCTCTGAGAAGGGGAAAACGACACGACAGGAAGCTTTTTCCTAAGCACAAACGACAGGAGAGAATTTCGCCCGTGGAAGCAAATTGAATCCAATAAGACAAATTTTCTCGAGCTTTAAGCTCTCGGGCTAGTTTGTTGTTCCCTTTTCTCTTTTTCTCTTGAGAAGCTTTTCGTTCGCATTGAGAAACCTGTGCAATTGTTGCGTTGTTGTTGTTGGGGTTGGTGTCTAGAAAAGACAATGACGAATTGCTGAAGCCAATGGAAGATAACAACCAAACAGTAGCGCCACCAAATCCTCCATAGTAATGTTTAAATTATTTGGGATTTTTTTTTGGAACATGCATATAAGGCTAATAAGCTACTAATAATAAAGACAAAATTGAAGAAATAGAGAAAAACTGTACGAATTAACCATTTAGGCCAGGTTGACCAAATACAAAATTGACGAATTTGACAAGATTGACAAAATTTTTAAAAATTGCGAAAGTAGACAAAACTGACAAGATTGTAAAAATTGACAAATCTCAAAAAATTGACAAAAATGACAAAATTCACAAAATTGGCAGAATTGAGAAAATTGAAAAGATTGACAAAATTGAAAAGATAGCCAAATTGAAAAAACTGACAAAATTGACAAAATTTACTTGATTGACAAAATTGACAAAACTGACCAAATTGACAGAATTGACGAAATTGACAAACATGACATATTGACAAAATCGACAAAATTCACAAAATAGACAAAACTTACAAAATTTAAAGAATAGATAAAACTAACAAAATTAACAAGATCGACAAAATTTTAAAAGTTTTACAAAATTAACAAAACGGACAAGATTGACAAAATGGACAAGATCGACAAAATTAAACAAATATGACAAACTCGAAAAAAAAAATCACAAAATTTAAATAATTGACATATTTGACAAAACTGAAAAATCTGACAGAATTGACAAAACTAACAAAATTTACTAGATTGACAAATATGACAAAATTGACAAAGTTGACAAAATTGACAAAATTCACAAGATTGACAAAACTGATTAAATTGTCAAAACTGACGGAATTGGGGGCCGTTCACATACCAAAAATGACAAATTGACAAGAATGACAAAATTGATGAACTTGGAAAAAAGACAAAATTAACAAAACTGACTCATTCGAAGAAATTGATGAAATTGCCATAATTGACAAAATTGACAAGAAAAAAAACTGACAAAATCGAAAAAAAAAACAAAAAATAGACAAAATTGAAAAAACAGACAAAATTGAAAAAAAAAACAAAACTTACAAAATTGCCAAATTTGAAAAAGTTGACAAAGTTGATAGAATTGACAAAGTCGACCAAAATTGCATAATTCATAAAACACAATTAGATAGAAAATAGATTAAACTTACAAAATTTTAAAAGTCTGACAAAATTGACAAAACGGACAAGATTGACAAAATTTACAAAATTCATAAAACTAAACAAAAATCACAAAATCGACAAAATTCGCTAAATTTGCAGAATTGACATATCTGACAAAACTGACAAATATGACAGAATTGACGAAATCATTTTGAAATATACGGCATAAATACGGAAGTTACATTTCTAAATTTTATTTCGTAATGCTGAAAGCATAGGGCCTTAACTCTCACATCGTAGTATTTCTATAGTGATTGAAAGTCTCATCCTTCGCCAAACGATAGATTCTCAAGCACAAATTTCTCTGAGAAGGGGAAAACGACACGGGGACGCGGACGATGTATGCACATCCTCTCATCCTCTCACGTGCCGTTCGTGCTCAGGAAGCTTTTTTCTAAGCACAAACGACAGGAGAGAATTTCGCCCGTGGAAGCAAATTGAATCCAATAAGACAAATTTTCTCGAGCTTTAAGCTCTCGGGCTAGTTTGTTGTTCCCTTTTCTCTTTTTCTCTTGAGAAGCTTTTCGTTCGCATTGAGAAACCTGTGCAATTGTTGCGTTGTTGTTGTTGGGGTTGGTGTCTAGAAAAGACGATTACGAATTGCCGAATCCAATGGAAGATAACAACCAAACAGTAGCGCCACCAAATCCTCCATAGTAAAGCTGAAAGCATTTGGGAATTTTTGTTTTGATTATGCATATAGATCCTAGATCCGAATTAATCATTTGGACCAGGATGACCAAAAAACAAAAATTGACAAAATAAACAAAATCGACAAAATTGACAAAATCGACAAAATTCACAAAATTGACAAAACTTACAAAATGGGCAAGATTGACAAAATTGAAATAACGGACAAAATCGAAAAAAAATCACAAAATTTGCAAAATTGACAAAATTGTCTGAATTGACCAAACCGACAAAACTTACAAGATTGACAAAAAAAAAACAAAATTGACCAAAGTGACAAAACTGAAAAAATAAAAACTCCATTTAATACACTTAACAGTCGATTCTAGCCTTTCTTACAGTCTATAAATTATATTTGAACACACATGACACAAAATAATAAATATATGATAGATTTATAAATTCTGAGTAATGATTGAAGTGTTTCGAACGAATTAATTTGAATAAATTTAAAAAATTAAAATTCAAAATTTTTTTTAGGAAAAAAGTATTTTGAAATAATTATAATTGTCACATAAAGAATAACATAATTGTAAACTAATTGAATATTTTTGAATGATTGAATTCTGGAATATCTTGTACGATCCCGTTTCTATGACATTATAATATTTGAATTAATTCATAGGAAACCAGCATATGCAACGGTAAGTGGAACCGAAGGTTGTAAAAACTTATGCCCGTAAATATTTAATATATTTGTCCTATAAAATTATCAATATACTACAAGATGAGTTGATCCTAGTATCACATTACTTTTTTTCGATAAGATTATATTTCCCCTTTCTAGTATGACAACAGATCGGTATCAATTTTAGGAAAGGGCGAATGCTGTTTCGAGAAAATTGCGTTTAAAGTTTGACAGTTCCATAAGCTAGGTCTAAGAATGTACACTTCACCCAGCTAATAACTCTATTTGTTTGCATTTGGCGCATACGCTCTTTGAAAAAATCGAACGAGATATTAAAATAAATGGAAAAACACGTTGTATATTCAAAGGCGGTTTTCTCTTCACACCACGAGCTTTTAGCGACGCTTGTGTGTATATTTATTTCGCCTTTAGTTATGCATGTAAACAGATACTTAAGGACCGTTCTAAAACAGGTAATTGAATTTGAATATGAATTTAATCGACCAAGTTATGAATTTAATCGACCAACTATTACAAGATTTGTAGGGAATATAGCGAGTTAAGATAGAATAAAAGAAAAATGATCAAATGAAAAATTGGCAACACTCTGTACATGAGAAAATACAAGACAGCTGTTTACTCGGGAACTCGTTGGATCGTTCGTTAACCAGGGAGAGAGGACTGTGTAGAGTTTTGTAAGAAGAGAATTGTGTGTATTGGACGGAGTGGAAATGAAAAAGGTAAGGTCAGTTTACAGAGAAATTTTGAGAGAGACGGATCGCGTCAATGTCCAGTGATGCCACATTAAAATCGGTATTTTTGGGTCCGAAAAAATCGGTATTCGGTATGAAAATTCCAAAAATCGGTATAAATACCGATTTTTTTTTGAAGCTTTTAATACTATTTTTATTGAAAGAATATTGAAAGAATATTGAAAAATTACTATTTTGCTGATATCGTAATTTTTAAACATAATATTTTCTGCCCACTGCGACTTTATTGTGTTGTTCACTCTAAACACTTTTATCATTTAGTATTTTTATGCTCCTTAAATCTTTACACTGAATACTACTACATTCATGAATCGAGATCTTGCCTGGATGTTCTTGTTTCAGAAATACAACGTTGAGAAAAAATAAATTTCTACAATTTTTAAAAATTGAAATAAATAAGATAACAACTATTTATGACATCATTCAAGATAACCATTGAATATTTGATATTAAAGATCATAACTCATTGAACAACTTTGTTGAAGACAGCGAAACGATTTGACACTTTGTGTTTTTGAATATTAAAAATTCAATTTCGTTTAAAATTTCTCTAAAATTCTGTCAATATTCCCGTTTTTTGTGGTTTGGAAAAATTAACGAAATGAAAAGTTCCATTACATTTTTCTTAGAAATCAATATTACTCGTGGTCTTTGAGAATGTTGATTATTGTGTGGATATTTCCAAAATATTTGGAATGTTTCAAAGCTTTGCCAAAAAGCGCACAAATTTTTTAAAGAATTTCCACCAGCAAAAGTTATCACAAAAACATAGATTTTTTTTAATTTTGTGGACTTGTGCAATTTATCAAGAGCGTGCACTTATCTTGGTTCCTAAATTTTAAACCCACAACTTCAAGATATGATTTGCTTATATCTGAAACTGCTATAATCTCAAATCTACCATGTTATTCGATAATCAAAATTTGATCTCAAGAGAGTTGGCATAGGAGACAAAGATGCTATCGAATAATCTGAGACTTGTTGGCTAAATAGGCACTAGAATTATATTGTTTCATAATTTAAATAAGGAAAAAGATAGTTATAGTTGTATTTTGAAAAAAAAAATCTGTCAGAACGAATTTTTCAAAAATCGGTATGAAATCGGTAGGTTTTGCCAAAAATCGGTATTCTGTGAATACCGATTCTTGGTTAAAATTTTCGTCAAAAATCGGTATGAATACCGAAAAATCGGTAGGTGTGGCATCTATGTCAATGTCTCGTGCGGTAAAGGTAGGAATTTGAATGGCGGAAATTACGATCGGTCTCGGGTGTATACGGGTTGTTGTAGTGATTTGTGTGGCACGATTGGAAACGAATGGTGAGCAAGTCCGAAGAATGGCCGATAAGTCACGACAATGGCGCATTCGGTAGACGTGGAACAGCTTCGAAACGGTAGGTTGATATGTTTTATTCATGAAAAAGATTAATTTTTCGTTGGTTGGTGAGCGATGGAAGAACCTCTGGTGGATGCACCTAGATGTTACGTTATTGGACAAATTTTAATAGAATAGGTTTTTTTTCTACGGCTCGAAAGAAATAAGTGCAGATGGTTTAAAAATTTACGGTTTTGGATACGAAAGAATATTAATAGAATTTAAGTAGACTTGTTTTGTGAACAATAAACTTACAAAAACTGTGATGACGGAATACACAAAAAAAACCCTTAAGGATTTGTGGATTTTAAAAAAATATTGGAAAATGTCGGGAATTACAAATGAAGAATGTATGGGAAAAGGAAGTGTTTATAAAAGGTTATTGATTGAGAGTGGAAAAGAGAAAATAAACTGTAGTTAGCGAAGAATTAAAAATGGATCACGAAATAAAGGGAGTAAGACCGTGAACATTTAAAGAAAAAAACCCTAAGAATTCAAAAGGTAAAAAAAAAAGGATGCGGTAAAATGGAGAACAAAATGAATTAAAATTTTAAAATAGAGTCTGAACAAAGAAAAGGTGAATAAAAAGAAAGGGTAACGGAGGACCAATATTCGATAAAAAAGGGAAAAAGAAATAGAAACGAAATTGAAAATAAGAGAATGTAAAAATCGAGAATAAGTTAATTTAAAAAAAAAAATGAAGAATGGATTATAACTATGAAAAAAACCGAATGATCATAAAAAGGAAGTATTTTGAAAAGAAGAGTGGTTGGGAGTGGAAACAGGAAGAGCGGATTGAAGTTATCGATTTGGCACTGGTACAACGAATGAGGATTTGGAGATGAAGAGCCGAACCTTGGGATGTACTTGAGGAAAATTTAAGTGAGGAAAGTCAATATAATAGATTCCGTAAATGGAGAAGACGGGAAATAAAATGAAGATTGGAGAATAGAAAACGTGAAATGTAATGATCAATGGGCAAAAAAATTACAAAAGCGCATGATTGTGTGTGAAAAAGAGAAAGCTAAAAATTAAAAATATAGTGCACCAAATAAAGAATTAAATCTTAGCACCTGTAAGAACAAGCGGAAATTGTAAAATTGGAGAGTTAAAATAAAGAAAATTCAAAACGAACTATGTATTGAAAAGTTAAAATGGAAAATATTGCAAAAAAAAAATGTCATTAAAGGAAAAAAATGGAATGTGACTAAGATGGGGTAAGGGTGATCTGGAAAAGGAGTAGGATGGAAGGAAAGAAAAATAAAAGAATGAGAAAAAAGAACAATAGTGGAATATGCAGTAGTAAAATTGAAAAAAGTGAAAGTAAACAATAAATAAAAAGAAAGTAAAACTTTGTAAGAACAAATTGAAAGGGAGACCTTTGGAAAGTTACATAAAGATGATCTGGAAAAGGAGTAGGATGGAAGGAAAGAAAAATAGAAGAATGGAAAAAATAGAACTAAAGTGGAATGTGGAATAGTGAAATTGAAAAAAAATAAAAAAAGCAGTAAAAAATGTAAAACTTTGGAAGAACGAATTGAAAGGGAGACCGTTGAAAAGTTACATAAAGATGATCCAAAAAAAGTGTTAAAGGATGAAAAAAAAAATAATAAATAAACTGGAACCGTGTATAGAAAAATGGAATAAATATAAGAAAGAATTTGAAATGTTCGAGAAATAGAGAATGTTAAATGGAAGATAGAGAAAAGGAAGATAGAGAAGGCGAATGAGAATGGAATAAAAAATATTTGAAAAAAAAAAGTGAAAATGTTGTATAGAAAGGACATAAGGGAGAAAAGGGAATAGAGTTTGAAAAATTATGAGAATGAGAAAAAAAGGATATGGGAAAGGAGTAGCTTAAAAGGCTTAAAACAAAAGAGAATGGAAAATGAATAGGGAATTATGAAAAATAAAAAAAAGCATTTCAAAAGAATAAATTGAAAGTGGACAAATGAAGAGTTGAAATAAAGTTGATTCAAAAAGAATAATGTAATTGATGTAAGAGAAAAAGGAAAATGGGCGAAGGAGCGAAATTAAATTGAATGAGGAATATCGGAAAAGTAAAAATAAATTATACAGAGTGGTAAATGGAGCACGGAAAATGGCGAGCTTAAATAGAACAAATGAAAAAAGGTTAGAAAGTTGGAATGTAGGTAGCTTAAAAGAAAAACATGATTAAATAATTAAAAAAAAGGAAAAACACTGTTTGAAAAAAAAGTAAAAAAAAAAATGAATTGAAAAGTTAAGGATGGAAAATAAAAAATGGAGAAAATGAGTAAGTTGAAAGTATAAAACAAAGAAAGAATGGAAATGGAGCGAAATAAATGTAATAATAAATATCGCGAAAATGAGAAATTTTAATGGTAAATAAAAAAAAAAAAGAAGCGCTCTAGAAGAACAAAATTAAATTGAACAATTGGAGGGTTGGAAAAAAAAGGAATAATAGAAAAGTGAAAACTGATAAACTAAAAAAATTTGAAAAAAAAATAGAGCCTTTATAGAAACAAATTGAAAATAAACAATTGGAAAATTGCAGTAAATATTATTGAATAAGAAGAATGATAGAAAGGATGGAAAATTAAAAAAATCTAAAGGGAATTCTTGTAGATAGAAAAAATATTGATTAAAAGAAAAAAAAATATGAGTGAAACAAATAGAGAATGAAATAACAGAACAGGATGAAAGGATAAAAAAAAATTTAGATGGATGAAAAGAAAATAGAATAAGATTGCAAAATAAATTCTGTGTAATGAGAAAACGAAAAGATGACAGTAGATAAGAGAGTATGACGATAATGGAAAGAGAAAGAACCAATGAAGAATGAAGGGCAAAAGAAACAGCAAAGAATAAATTGAAATGGACAATTGGAAAGACCAAATAAAAAAAAAATAATAAAAAATGAAATACAGGAAATGAAATATATGGTAGAGTTTCAATAAAATGGACATAAGAGAGAAAATAATTTGGAGTGTTAGAAATTCAAAATTTAAAAAAAAAAGAGATTGAATGTTAAAGGATAAAAATGGAAATAAAATAACGAAGCAGAATGAAAGGCTAAAATAATAAAAAACAGTATTAATATGGATGAAAAGAAAATAGAATAAGAAATATTCGAACATGCAGTGTGAAAAAAAAATTAAGATGAAAAAAAGGTGAATCGAGGACTGAAGATTGGAAAATAAATGCTGTGTAATGAGAAAATGAAAAGATGACAGTAGATAAGAGAGTATGACGATAATGGAAAGATAAAGAACCAATGAAGAATGGAGGGCAAAAATACAGCAAAAAAAAATTGAAAAGGACAATTGGAAAAATCCAAATGAAAAAAATTAGAATGACAAATGAAATACAGGAAATGGAATATATTGTAGAATGGACATAAGAGAGAAAATAATTTGGAATGTGAGAAATTCAAAATTTGAAAAAAGAGATTAAATGTTAAAGGAGAAAAAAGAAAATGCAATTACGAAGCAGGATGAAAGACTAAAAAAAAAAAAAAGAATTTAGGTGAATGAACAGAAAATAGAATAAGAAGTATTCGAACAGGCAGTGTGAAAAACAATTAGGATGAAAAAAAGGAGAATCGAGGACTGAAGATTAGAAAATAAATACTGTGTAAAGAGAAAACGAAAAGATGACAGAAGATAAGAGAGTATGACAATAATGGAAAGAAAAGTACCAATGAAGAATGGAGGGCAAAAATACAGCAAAAAATAAATTTAAATGGACAATTGGAAAGACCAAATAATAAAGATAAGAATGACAAATGAAATACAGGAAATGAAATACATTGGAGAGCTTCAATAGAATGGACATAAGAGAGAAAATAATTTGAACTGTGAGAAATTCAAAACTGAATTTGGAGTATAGAGGAAGGTATAGTAGGATGACAGGCAAAAAAAAGAGATTGAATGTGAAAGGAGAAAAAAAGAAAATGGAATAAGAAATATTGGAAAAGGGAGTATAGAAAAATCATTAAAATTTAGGGAAAGAGAATAAAAGAATAAACTCCTGAGTGGGGCAGTCTAATTTTGAGTGATAAGGTGCAAACCCCTTGATAGGGGCGGTACAAGTGACGATTCAAGGTACAAACCCATGAGAGTTGCAGTACAGAGTATGAGAATGTACGGTATAAAACCCCTGAGAGGGGCAATACAATTTAAGAGGAGATAAGGTGCACACTCCTGAGGGGGGCAGTGCAATTAATGGAGTGGTAAGATATATACCCCTGAGAGGGGCAGGACACATTTTTGAAGTGATAAGCTACAAACCCCTGAGAGAGGCAGTAATGCTGATGATTTTAAGTACAAACTCCTGAGAGGAGCAGTACAGACAATGGAAGAGTACGGTACAAACCTCTGAGCGGGGCAGTACCATAAATGAAGTTGTGAAGTACAAACACCTGAGAGGGGCAGTGCTATTTTTGAAGTGATAAGCTACAAACCCCTGAGAGGGGCAATACTGCTGATGATTTAAAGTACAAACCCCTGAGAGGGGCAGTACAGACGATGGAAGTACACGGTACAATCCTCTGAGAGGGGCAGTACAATAAATGAAGTTGTTAGGTACAAACCCCTGAGAGGGGCAGTGCAATTTTTGAAGTGATAATGTACAAACCCCTGAGAGGGGCAGCACAGCTGATGATTTAAAGTACAAACCCCTGAGAGGGGCAGTACAGACGATGGAAGTACACGGTACAAACCCCTGAGAGGGGCAGTACAATTAATGAAGTTGTGAGGTACAAACCCCTGAGAGGGGCAGTGCAATTTTTGAAGTGATATTGTACAAACCCCTGAGAGGGGCAGTACTGCTGATGATTTAAAGTACAAACCCCTGAGAGGGGCAGTACAGACGATGGAAGTACACGGTACAAACCTCTGAGAGGGGCAGTACAATAAATGAAGTTGTTAGGTACAAACCCCTGAGAGGGGCAGTACAGACAATGGAAGTACACGGTACAAACCCCTGAGAGGGGCAGTACAATTAATGAAGTTGTGAGATACAAACCCCTGAGAGGGGCAGTACAATTTTTGAAGTGATTTTGTACAAACCCCTGAGAGGGGCAGTACAGCTGATGATTTAAAGTACAAACCCCTGAGAGGGGCAGTACAATTAATGAAGTTGTGAGGTAAAAAAAAACCCTGAGAGGGGCAGTGCCATTTTTGAAGTGATAACGTACAAACCCCTGAGAGGGGCAGTACAGCTGATGATTTGAAGTACAAAACCCTAAGAGAGGCAGTACAGACAATGGAAGAGTACGGTACAAACCTCTGAGAGGGGCAGTACAATAAATGAAGTTGTTAGGTACAAACCCCTGAGAGGGGCAGTGCAATTTTTGAAGTGATAATGTACAAACCCCCGAGAGGGGCAGCACAGCTGATGATTTAAAGTACAAACCCCTGAGAGGGGCAGTACAGACGATGGAAGTACACGGTACAAACCTCTGAGAGGGGCAGTACAATAAATGAAGTTGTTAGGTACAAACCCCTGAGAGGGGCAGTGCAATTTTTGAAGTGATAATGTACAAACCCCCGAGAGGGGCAGCACAGCTGATGATTTAAAGTACAAACCCCTGAGAGGGGCAGTACAGACGATGGAAGTACACGGTACAAACCCCTGAGAGGGGCAGTACAATTGATGAAGTTGTGAGGTACAAACCCCTGAGAGGGGCAGTACAATTTTTGAAGTGATTTTGTACAAACCCCTGAGAGGGGCAGTACAGCTGATGATTTAAAGTACAAACCCCTGAGAGGGGCAGTACAATTAATGAAGTTGTGAGGTAAAAAAAACCCTGAGAGGGGCAGTGCCATTTTTGAAGTGATAACGTACAAACCCCTGAGAAGGGCAGTACAGCTGATGATTTGAAGTACAAAACCCTAAGAGGGGCAGTACAGACAATGGAAGTGTACGGTACAAACCTCTGAGAGGGGCAGTACAATTAATGAAGTTGTTAGGTACAAACTCCTGAGAGGGGCAGAGCAATTTTTGAAGTACACCTGATATGTACAAACCTGATAGGGGTAGTACAATTTCAGAGAAAATAAAGTGCACGCCGATGTGAGGGGCAGTTCTAATGGAGTGGTATCGTACAAACTCCTGAAAGAGGCAGTACATTTTTTAAAGCGATAAGGTACAAACTCCTGAGTGGGGCAGTACAATTGATGACTTAATGCACAAACCCCTGAGAAGGGCTGAATAGACGATGGAGGTTTGAGGCACGTACTCCTGAAAGGAGAGGTGCAGCTCATTATTTAAGGTGAATAAAGTGAGAGGAAAATTCAGTTGATGAAGCCGTAAGGTACAAACCCTTGAGAGGCGTAGTACAACTGAAAAGTTTAGGTACAAACACTCTGAGAAAACCAGTGCAGTTGTTGCGGAGAGGGAATGGTACAAATCCCCAATAAAAGCTTTACATTTAAGGGTAACGTTAGGTATAAACGTTAGGGGCATTACAACTTATTGAGAGGTAAGGTACAAACCTTTGAAGGAAGCATTACAATGTATGGAGTGATAAGCTTACAGCTTATGAGATAAGATTCAAACCCCTGGGAAGGGGCGGTGCAGTTTATTAACACATTGCGGACCAGATATATCTCGTTTTTCGTTTTCCGCAAGTATTCTACACATACAAGCATAACTCAAATGATATGAATTTGATAATTAACCAATAACCGAAGAAACAAAACACAAAACGTTTGGTAACCTAATGATACTAAGTTTGTACAATCTGGTCCAGTGGTTTCTGATATATAGATGGTCGAAATTCGTTGTTTCTCAGATTAGATTTCTTGGATTAAAATTAAAGGTAAGGGACAAACCCTTATGAGAGGCTGTATGAATGCTGAAGATGCAAGGCAAAAACCCCTGATGAGAAAGTCGGTACTGTTGCAGGGTAAAGATACATACCCCTAAGGTATACAGAACAGTAAACTTTATTCAAAATGCAACGTGTAGATCCAAGAGGGGTCGTAATATTCTCAAAATGTTATGCTGCAAACCCTTAAGAGGAATAGTACCGTTATTAAAGTTTCATAATACAAAGCCTGGAAAAAGCAAAAGCAGTACAGTTGATGAAAATACTCTGGAAAAAGCAAAAGCAATACAGTTGATGAAAATACTCAGACTCAAGAGAAGAGCTGTACATTTAATGAAGGCACACTCTAATTCTGATAGAAGCTGTACAGTATATATAAAACGGAAGGTGCAAACTGCTGAGTGGAGCTATACAAATTGTAAAGAGGTGAGATATAAACTCCTGAGAAAAGGAACACCATTGAGGGAAAAAGATACAAACCCCTGAGATATCTAAGATCTCGATATAGTTTCAGGATTTAAAATTCTGTAAGGAATCATGGTTGAAAATGGAGAAATTTAATATGAAGTCTGAGTCTGTGATTCGCATAGAGATATTCTAAAAAAAAAAAAATATTAAAAGGGGAATCAAGTATAAATCCAAATTAAAAATGAGCAATCCAAAAACATAAATCAAGGATAGAAAAGAAAGGTAAATGAAAACATCTGAGTATAAAAGCGCGATAGCGGAAAAGCATCAATGGAAAGGAAAAAACGAATGTTTTAATCCTGATGATAAACAGCCCAAATGAGATGTGGAGGAGCAATTCTATATATAAATTGAAAAGAACCACAAACATGGAAGCAAACCTCTAAGAGGTACGGCTGTTACGAACGAAGAACAATTAAATCAGAAAACTGGTAGGAAAACCGTAAGTAAATCAAAATTTAAAAGAAAAGAAAACAATACCAGGAACTTCCAGACCTTTATAGCATGAATGACAAAGGACAAACAGAACAATATTCGAAAAAAGTAACACACTAAGGAAAAGAAGTGATGTTACTATCAGAAAATTAGGAAACGGAAGTGTGGAATAATCAAAATATTTACTGAATGTTGAAGATAAAAAAAAAATGAAGAGCGAATTGCATACCAATAAGCAAGGTAATGAAGAGAAACGAGAATGATGGTTTGCATATAAGATAAGATAAGAAGTTTTTTTTTTTATTTGTTTAATTTGGTCGGCCATAAGATAAGAAGTGCAACTGTTCAATTACATTAATGGGTGTCCAAAGTAAAGAAAAACAAAAAAAAAAATCTACGACAAACAGTTTAACAGTTGAGAGGGTTACAGTTGTGTATTATTTGGTTTGAACTTTAAACAAAACTCTAACGAAAATGCGACATCAACCAGGATAATAATTATAGAAAAAAAAACTCTAATGGGTTAAAATTTTGAAATATTTATCAGTTCAGAAGTATAGAGGCGGAGGCGAATGTAGGGAATATAGCGAGTTAAGATAGAATAAAAGAAAAATGATCAAATGAAAAATTGGCAACACTCTGTACATGAGAAAATACAAGACAGCTGTTTACTCGGGAACTCGTTGGATCGTTCGTTAACCAGGGAGAGAGGACTGTGTAGAGTTTTGTAAGAAGAGAATTGTGTGTATTGGAAGGAGTGGAAATGAAAAAGGTAAGGTCAGTTTACAGAGAAATTTTGAGAGAGACGGATCGCGTCAATGTCTCGTGCGGTAAAGGTAGGAATTTGAATGGCGGAAATTACGATCGGTCTCGGGTGTATACGGGTTGTTGTAGTGATTTGTGTGGCACGATTGGAAACGAATGGTGAGCAAGTCCGAAGAATGGCCGATAAGTCACGACAGATTGACAACATTTTCTTTTTCAAAAATAAATAAATTTCCATTTATTTATTTTTGAAAAAGAAAAAATGAACAAAGCGACATAATCGACAAAATTAAAATTATACTCTTCATTTTTAGACCTCTTCTAATTTATAGATATAAGATCATAATGTCATAGAAACGGACTCATACAAGATATTCCAGAATTCAATCATTCAAAAATGTTCAATTATGTTATTCTTCATGTTAAAATTATAATTATATCAAAAAACTTTTATCTTTTAAAAAATTTTAAATCTTATTTTTTTAAATTCATAAAGGATTTACTACGTTTGAAATAATTTAATCATTATTCAGAGTTTATAAATCTATCATTTATTTATTATTTTGTGTCATGTGTATCCAAATATAGTTTATAGACTGAAAGAAAGGCTACAATCCACTGTTAAGTGTATTAAATCGGGTTTTTCATCTTATTTCAATACCATAAGATTTGAACGTGCCTCAAAAAGTTTGAAGAGAATGCGAATTTTCGTTACAATTGAGCTCCAGAGTGCGTTGTAAACCTAAAATAAACTTTTAATTTCCGATGTGTCACATCTTAAACAATACCTTCTATAAATTCAAAATTATAAAAATCATAACGCTCATAACGCCTTAACATTCTAACAGCAGTAAGCATTCACTATGTTCTTGAGGACTGAACGTAATTAATTTTTGAGTATAACCCGTGTGAGAAGAAAATTTAAGCATTCATCAAAAAGTACATTTTCGTTATTGAAAGATGAACTTATTGATTTTCATGTATTTCGTTTTTTATAGAGTGTTCGTTTAGAA
The DNA here is from genome assembly GCF_029784155.1 of Uranotaenia lowii. Lineage (NCBI taxonomy): Eukaryota > Metazoa > Arthropoda > Insecta > Diptera > Culicidae > Uranotaenia > Uranotaenia lowii. The sequence continues at coordinate 182,427,241 of NC_073692.1, read as the reverse complement.
TCCTTTTCCCGAGAATTGCCGGGTTCCCAAACAAATTGATAAATAATATTTTAAGCTAAGGTTGCCAGAAAATTTCCAGCACTAATCCGGGTTGTTTTAATTAAAAACCTGGCCAAAACCGGGCACTTGAAGTCGAAATTATCGACAAAAAATCTGGGCAATATCCGAGCAAATTTGATCAAAACCCTAGAATTACTGAACAAAAATCAAGAAAAAAAACTTGAAACCACTTTTTTCTCATCAAAACTTATAAGTAGATTTTAAATCGAATTTTAGGCATCTAAATACCTGATATGATAATTTTCTAAAACTTGCTCGTTTTGGACGCAGAGATATATCAAAAATTATATGCAACAAAAATTTTTTTGTATGGTTTCGCAAATAAAGTTAATACATCCAGACAAAATCCGATCATTTTTTAATGAAATCCGGGCAGGACCTGATTTTTCTCAAATGTTGTTTCAAATATCTGGGAAAACCCGGGTAGAACCGGGAAATCTGGCAACTTTTTTTTTAACTCTCTACTAAAATAAATGATCCAAAACATATTTATAATTTTGAACCTTTAATATGTTTTACCCTGATTAAATATTGTTATAAATTTACTGTACTTTTCAACCATTAAAATATTAAAATTGTAGATTTTAATTCGGTTTTTTTTCTATAAACTTCTTGAGGGGAAAACGGTAGTTTATTTTCTTTCATAATTCAAATAATAACCGGTTAAACCAGTAGTGATTTAGTTATAAGCTCTTTATCGAAAAAAGTGCAGTTAGTTTATCAATGTACTTCGAAAAACAAGAATCCAAAAAAAATTAACCGAATTGACTGCTTCTTCTATAAGTAAGTTGGATAAAGTTGAGGTTAGTTATCCATTTATTCTCGTCAATTTTCAGTTAACTGCCCATTTGTTTCAAATAGTGTAATTTTTATGCGATAATTCTGACCTAATTGGAAATTCTTAGCGATGAGTTTGGCAAAACAGACCATTCTAACACTTCTTATTGTGTTTTTTTAAATTCAAAATCATTTGTTATTTTTCGCTTTTAACACTAAGTTTATGGACAAACAGAACCTTTTGTGAATTTTTTTTTAAATTTTGTCCATATATTAATTTGCAATAGTCATTTTCTTGCTAAATATGACCCAATTAACCAACGAAGATTGTGTAATTATCAGAAAAGGATTCTGATCAAATTGTTATGCTTTTTTTGTTTTCTGATGTACACGGATGGCCAAAAAGTCTACTGTAAGAGGAAAATTTTATGAAATCAAGGAGTTTAACTAGTTAAAGAAACTTATGTACAGCCTATGTGTCTCTTTATCTTAATCATCAGCAGCAGGTTTAACTCTTTTATTTTGGGTTCAGGAATTCCCGGGATTAACGATCGTTTCCAGAGTTTTGGGAATTCCCGAAATTTCTTGACTCCCGGGAATGTACACTCTAGATAGTTATGAGTCGAATAAGTTTTTTTTTTAAATGCAAAGCATCGCTGAAAAATTCACGTTTTGAATGGTGTAAAAGAAATAAATCGAATGTTAATGATAAAAATGATTTCGTGGTGAACAGGCACTTGAAATGAGTTACAGTAGTGTTTTGATTTTATCACGGTCAAAACAAATTTCACCATGAATTTAGCGAAACTAAAAATTAAAATGGAAAAAAAATATTTTTTTTGTCTTTAATCAATAATTTATGACGTTTTCAGCAGTGGAACAATTTTATCAATGCATTTTGATCATAAGATGTAATTATCAAAGATTACTTTTTTAATTTTTTTTTCTTTAACGACATTTGAGAATTTTCCAATTTCAGTGAAATTTTGTACAGTTTCCCATTTTGATAATTGTTCTTCAAAATTATCGGCGTTTTTCAGTGAGTTTTAATACTTAAACTCACCGAAAAACGTCAATAATTTCGAGGAACAAACAATCGCGGTGATAAATCCAAAACTCAGTTGATAATAAGGAGTAAAAGGGATTGGGAGAAGCCAAAATTGTGCTTTAGGAAATGTTCATATGTTTTCAACCTTTTACCCAACGGTAAAAAATTTTCATTAAAAAAAGGTTTACAATTGTATTTGAAATTTTGTTAATAGATATGAAATAATATTTTGTGTGTTGAAATGATATCAAGTCAATTACAATTTCTGTTTAGTTTTGGAAACATTTGATTTTGGCAACATTCAATTTTGGTAACATTTGGCACATGTGCCAAAATCGAACAGATTATTGAAATGACATTACCTTATATTTTCCGCTTTTACAGGACCTATATCATTTTGAAAAATATCTTCACTTTGTCTTAACGTTCTTCAATGTTGATAGAACAAAACACCATAACAAAAAAATTAAAAATAAAAAAGTACTTAAAAATGAACAAAAAACATAAAGCGTTCAAACACAATTACATGCATAAGACAAAGGTTGACAAAAAAATATCTTAGAATAATAAAATTGACGAAAAATGTCGTTTATAGTATTAATAATGATTTACTTTAAGTACCTTATAACAGAAAAAAATTGATGAAAAAAACCATCCGGTTTTGGCAAGGTTTTGGGAACACAAAAACTTTGAGCATGTTGCCAAAAACGAAAGAGGCCTGTTTATCAAATTACATTTAAATGTAATTACTAGAGATGTACCGAATATTCGGTCGGCCGAATACCGCCAAAAAACCGTTAAGCCGAATATTCGGCTCATCGAATAATTGAGCTAAGTATTCGCCGTGGAATAGGCGGAATAGGCCGAATATCTTCTACAGACTTGTAAATTTTTCATAATTTTTTGGATAATTTATAAAATATCATAAAATTAATGTTGTAAAAGCCACACAATCATTGAAAACTTATGGTTTCAGCAGTTATTTACGAGGAAGAATGACCTTAATGAGTTAAATTCCTATAAAAAGGAAAAACTTGGTTTCAGTAAAACATATTAGGTGTATCCGCGTATCTTTCACAGAAAATCATGCAGGAGAATGCTGAACGGTATCGTTTCATGCTATGATTATTGTTTATTCCAGATTTTCTGGATATATTCAGGCTTGCCCATAAATCCAGTAATGAATCCAGATAAGTCGATTCTGGCCGGGATGTTCAGATATTGTTTAAAACTTCCCAAGTTTTGCTCGGGTTTATTCAGATTATTTGCTAAAACAAATATAAAACTCAAATTCTTCTTTAAAAAATTTTAAATATTGTGTTTTCAGAAACGATTTTCCTAAATTTCAAAATAAAGGTACATAAATTTTGCCTTTTTAATTTTTTTTTTTTTTCATAAATCGTCCTGAATGCCTGACCGTGTGGATACGTGTGGTTTAAAGTATGGTCTGCTTAAAGTTAAAGATCATCTATTTTTTCAACAACTATATTGAAGATATCTTACTCAAATTTGACCTTCATCTAATTAATATAAGAGAAGCAATTTCAAAAAGCTTGGCATCTGTTTTGACACGTTTTATCCCAGATTTCATAGGAACGCAATCTTTTTGGTGATAAGCGCCCTAGAAGCGACGAGTCATCTGATGTCTTTTCAGTTATTGGTGACATTTTAAAAATCTGAAAGACCCCTACTTGAAAAATATCTTGTAATACATCATCCGATAATATCATCTGGTTAAAAATTGTCGACTGCGAAAACATGAGGAGTATTAATATGGAAGAAATAGAAAGTATTGAAATAATCGCTTAAGTTTTTTGCCTTTCTTACAGAAAGGTATAGTTATCGGTCGATTTGGGAGATCATTAATTATGGGTCTTAGATATACCTTTATAGGTACCTATCGAATCAGCTCGATGAGTTCTGATGATGTCTGTGTATTTGTGTGTATTTGTGTGAATTTTTGTAAACTTTGTTCTCGACGTTTTTGTGAAACTGAGCAGTACAATAAAAATGATTTTTATCTTGAAAAATTTGATTTTTTTTCTTCTTCAACCTATAAAAGAAAGAAAAAAAAAACAAAATAGTAATTATCATCAAATCATCACTCCAAAAAACGTATACATTTGGCTTGCCAGCATTTTCCAACAATCACTCATGAAGATGATCGAAATCATGGAGCGATAAGCGCTGGGTACGCTTTCACTCCGTGTAATTCCCCATAAGGAATACAGAGGGCGCTTCTAATCAAACGATAATTATGATTATATTGACAAATAGATGTCAGTCAAACAAAAGTTTTTGTTTACAAATTAGATTTGTATATACCAGTTCACCCTAGGGCAAACAGGAACCAAAAATTTGATTTTAGGACTGTTACCCAAATCTAAAGTTCATTATAAGGGATAGCACCACGAGGTACAACCTCAAATTCGAATGACTCAAGCCGAAGGACTAGACCCTCACATCGTATATTTCTGTAGTGATGGTAAGTCCCGTCTCGCCCAACGATAGATTCTCAAGCACAGATTGCTCTGAGAAGGGGAAAACGACACGGGAGGGAACGCGGACGATGTATGCACACCATCTCATCTTCTCACGTGCCGTTCGTGCTCAGGGAGCTTTTTCTAAGCACGAACGACAGGAGAGAATTTCGCCCGTGGAAGCAAATTGAATCCAATAGGACAAATGCTACTGAATCCTCTCGAGCTTTAAGCTCTCGGGCTTGGTTTTTTTTTTGTTCCCTTTTCTCTTCCTCTCTCCAGATCAAAAGTTGCGCGATGAAAACTTTTCGTTCGCATCGAAAAACCTGTGCAAATGTTGCGTTGTTGTTGTTGTGGTTGGTGTCTAGAAAAAATGAGGACGGCTTGGAAGTCAATCCGAACTTTCACTTGCTGGAACCAGTGGAAAATAACAACCAAACAGTAGCGCCACCACGCCCTCCATAGTAGAGTTTGAAGCATTTGGTATTTTTTTTGGAACATGTATATAAAGCTAAAAAGCTAATAATAATATTCGACAAAGTTGAATGAAGAAACAGAAAAAACTATCCGAATTAACCATTTTGGCCAGGTTGACCAAAAAGAAAAATGACAAAATTGACAAAATTGACAAAATTGAAAAAAAATGACAAAATAGACCAAATTGACGAAATTGACAAACTTGACTGACTTGACATAATTCACTGATTTGACAAAAATGGCAAAATGGACAAAGTTGACAAAATCATGAAAATTGACAAAATTTATAAATTTGACAAAATCGAGAAAATTGGCAAAATTGAACAAATTGACGATGACAAAATCGACAAAATTCACTAAATTGACAAAACTGACAAAACTGACAAAATTGATAAAATTGACAAAATTGATAGTACTGACAGAATTGACAAAATTGACTAAGACAAAATCGACTAAAGTGACTATATCCACAAAATTCATAAATTGACAAGATTGATTAAACTGGCAAAATTGACAAAATTGACCAAATTGACAAAATTGCCAAAATTGAAGAGATTGACAAATTGACAAAATCTTAGAAAATTGAAAATATTGTTAAAATTGGCCAAATTGACAATCAGAAAATCGACAAAATTCACAAAATTGACAAAATTGACAAAACTGACAAAATTGACAAAACTGGCAAAATTGACAAATTTGGCAAAAGTGACAAATTTGACAAAATTGACAAATTTGAAAAATTTGGCAATTGAAAAAATGGCAAACTTACATAATAAAAAATATTGCGATTTCAAAATTTTCAAAATTTTTGATTTTCAAAATTTATTCTTCCGATTTTCTACGTTTCGGTATCGTATTTTACTCTAGCAATTGAAATTTTATCCAATAATTTTATCTATGTATTTGTTTCGATTACTTGAGAGGTTGGATTATTTAAAATACATCATGCATCATTTTTCAAATTGTATTCTTAATTTTTATACTCCTACCATTTTGAAGTTACCATATGCTATAACTCCAAAAAGAGTAAATTGAGTTAGATTATAATATCATAGAAACGAAATTATACAAGATATTCCAGAATCTAGTCATTCAAAAATCTCCAATTAGTTGCAAATAATGTTATTGATATGAAAATTATGATTATATAAAAATACTTTTATCCTATTAAAAACTTCACATTTTAATTTCCTAAATTCTTTTTGGATTTACTGCGTATGAAATTCATTAATCATAATTCATTTTGTGACATATGTACCCAAATATAATTTACAGGCTGTAAGAAAGGCTACAATCCACTGTCAAGTGTATTAAATCGGGTTTTTTATAAAAACTCAATAGATTATTCGACCGAATATTCGACCGAATATTCGTTTGGCCGAATAGTTGAAAAGGTCAATATTCGGTATTCGGCCGTTCGCAGAATACCACTATTCGGTACATCTCTAGTAATTACAGTAAACAATTTTTTTTATAATTACTTCGTTAAGTAAGGATAAAGTTCTTAAGAAATATGAAAAGAACTGAATTTTTATTCTTTATTTTCATTTAAAAAAAAAATCTTATTCTGCTCTTGATATGTATTTTTGTTCTGAGTTCATTTAAGAATTTTCTCCATTATCAATTCTCAATTCTACACCCATAGAAGAGGTTGCAAAAATCCAATGCCTATTTAGCACATCTCTGTGCCGATAATGCGCTGAAATGTGCACTGTGCCGAAGATGATATGTTTGAAAAACCGTAACTGGCATAAGGACTCGGCTCCCAACTAAAATGATGCATGACCACTACATTCAAGCAAAACAAGAAAAACATTTTATGGGATTTCGTTCCTATTGGATAATTCATCCCAGAAACAAGAAAATAAAAATATAAACCACAGCGCCCGTAGGGAGAATCGAACTCAAATCACTAACCAACTGGCCTTGCCAGACCGACATCTTAACAAGTGTACTATTTGAACTTCATGCAGGAAGAGGGATATTTGTCATAGGCATTCTGCCACCGATCAATCACAAAAGAAACGCACGACAGTGGCTTCCCGGCGTTTGGCCTCCTTTCAAGGTATTCATTTGTCTTGCGATGGAAACGGGAAAGGGAACGGGAGTGGAGGAAACGGGAAACCAACCCCCTGGCAACTTGACGTTTCCCATACAAATCGCGTGTGCCAGTTTTTTCTGGTTCTCTGGTTCTGTCAAATCGAAAATCGAGCTACTTCACATGTCGGAAGGACCCATATTGAAATGTGTTTTCTGTAACTGATTCAATAACTGAAAAAAAGTTTTGAATTTGGAACTTTTTGCTATGTTTTATGTGAAGTGAATCTGTTTTCAAAAGTTTAGTCCAAGAAAACGAATAGAGCGTTAATTTGTGTGTCCTACATAAGGTTTAAAAGTTCTGGACTGCTTTAAATAAATTACTGATATCCGGCAGTTTTTCGGGACAACTTTACCTTCCACCGAAACTGTTGAAGACACTCAAGCACAATAAATGTAAAATACAACATTACCGCATCAATCTTTAAGTGATTGCCATAAACTGCGATGCATATGAACATTTTAAAATGACAAAACAATCACATTATAGCAGAACTTTTGCCATTTTATGGAAAAACTGTTCCTACACAATACATAAATCGGTAGAATATTGAATGAGATTGACCATTTCGGTAAAAACTTTTTTTTATTCATTCGAAAGTTATGAATGTGCCTGATTCGTACCACATTTAATAGTGTGCCCTTTCCATATGCATGACTCGAAAAGTATGTAAACAAGCGGCACGCATGCGACATCTGCGATTTTGAAACAGACACACGAAACTCGACCGAACTGTCAAGTTGCCAGGGGGTTGCGGGAAACCCATTGAATGAGAACTGTGCTTTGCTTGCTGCCTGCTATTACATACACACGCTACATATACACAGCTGCTAAAGCCGGGCAGCTTGGCCGGTGCTTGTTTGCCGGTGAATTGAAGGAATATATTCTTGTTGCTTTTGCTACATACACACGCACAGCTTAGCCGTGGTTGTTTGCCGGCAAATTGAATTGAAGGAATGTTTTTTTTGTTGTTGCTTTTACTGCATACACACGCACAGCTCGGCCGTTGTTGTTTGCCGGTGGATTGAAGGGATTGAATTAGAAGGATGTTTTTGTTGTTGCTTTTGCTACATTCACACGCACAGTGCTCGGTTCGCCGGCTGCCTGGTGTTGGCCGGTATTTATTTCCATCCTTCTTCGTCTTGTGATGCGATAGGGAGGGACGTGAAAGCGTTTTTATTTTGTTTCTTTCAGACATACGCAATTCGGTTAACTTGGGAGATTAATGCCGGTGGGAGCAAATCGAATCAGCACCGATCGCGTTATCTTCTTGTACCAATGATGCTATGTAATTGACTACACGCCATTGGCACAGAGGCTGAATTTTGGGTGTATGCAATTCAATTCTATGAAATGAGGACTTTTATTGAGTGAAAAATGGAAAAAAGGGTTTTCATAAATTATTCTTCAAATTACGTTCCTAGCAGTCATTCAAGCAAATTTAAAATTTTCTAGGACATGTTGAATTTCTAAACCACAATTTTGTAGAATTTCTTTTAGAATTAGCTAATCTCCTATATACCACACCACTTATCCAGAATCTTTAGCCATAAACTCTCGTTACTGCAAATTCTTCGATTCCAATAAACTTTTCATTAGCGATTCGAACGAAGACTGTCCAGTTTCGAAGTGAAATGAATGGCAGAGCCATTGCACAAAATGGGCATTTAAGAATAAGTAGAAAGAAAGCAAGTGGAAAGAAAAGTTTCGCCCAAAATCGGTAATAGATTACCGAATTCTCTCAGAAAAGATAAAAGCTTTACAATTTCGTGCCACACTCGAGTGAACTTTGGACAAGGAAATTGCCAACAGAGAGTAATGAAAAAATACTTTGATCAGAACCAGGAAGTGAATTTATGGAATCCACGCGTTGAGCAATCGAAAACAGAGACGAAAGGAATGGAAAACTTAGGACATGGGAGGGTTGCTGCAGTTCTGATTCCGGAAACTGGTCCCGGAAGATTGCAGCCTTCTGGAAGGGTGGAAATCTTGTTTGAGAGGTTTTTTCAATTTTTTTTCTTCTAAGAAGATGAAACGGTGGATGCTGCTTGGTACTCGAACGTAAAGTTTTTTCTGTTCGTTATCCCTCTTGTAAAAACGGAAAGTGAAGAGGCTCTGAGAAAATCGAAGCATTTTTCTTCTGGGGGAACAAGTTTGGTTTGCTATTTTTGGGCTGGCGTTTTCGATCTCAAGAAGATGTTCAGCGATAACCAAGGCAAGTATGAGTCAAGGCCAAAGCAAGAACTGTTCCCGTAAGACCAGCCGACTCAGGAGGAAGTCCATCAGGCTCAAACCAGTTCCGGTTATCGTTTCGTCTGATGCCGATTCCAAATGGAGGTTTTTTTTCGGGTGCTTTTTTTCGTCCCTTAAGCTTTTCCCGGGAAGAAAAACGTCTTTTTTGTCTAGCTTTGCCTGCATTGCAGTTATTTTTATGGAAGATTGAAGAGATTTTATCTTTGGCGAATTCCGATCCTTTGGAGAACCCTCTAAGAATTCATTATACTTTCATGGCAAGTGCTTTTTTATTATTCAGTTCGAAAGGTTGGTCGTTGAGTTTTTTTTCTCCTGGCTAGTCGAGCCATCTGATGAGCGGGCTCCAGATAGATATTTGGACATAAACCTTTCCACTGGACCGGGCTCTCTGATTTTTTTTTTGCTCGCTTCGTTTCCAAACGAGCCGTTACTGGTGCATACCTCTTCCGGCCAAAGGGTTCTTGCCAATGGCATTTAACATCTGGACGATGAATGGACGAGTTGCTTGTTTTTTTTTCCTGCCCTACCCCTAGAACTTGCTCGCTTGTTTTTGCAGGGGTTTAATGATTTCCAAAATGAGAACGACTCTTGGAACGCTCCGCAAATAAAATGCGGAAACAGGGACGAATATATTTGTCCAAGGGTACAAAAAAAAGCCTGGACTTCATGAAATAAATTGAGCAGGAATTATCATTTGTGAGTTAAATTTCTGGAAAGTAAAATATCCGTATCAATTGAAGAATAGTTGGGGCTCAAGAATCAGTCATTTGCTTATACTTATGCTTATAATACATACACAGCCAGATCTGGTCAGCATCCCGGTGAGTACTTAAAGTACATTTACTATCATCTTATTCGGCCGGGCTCAAAATTGGACGCAGAAACAACTGGAACACAGGGAGGAAGAAATGTGGACAACAGTCCCATACGTGTTCATGATATTAAAATGTTTGAAATATTCAATGTATTTTTATAAATACTTTACTGAACGTTTAATCAAACTACATGTTTCGGATTATTGTGCACCATCATCTCTGGTCATGGATATGGGATATAGTGCCTTTACTCGCTCTTGAAAATAAATATTGAAAGAACAGAGAAAAAATTTGTAGATAGGTACCACCAAAAAATTAACTTTTCCAAAAGTTTTTGCGGAATAATTGTAAAAGTTCGCAGCTCTGACTGACAATTGGAATTGAGCAGGCATGTCCCGGGTCAGCCAAAGCAACCGCCCGCTTACGATATGCGGAGCTGGAAAAAGCATTTAAACGTTCTTGTAGAAGAGACAAAAGAGCCTAGACAAACTCCCTAGCCGAAGAGGGAGAAAGAGTTGCCGCCAATGGAAATATCCGATTATTATATGATATTTCTCGCCGCCTTAGTGGTGCAAGGACTAATGCAAGAATGCCGCTGAAAAACCGAGCAGGTCAGCTGCTGATAGATCGAACAGATCAGCGTTGGACTGAGCATTTCGAACAACTCTTCCGAGTCACAAATAGCGATGACCAACAGAAACCGCAGCTCGAAGCGCAAAAAGTAACTCGCATTAATGGCGTCATCTCGCTGGCTGAAATAGATGTGGCAATCAAAGAAAGAAGTCAAACAAACCGCCTGGAATCGATTGAATTACTACTGAGATTCCCAAAGCCGATCCTGCCTAGTCAACACAAATGTTGCACCGTCTTTTCGTTGACATCTGGGATACTGCAACATTCCCAGTCGACTGGATGCAGGGAATCTTCGTAAAGATCCCGACCTGACCGAGTGCGGTAACTAGCGGGGAATAACTTTGATCTGTAAAACTCTCAAAGTACTCTGCAAAGTGATCCTGAAGAGGATCCAGGAGAATATCGATGCTACACTTTGACAGCAACAAGTTGGATTCCGATCTGTACGATCATGTGTGGACCACATCACAACGCTACGAATAATACTGGAACAAATCAACGAATTCCTGGATTTCTAACGGATTTAGACAAGCATTGTAGTCAATTAGTTACTCATGCGGACCTCGATTCAGACCACCTTCCAGTAACTTTTTATTTATCCCAAAGTCCCATTGAAAACCCTTTAAAATCAACTTTTAACTTTCAAAAAGCTGACTAGGAGCGATATAGGAATTTTATAGAACGTAATTTCCACTAAATTCCACTGACTTCAATAGAAGATATTGATTTGGCTGTAGAAAATTTGACAACTTCAATAGTCAATGCTAAAGCCGCTTCAATACCCAAAGTTAAACATAAATTTAATCAACCTTTGATCGATGATGATCTTCAGTTTTTGATACGACTGAAAAACATTCGTCGACGCCAATATCAACGTACTAGGGATCCTTATTTGAAATTTATTTATTGCGACCTTCAAAAAGAGATCAAACGTCGTTTAAATTTCATCCGTAATGAAAATTTTGCTAAAGCAGTAGAGGACATAAAACCCTACTCAAAGCCGTTTTGGAAATTAACTAAAATTCTGAAAAAGCCCCAGAAGCCAATTCCTACTTTGAAAGATGGGGATAAACTTCTTTTAACTAACGCAGAAAAAGCTCAAAAATTAGCCCAACAGTTTGAGTCTGCTCATGATTTTAATTTAAACGTTGTTAGTCCAATTGATGCTCAAATTTCCCTTGAACTTGATGATATTTTTTCTAAGCAAAATGTATTTGAAAGTTCCTGTGAGACAAATATTGATGAACTTAAATTGATTTTCAAAAATTTAAAAATATGAAAACTCCGGGGAAAGATGGGATTTTCTATATTCTTATTAAAAAGTTGCCTGAAAGCACTTTAAATTTTTTAGTTCAAATCTTCAATAAATGTTTTCACTTGGCTTATTTTCCCAATAAATGGAAAAATGCCAAAGTAACTCCAATTTTGAAACCTGGAAAAAGTGCTTCAGAGCCTTCAAGTTATCGACCAATTAGTTTGCTTCCTTCTTTAAGTAAACTATTTGAGAGAGTTATTTTGAATAGAATGATGATTCACATTAATCAGAATTCTATTTTCTCTGATGAACAATTTGGTTTTCGTCATGGACATTCTACTACACATCAACTTTTGAGTGTAACTAATATGATTAACGCTAGCAAATCTGAAGGTTATTCAACTGGTGTTGCTCTTCTTGATATTGAAAAAGCTTTTGACAGTGTTTGGCACAAAGGTTTAGTAGCTAAATTAGCTCGATTTGATTTTCCTGTATATCTCACTAAAATTATTCAAAATTATTTGACTAGCCGAACCTTACAAGTAAGCTATCAAAATTCATGCTCTGAAAGGACTCCCATTAGAGCTGGGGTCCCTCAGGGCAGTATACTTGGGCCGATTTTATACAATATTTTTACTTCTGATCTTCCTGATGTACCAGAAGGAAAAGGTAGAAGATTATTTGCTGATGATACTTTGCTTTCAGCCAAAGGTCGAAATTTACGGGTGGTACGCAGTAGATTGCAACAAAATTTAAATTCCTTTTTGAATTACTTGAAAATGTGGAAAATTTCTCCTAACGCTTCCAAAACTCAACTTATTTTATTTCCCCACTAGCTGACCCGTTGTGCTTTGCTACACCTTCCGGAAATAAATGTAATTTGTAATAATTCATTCAAATTTAGATTTTAGAGAGCTTTTTTTTTAAATCAAACCTCATCATACTTCAGAATCAACAACTTTGAAATAAGAGCTGCAGCTGCAGTTCTGAATTGCAATTCAAAGATGGTATATATTATTTACTGAAACTTGATCTCTAAACTCGTTTTTCAAGATCTGAAATTTGTACTCTGTACCCAAAAAAACCTTTTTGAATATGGTCCCTTCTTTGGAAAACTCTTTATCTTAAATTTACATGGGAGCTTACCCATCTTTTTCAATTTTATCCCCCACTGCTTGAAGAAGGTAGGCAAATTAAACAGGCTCGATACCCAAACAGCACTTATCATGGTAATAAAAAATATATTAAATAAGTTATGTATTAAATACAGTGCAAATTTCTTTTTTTAATAAATTTACTACAGTAAAAATATAGATATTAAAAAAAATATCAGTTGCATCACTCAATAAGTTCTCAGCGTTTTTTTTTAATTTTCTCTGTGAAAGTCAAATATTCAAAAATGTTGGCAAAAACAAATTTCTAAGTTTACATTTGTCCCGTATATTGGGGCAAGTGTCAATGCAAAGCTTATTTACAGATGCGTTAGAGTAATGGCTTTAAAATGGATTTAATACGAATTCCTGCTTTTTGTTCTATCAAGTTTCACTGATATATCTGCAGTATTCCTGCAATATAAATTTATGTTTGTTGCTTCACTTTTAACGAATGCTGTTCAAAGGGAATGACCTTCATTTACAAAGACATTTAAGAATTTTCAATATCCGCTTCAGTTTCAACATTCGAAATGCCCCTTCTGGTGTTTACAACATATTGAATCATTTTGAAGATGAATTTCTTAAAAGTTCGACGTTTGCCCTTGCCCCACCGTGTAAGTTGACAGAAGGGAATATTGTTTTTAACACTTTAAGGGTATACTAAAAATTTCTCTTAAAAATTTTGCGTCCAGTTGAATATCAGTTCTAAAGTCTCGCTTTTCGAAAACGAAGTGGATCAAAAATCTCTTTTATGCAGCCATGTAACACAAAAACACTCTCATGTTAAGTACGTACTTGAATTGGTATGTAAGCAAAAAGTACGATGGTTATTTCAGAATTATTTAAAATAAAAAGCTCCCATTTTCATTTCTAAATTCGTTTCAATTGTGTATTTGGGCCGAAATAACAATTTCTAGAAGAAAACATAATTTTAATTTTTTTTTAACAGAAAAAGTTGAACGTTTTAACATGTTCTAATGTTCCTTGAATGAAAAGTCGAATGCTACCTACATTAACACGAACTAAATATGGAAGTATTTTTGCAAATCTTTCAATTGGTTTTGATTCGATTGATAAAATACCAATCCGTGTCACATCTAGGCGTCATTTATTACCACGTGCTGTGTACAAATCAAATAAGCAAGAAAAAAACACATCTAAGTTGCATATCGCCCCCACGTGTTTGAGAAACAGGCGCCTTATTGTTAAATTTTCCAGCAATCAATGAACAGTGTGCTTTGGGTACTATCCTCTTGCGACGACGTTTGCTCGCCCATGGAGACGAAAAACAAACCCCTCAAAGAAAATATGCTTGGTTGAGAAATACGCGCCAAAATATTCCCACTGATCAGTATGCTATGCCTGGGTAACTTTCCTTTTGCGACGTTGGATCGCGACGCCTCGACCATAGAAACGAAAAACAAACCGCCCAAAGGAAAAAAAAAATCTCAAGAAAATGGATGTCATGACTTTAATTTGTTTCGGAAAACTACAAATTTTGTATGGAAGCCCCCCCTTTCTTAAGTCGGATGAAGTTTTGACTATTACAGAAACCATCCCTGGCCTCAAAAACCCTCAGATGCCAGTTTTGACGATGATCGGTTCAGTAGTTTCCGAGTCTATAGGGAACAGA